>NC_060237.1:7961831-8328824 GCF_021155775.2 Neodiprion pinetum | reverse complement strand
ACCTCCGACCACCTCGGGTAATACCTGGAATAGTAATAAATATTTTTAATATAGGAACACATCAAAAATATTGTGTAAGGATTAATGTAATTGATCAATTAATTAATAATATAATAAATTGTACAAGATTATTCATAGCTACTGAATATGTGCTTGCACGAAAATGAATTGAAATAATTTATTGTAAACGTGACAAGTTTGTAATATTTCAGATGAAATATAATTACAATTGCCATTAAATATTATAAGAATATTAATGAATTAATTAATAACATAATAAATTGTACAAGATTATTCATAGCTACTGAATATGTGCTTGCACGAAAAATGAATTGAAATAATTTATTGTAAACGTGACAAGTTTGTAATATTTCAGATGAAATATAATTACAATTGCCATCAAATATTATAAAAGTGTTTTACTCACCCAGCACAAATCCTCGTCCTCCTCGTCCTCCTCCTCGTCCACCTCCGACCACCTTCAACCACCTCAGGTTATACCTTGAATAGTAATAAATATTTTCAGCATGAGAACAAATCAAAAATAATGTGTAAGGTTCAATATAATTTTTTTATCGATATAATCTACCAGAAAGATTATGAGAAGATTATAAAGTTATAGAAATTTTATTAGCGTACTGACAGCTACCGAATTTGGGGTTGCGCGAAAAATGAATTGAAATAATTTATTGTAAACATGAACCAGGAACCACGGAGCGCTTATCCTGGAAGTCGAGAAATTTTATTAGCGGACTGACAGCTACCGAATTTGGGGTTGCGCGAAAAACGAATTGAAATAATTTATTGTAAACATGAACCAGGAACCACGGAGCGCTTATCCTGGAAGTCGAGAAATTTTATTAGCGGACTGACAGCTACCGAATTTGGGCTTGCGCGAAAAACGAATTGAAATAATTTATTGTAAACATGAACCAGGAACCACGGAGCGCTTATCCTGGAAGTCGAGAAATTTTATTAACGGACTGACAGCTACCGAATTTGGGCTTGCGCGAAAAACGAATTGAAATAATTTATTGTAAACATGAACCAGGAACCACGGAGCGCTTATCCTGGAAGTCGAGAAATTTTATTAGCGGACTGACAGCTACCGAATTTGGGCTTGCGCCAAAAACGAATTGAAATAATTTATTGTAAACATGAACCAGGAACCACGGAGCGCTTATCCTGGAAGTCGAGAAATTTTATTAGCGGACTGACAGCTACCGAATTTGGGCTTGCGCGAAAAACGAATTGAAATAATTTATTGTAAACATGAACCAGGAACCACGGAGCGCTTATCCTGGAAGTCGAGAAATTTTATTAGCGGACTGACAGCTACCGAATTTGGGCTTGCGCGAAAAACGAATAGAAATAATTTATTGTAAACACGCACCAGGAACCACGGAGCGCTTATCCTGGAAGTCGAGAAATTTTATTAGCGGACTGACAGCTACCGAATTTGGGCTTGCGCGAAAAACGAATTGAAATAATTTATTGTAAACACGCACCAGGAACCACGGAGCGCTTATCCTGGAAGTCGAGAAATTTTATTAGCGGACTGACAGCTACCGAATTTGGGCTTGCGCGAAAAACGAATTGAAATAATTTATTGTAAACATGAACCAGGAACCACGGAGCGCTTATCCTGGAAGTCGAGAAATTTTATTAGCGGACTGACAGCTACCGAATTTGGGCTTGCGCGAAAAACGAATTGAAATAATTTATTGTAAACATGAACCAGGAACCACGGAGCGCTTATCCTGGAAGTCGAGAAATTTTATTAGCGGACTGACAGCTACCGAATTTGGGCTTGCGCGAAAAACGAATTGAAATAATTTATTGTAAACACGCACCAGGAACCACGGAGCGCTTATCCTGGAAGTCGAGGAAATTTCTCTTTCACCGCGTAGCGGACCCGAAGCGCGGGATCCGGGAGGTTGAGAACCCGGTACTCGAAATACGTAGCGGACCCGAAAAGCGGGATCCGGGAGGTTGAGAACCCGTTACTCGAAATTTGCGGAGCGCGACTCTCATACGTCCGCTCTACTGCGCGGTTGTTTCGAGACTGAGGAATTCGGCTAGCTGATTTCAGATCGGTAACGTCACTTTCTGAACATCCGACATCCAAACTTTGGTATCAAACTCTAATACTATGTACGATGATGTATGATGTACGATGTATGATGTATGATGTATGATGATATGATATGATGTATAATGCTTTTAGTTTTCACGTTTCATACAAGAAATACACACTTCGTCTCTCCTGCCGATTCCAGACTCAAGCGGCCTGGCCCTTCGATGGTCAGCCGTTGACTGAAGATATATTCTTCAGTGAACGGGTCGGCTAATAACGCTGCCGTTCTGCGACAGTTGGATGATGAAAGATTTCGCTCGTATCTTTCAAATGTGTGTTAAAATACACTCGAAGTGTTAAGAAGCGTCGTTCTTTCTCTCCCTATCACCTTTCTAGGTCTTTAAATCACTACGCAGCGTTAAATACTGTCTCATATACGAAGCATCCATTTCATCTCGTTCAAAATTAGCGCATCCGTGATGTATTACAGTTACTCTGAATTTTTTTCCATCCGAATACTTTTCGAAAAACGATTCTGCTCCTCCACCCAACGCAGATACTTCACTTGCGACCAGCTAAAACAGCGTTTCGATTCTATGCCTATGAAAATTCAAGATCGAGAGAGCAAATGAAAAGTTGTTGGAATAATTATGAATTGTAATGTTATGGAATACATCGAGCGCGCGTCGAATAGAATCCCATTTCGAAATGAATAATTCTTCTCTTTTCATGTCATAGCTAATCTAGTAATATCGGTAAATAGGATGGTTGGAGGTGTTCGGAAATGGTAGGACATTTCGAAATTTAAAGTCGACGATGATCCGGTGCATCAATTTTATCGTTACAGATTTTCTTTTCCCATGAGGCATAGAGTATTCAACAACGATAATGCAGTCCTTAAAATTCATCATTCATCTCTGTCTGGAAAGCTAATTCGCAAGGCGTGGTATTCTAGATATGTCAAAATTAAGCTGGCGGCACGTGTTTGCATTATTAGAAAAATACCCGTACTCTACGTACACTGTTTCTAATCTTTTGCTACATTTGGTTTAATCCCCATGCTTCCACAGCACGAATAGTCGGAAATGTTTTTGATTATCCATAATAAAATAAAAGAAGTAACAAAGCTCAAATTTATTGTTAAAGCTTAAATTTATTGTTATCTAATGAATACATCAAACTGCGGTCGAATTAATTCATTTATTATTTGCACATGACCTCTGTACATTTGATAAATTATTCCTAAATACATTGAAACATATGTATTTATAATGAAATATCATGCAATGGGCTGTGTAAACTATAAACTATAATTTCTATCGAATAGCTGCTTTTATGTCAACAGGGCTTTGAGACTCAGTCAAGCGAACTACCTCGGGTTATACCTGGAATAGTAATACATATTTTCAGTATCAGAACGCATCAAAAATATTATGTAAGGATTAATGTAATTAATTTCTTAGTTAATAATATAACAAATTTTATTAGCGCATTTGAAGCTACTGAACATGTGCTTGGGCGAAAAATGAATTGAAATAATTTATTGTAAACGTGACAAGTTTGTAATATTTCAGATGAAATATAATTACAATTGCCATCAAATATCATAAAAATGTTCTTCTCACCGAGCACAAATCCTCGTCCTCCTCGTCCGCCTTGTTCTCCTCGTCCACCTCCGACCACCTCCAACCACCGCCGACCACCTTCAACGACTACTGCTAACCACCTCGGGTTATACCTGGAATAGTAATAAATATTCTCAGTATAAGAACACATCAAAAACATTATGTAAGGATTGATATAATTAATTAATTGATTAATAATATATTAAATATCATTAGCGCATTTATAACTATTGAATTTGTGCTTGCGCGAAAAATGAATTGAAATAATTTATTGTAAACCCGACAAGTTTGAAATATTTTAGACAAAATACAATTACAAATGCCACAAAATATCATGAAAATGTTTTACTCACCGTGCACAAATCCTCGTCCTACTCCTCGTCCACCTCCGACTAACTCCAACAATCACCGATAACCACCTCGGGTTACACCTCGAATACTAATTAATATTTCGAGTATTAGAACACGTCAAAAATATTGTGTGAGGATTCATGCCCAATTGCAATTTCAATATGTTTGTTTCTGGTCGTTTGGTTCTTTTGCCGATTCAAAATGTTATCCGAAGCATGCTCATTGGTTCGATAGTACAAAACATGACGTTTCCATTAGTTAAACTTGTAAGCTTGAAAATTAGTCCGGAAGGTCAAAAGTCACCAGGTCAAGGACCTGGACAGCCAGAACTACGTAGCGCTTGTCAAGGAAGTCGAGTTTCACCAGGTCGCTAACCTGGAGCGCAAGAACTACGGAGCTTTTGTCCTGGAAGTCGATTTTCACCAGGTAGCGGACCTAGAGCGCAGAAACTATGGAGCGCTCTTCCCGGAAGTCGATTTTCACTAGGTACCGGACCCCGAGCGCAGGATCCAGGAGGTTGAGAACCCGGTACTCGAAATTTGCGGAGCGCGACTCTCATCCGTCCGCTCTACTGCGCGGTTGTTTCCAGACTGAAGAATTCGGTCAGCTGAATCTCAAATCGATGACGTCAAATTTTGGTGACGTTACTTTTCGAAAATCTGACATCCAAACTTCGGTTTCGAACTTCAATACTGTGTATGATGTATCATGATGTATGATGTATAATGTACGATGATATGATATGATGCATAATGATTTCAGTTTCAATTTTAACATTTCACAATGAGACAAGAAGTACGCATTTTATCTTTCTTGCTGATTCCAGACTCAAGTGGCTAGGCCCTTCGATGGTCAGCCGTTGACTAGATATATTCTTCAGTTAACGAGTCAGCTAATAATGCTGCTGTTCTGCGGCAGTCGGATGATAGAAATTTTTGCTCGTACCTTTCCAATGTGTGTTAAAATACACTCGAAGTTTTAAGAAACTTTGTTCTTTCTCTCCCTATGAAAAAAAAAACAATCGCCGACATTCACTTTTTAGGCCTTTTAATCAGGACACTGCGTTAAATACTGTCTCATATACGAAGCATCCGTTTCATTTCGATTAAAATCAGCGCATTCGTGATGTATTACAGCTACTCCGAATTTTTTTCCATGCGAACACTTTTCGAAAAACAATTCTGCTTCATCTACCCAACGTAGATACTTGGCTTGCGACTAGCTAAAACAGCGTTTCGATTCTATGCCTACGAAAATTGAAGATCGAGCGAGCAAATGAAAAGTTGTTGGAATAATTATGAATATTAATGGTATGGAATACATCGAGCGCGTGTCGAATAGAATCCTATTTCGAAATGAATAATTCTTCCATTTTCATATTGTAGATGTATTATTGTAGGTAATCTAGTTTGTCTCCCGGAAAATTGTAAAATTTATAGTATGCATCACGTATTAATCGTAAATGGATCATATATATTAATATCGTACATGGACCGCGTATACATAAATACTTTTTGGTCTCTGCATCGTCATTACATCTGATCTACTATTATTTATGATTCAAGTATACATTCTTCTCTCGGGTACCTATACTGCAATTAAATCACTGTTTTTCTACGAATGTTTGAAGAAATTTATTCTCATTATTAACTTCTTGTATCGCCGACAAGTCGGTAAGTACACACAGGCTAAGTACTGGCTTGGGTTACCATTGCGAAGACTGTGTTACTAGGGAGGAGAATGCAGCCAGCATCACGTCGAAATCGGTAACTCTCCGATGTTCTGCATTAAGTTCTCAACTCTATTGTTGGAACATCTCAGGGAGCGCAAGCGCACGCCGATTTTCGGTTGTCACACCAAAGCCCATTGGGGCAACTGTCTTTATATTCTTCAGTTAACGGCTTTAGTGATTACCACGAAATTGGACCTCCGCAATTTATAAAGTTGGACAAGAAACCGCATCATTTTCCAACTCTGAATACCAGCAAATTCAGTTATTATTCAGTTGTACGAAATATTCCCAGACAATTATGCCCCGATAATATAATCAATTGAAAATATTTGATCACTTTCATCAACATTCTCCACATATCCTCGTTCGTACGTAAGTTTGCTTCAGATAGTCTTCAGATGTTGAAAAATACGTTTATTTTGAAAGATACCGGGTCCGTTTCGCCCGCAGGCACTAGGGGTTTCAACAGATGATCCTGGAACTTCACGACGGTGCTGAACCTTGAAATAAAGACCGCGGGAAAAGGAGTATACGTACCAAATCCAGAACTCGGTACGGTTTCTGGGGGTTACGGGCGTCGCGTCTCTTCGATAAATCGCTGGAGGTCATAAGAGTTCACCCGCGGCCATGGGGGGAATGTCCTGGGTTTTTCGGGGTTGGGAAACGTTCGGTCACGTCGGGGGCTGCCGAAGCCGTCTAGCCGAGGGAGGGTAGTCTGGTACCTCTCAGGGCTCCGGCTGCTCTAGCAGCCCTGGTGCAGGTTCAAGGACACTTGGGTCGATACACCCGAGTGGCGTCAACAAGGACGAAACGTACGAGGCCGGGGTCGCGACGCGCAAAGGAGGAAGTATGGGATGGGATGGGGTTAGTTTAGCACCGCCATCGACTGGCCACCAGTTAGGCGGGTGATATTCATTGCTAATGCTCAAAGGAAAGCTGGTGTAAGCGGTGGGATCGTCGAAGCTACGCCGGTCGTTATATTGCTGGTGATATTGTAATAAAGATACTATGAGGGTATGAATTACTTCTCTGTCATTTAATCGGTAAATCAATGAGTAGGAATGTAACTTGTACATTTGTCTTCATTGAGGCATGCTAGTACGCTGAAATTACGATTACTGAAGTGATCTGGTGAATTCAGAAGCAAAGTTCATTTTACAACGACCCTATGGTGTCAGTTATCCGACAATGAGAGTTGATCCCATTTGACGCTTCCCCATACATTCACGAATTTTAAAAAATGTTGCAATTAATTATTGCTAACTTTTGAAAAGAATACAATTGCTTATAGTCCCATGTCACCGAGATCAATGAATCTGAGGATGCTACTAACGGAATAGTATTTTTTCTGTTATTGATCTGAAAAGATTTTTAATAGTGGTTTTCGTACTCCTAAGATTCTAATGAATCAGATTTAACGGCGGAACATCAAATTAGAGATGGGACAAATAGTTTGTGGGCTCCGCGAAAATCGTGAAGATGGTTAGGCTGACACTGATAAGAAAGAACCAACGAATTAGATAATAATTTAGATGCGATAGAAAATAGGAAGAACACAATCAGGGGATCCAATTAGTCTATAAACGGTAGTACGAATTGATTGCAAAATGAAAAAGTACTTGTTCTAAGAATCGCTGAAAAAGTAAGACTAACCCCTTCATATTTTTTCACATCATTTTTGGTGGGCTTTGAGAAAGGCTGAAATGAGTGAACTCAGACCCGTAACATATCGACGGAATTTTGCGAGAGATTCATAGATGTAAGAAAGTAAAATTAAAAATTCACAGCTACAAAGTATGAATTTTAATTCATTTTCAATTTGTACAGAATGCCTTGATTTTAGTTCAAGTGTTCAACTGTCAGTATGTAGTAATTTGATAAGCTGCCACGTGGTATGAAAGTCAAAACAAAATGGTATGCGAAAGTATGATTGAGCATTACGTAATAGTTCCGATTAATACAATACGCGGAAGAAATGCATTATACATAATCTTAAGGAAAATATGAAGAATGTCATGTCACACAATCATTTTCGTACTTTACTGTTAATAAGCTTAGTATACGTTCCGACTTGTGCAAGAGCGCAACGCACTTCTGAGGTGTACAATATGCTATGTACTATGATGTTGGGTTATGACTGATTTATGTAATCTGGCTAGAGAGAAATAAATAACAAAATTTTGTCACATTTTGGTCGTATTTTCTCGGCTGTTAAATCCACGACAGCTGAAAAGCCTGTTTTACAATCCTCTCTGTCCAATTGGTCTAAACAAAGTCGTATAAAAATATTCGAAGTTGAAAGCTTTTCAGCTCCCAGAATCACGAAGGTGAGGTATGCATTTTTGGCGAAAATGTTCCCGATCTTGAAAAATGGAAGAATGGAAAAAACGCGCAATTTTCCCGTAGGTTTCCCTCATTTTCTTATCCTTTGATCTTACAATGCTGCAAGTGCTTCTTCGCGAATTTGTCATGTAAATTTCATCGAAATTGAAAAACCATTAGAATCGAATAATTTAGATGGTATTATGGTGTCTCTATACGAGCGAAAACGCGGCGTCGTCGCTGCTAGCTGACTTTATTGTTAGTCTATTGCCAATGTATCAATTGGCTTGACTGAAAATTTAGCTAGTCTTGAATCATTGCAGGCAGGTGTACACACGGATTAAAAAGCAGAAAAAGTTGTTCCAACTACCTGAAAAATTGACGGTATAATTTACAGTTTCGTGGAAACCCCAATACAGCAATTTATACAGAAATGAAAAGAATATCCCTCGATAGATAACAGTCTACTGTTTCACAATTTTCGACAAAAATATTAGTTACACGCATGAATACATTCAGGTTCTATTCATGTGTACAGTTGAAATCGTAACGCTAAATTTTCACCATAGTCATCAAAGAATCATGAATTCAACTTGCATGGGTATGTATATGCGTTATATTCAAAAGTACCTTCAACAATCATATAAAAACTTATAATCATCTGTATATTATGTATATATAATATATATATGTATATATATATATGTACAATTTTTTCAGTAACTCCAAACTACAGCGTATCAGGTTATGAGACTTATAACAATTAGAGTCAAGGCTATCTCTACAGTCTTGCATTGAATCGCTTGCAGAATTAATTTAGACACGAGTAGGACGGTATCCGAACTTCAGATTCTTCCAATGCCAAGTGGTACACGTAGAAACGTCTTTGATCATTTTGAGTTTTCAAAGTGCAGATTGGAAAAACTCACACCACAGTCATTTGGATGTTATTTTACATGAGTTTTTCTAGACCAGAAAAATTCTCCCATTCCCCACGTTTATTAGTCATCATTAAGTGTATTTATCAAGTTGCGTTATCCTAAATTTCAATTAGACCGACAATAAATGTAGGTAACGTAAAGAAAATAGCTTCAATAATTACAGGTTACGATCAAAATAAAAAATTTTCGTTACTTGAAATGGAAAGTCTGTACTGATCGAATCAGTAGCTTTGCACGTCGCAGTACTTCATAAATTTTACCACGGATCGTCCATGTATTCTTATAGCAAAACGTTAAAAAAAAAAAAAAAAGTAGATCGCAGGGTGATAATTTTTTGGGGTGCATTCAGCCTCTTCAAGTGGATCATCTCCATAAAATTTATCTTAATAAGACTTACGAGAACAATTGAAATGTTTCCACTGTCTAAAACCAACCACAGCTTAAGTTAAAATTTCGTAAACTAATTTATGTAGCTGTTATTTTGATTGTTGAATGAAACAAGATGATATACGATCTTGCAATCTTGAATAACTAGGACATCTCATACACTCAATTTGAATCTAGTTCAATTAGAGTTTCGACAAATTTGCAATACGTAAAAGCTTCGAAAGAATTTACGTATATTATATAAAGGAAATTTTTGACGGACATAAAATTCCGGAATGATCACTATTCGTATTCAGCTTCAGTATACTAGTAAAATATAAAATCGCCCCTGCCGTGAATCGTTATATAAATATAATTCAGCGCAGAGTAACCCATGACACAAGAATTGATAACAGTCGAGCCATTCTTTAGATAAATTACAGTTCCAAAATTTATACATCAGGTTACTTTTTAAATTCTCTAAGTTTTACAGTAACTTGACAATTGCTTCAGTTATTTCGATGTCTTTGGTTTTCAAGGTTTGTAACAACTCAGTAGTTCTGTCCTGCACACGTCTGTACATGTTCCATTGAACAATTTCAACTTAAATAAGAAGTACACCACATTTACACTAAAATAAGAAATCTTTGATTTTAATCTAGAAAGTCTTCGAAAAAATATGGCGACAATGATGCACTAGTGATGTCAATTGTACGTATCTGCGTCACACACACCGAAAGTGTTTAAATTTCTGAACGTGATTAGTTTCTGATATAACGACTTCCTCATGAGACTTACTCAATTTCTATCCAATATCAGTTCAGTTTGCCTTTCTTATTGTTGGAAATACACAGTACATTCCCTTTAAAATACTTTATATTAGAAAGACATTCCATACTTTGATACGATGCATTTCTCCACTTTAATAGCATTCTTGAAACTCATCACTAATCATGGTGCCTACCGCAATTGGACTTGTGTTTTTGCGTTTTGCACACAGTACCTCAACTATAGATACTTTGCTTCCTTTGCTCTGTTCTCTGATTACATTTTTATTTTACAATTCCTACACTCTCGGAATATTTTCGAATTTTCGATCGATTCGTTGAACTAGATCTATTATCGAGATATGAGATAATAGAATTTCTTGTAGTCAGTTTTGGGTTCACCTTTACATCCCGTTATATGCAGGACCACCACCGCCCTCAGGAACCACCCAGTTGATGTTTTGTGTTGGATCCTTTATGTCACAAGTTTTACAGTGTATACAGTTTTGTGCATTGATCTGCAATCTCTGACCAGATCCATCTTCCAGAGGAACATACTCGTATACACCTGAAGAAAAAACACAGAGTCTAATTCCGTCCAAGCAACGAATCTTGCACCAAATCTAGCACATCAGTTTTTTTCGCAATATTTAAATCATGTCCACACAAATTGTTAACTACTCTATACATTTCCTTATGAGAAAAGAATGACAAAAAAAAAGAGAAATTCATTTACCCGCTGGACAAAATCTGCCTTCTGGACCATCATATACAGCTAAATTGTGCTTTACTGGTATCGTATCGTCCTTTAATGTGAGATGCGCAGGTTGATCAGCCTCGTGGTTTGTACCGGTAAGCGCGACTGATGACAACAGATCGAAGGAAACTTTATTGTCAGGTTTTGGATATTCAATCGGCGTACATTGCGCTGCAGGCTTCAGTCTTTTATGATCTGGATCTGAAACAGATATTTCGAAGGGAAATATGGTTTTAGAATAATGTACCGTGAGAAATGAAAATGTTAATTGATGTTTTAACGACGTTTGCAAAGATGACGATGTGCTCAAATAATTAGAAAGATGCAAAATTTCATTTAATCCTTACCTCCATGTGACAAAGTCCAAGGTTCCCTTCCGCCAGTCAAAAACGACAGCCCAGCATAAGCTACGCCACCGTAAAGCCCTAACGGTGTATGAAAACTAGGCCTAATGTTGCGAGCAGCCTTTAATTCTTTGTAAATCCAACTATTGTTAATTTTATCTGTATAAGTCTTTGGTTCTAGCCCCTGTGACGTCGGAGTATTTGTTTCAGCATCTATAATCGCTTCTACAACACTTTCAGCTGCCAACATACCGCTCTTCATTGCATTGTGAGTTCCCTTGATTTTTGGAAGATTTAAAAAGCCTGCTGTACAACCAACTAAACAGCCACCGGGAAATTGGAGTTTGGGAATCGACTGAAAACCACCTTCTACCAATGCTCGTGCTCCGTATGCTATTCTGTAACAGCCGAACTAGTGATACTTTTTTTCTTCCACTTGAAATCAATAATAAAATGCTAAAGTATCTATTAGGCTTTGCTAATAGCAAAATAATCAGAAGTCAGAAGTCACTGATTGTGATTTACCTGTTTCCACCTTCAAAAGTAGGTCTAATTGCTGGATGATGTTTGAATTTCTGAAATTCTCTAAACGGACTCAAGTATGGATTAGTATAATCCAATCCAACTACAAAACCAACAGCAACCAATGGAGTATCTTCGTTCAAATGATACAAGAACGAACCTCCGTAAGTATTTTTATCTAATGGCCAGCCAATAGTATGTTCCACTGCCCCAGGTCGGTGCTTAGAAGGTTCAACTTCCCAAACCTGAAACAATTACATGCAAATCATTTAATTTCTAAGTGTTAAAAGACTTCTGATCACTACTGGGTTCCGAAATACGAAGAACACGTTATCTTATCTTTGTGCAATAAATTTTAACGCTAAATAAAGACAGTTAAAAATAACCTTTTGTAACAAAAGTTTCAATAAGCTCAACTTATCTGTAGCTTCTGTGAAAACAAATTCAAGATATCTGATTTCATTCTTATCTAACTTTTAACAATACGTTATTTCAACTTTACTGATTGTGAGTAGTCTTACTGAACAAATGAGACAAACCTCTTTAAGCCCGATTCCATAAGTTTGTGGTTCAGACTTTTCCCTGAGGTTGAACTGCTTGAATAATTGTTTGGCAAGATGCCCATGACACCCTTCGGCAAATATTGTGCACTTTGCATGAAGCTCCATACCCCTTTCGAACGTATCTTTTGGAGATCCATCTTTGGCAATACCAACATCGTTTGTAGCAACTCCCTTCACAGAACCATCTTCGTGGTAAAGTATTTCAGCTGCAGCATAACCAGGATACAATTCAACCCCAGCTGCCTCAGCCTGCTCACCTAGCCACGCAACAACATGTCCCAGTCTGTTTTATGAGGAAATAATAACCAGCATTAAGTAATAAAACCACTAACAAACTCTTTGTGCTGAACACTGTTGAAGTGGTATCTGCATACTTCTTACAGTCAATTACCTGACTACGTAATTTCCGTGATTGTACATGGGCATTCCTTTGAAAACTGGAACTGGTACTCTATACTTTTCAGTTAAGAAACCAAACTTGTCCTCAGTTACAGGAGTCTTCAAAGGAGCGCCAAGTTCTTTCCAATCAGGAAAGAGCTCGTTCAACGCGATTGGGTCTATACAAGCGCCACTGAGAATGTGACCTCCAATGGTTGACGCTTTTTCAACCAAAGTTACACGCAATTCTTTTCCATGTTTTTCAGCCAACTTTCGAGCTTGAATTGCAGCAGACATCCCGGCTGGACCACCGCCGACTATCAAAATATCTGTTTCGTCGACGTACCTTTCCATGTTGACATCTGGAACAATTCTCGGAATAATATAATGAAGAAATTTATGAATCATGATCGTAGAATGTAACCTTATTAATTAACAGTCACTGTTATTATAAAAAGATTTATGTACCTTTCCATCGTGGATCAGTTTCTCTTGGTACAACAGTATAGTGAGTAGTTATTTTCGGAAACGATGCATCAGAATATGTTCTGCGGCATGATCGCTGTAACCGATGTACTGTAATGAAAGAAATTTTACAATCGTAAGCAAGCAATCTGTGCTGTGTGGTTCACCTTTCTACTTCGAACTTTTGAAATATACCGATACCAAATATAGGCACAGATATATAGCATTTCTCGTGTGGTAAGATATGTTATTCCTTTTTTTTTATTGTTACAGTCTCTAGAAATAAATAAATATATCTAAAAGTTACAAAGAGTTTTAGCTAGGGTTGAACCTAGACTTCATGGCCTAACGCTCTCAAATTCTACTTGCTGATAGGATTTTAAAACACATTGCATACGACCATCGAATCTCAGTTGATTTCAAGTTATTAAGTTATTTCAAAGATCATCACGAACGCAGACAATTTGTTGAGATAAGCTGCCAAGGAAGGGCAATGAAAAAAAAATTTTTAAAAACCTTCAATAACAGAGGTCAAGATAACAGTTTTTTCAAATAATTAACTTGAGCAGAAGTGAAGTAAAAACAGCAATGAATCAATCAAGTGATAACCTGGATTATATAATATATATAGTTTTTCATAATATGTGTGCAACACGTGGACTTTGTGATTAAAACAATTGGTGAAGAGGACAAAGTCCAAGCTGTATCAAACGGTTACCTACAGATTGCTGATTAGTAATAACATACAATATATGTGTAACATTATTTGTAGAAAAAATAAAAAATAAACATTTATATTTCGTTGATTGCATCGTAAATATTCCAAACTATTCGGTAATTAATAGTCAATCCAACGGTCAAAGAAGTTCCTAAATAAACCTGCCAATTTTGACAGAAACGAGAGATGTGAAGCCTGGGATGAAGAATTCCGTCAATCTATTATAAAATGTGCACTCGATTAGTAAATAACGACAAATTCAAGTTTGAAAACTCTCGTGTGGTGAAGAATGATGTCGAGATGAATTGCATAAAATTTTGAGGGTGGAATACATTCGTTTGTTTATTTGAATAGAGAGTATTATGGTACCACGGACAAACTTACATATTATTGATGTTTTGCAAATCTTAGAGGCCATGATCACTCACTGGTAATCCACAGACGCTCGATTGTTTCAAACAAAATAATGTATATCTCTGTAATCTAGGTTATTCGTTATAAAATGTTTCACGAACTTTTGGAGTGAAGTGAGTGGTTGGGATCGAGAGGTCGGTGGAAGACAACTAGTGGAAATAACACTGAACTGTGATGTTAGCTTCAACTAATAGAACTTCGTATGATCATTTATGTACGTCACGTTAGATCGCGCTATTCGGCGGGACGTTGAGAACGATTTTTAAACGATTGATCAAGAGCGTTAAGATTAATGATTTTGCGATTAAAATTGAACTGTTAATTGTACCCATTATACCCTACTTTCTCTATTTTAAATTTTTAATGTGTTGCTGACACAGAATATGGAAATGGCATATATTTATACGTTCATGCTACGCGCGTTGTAGGTACATCGATTTAAAAAACACCCGTCTGGAAATGGAATATTATTCACCAGAGCAGCTGTTTCGACAATTAATTTATTATTTTGTATTAGTAATGAACATATACCGCATGAATAAATCAATGATAAAAATAATTCAGCCCCACCATTTTTTTCCCTACCAACTGTGTTGCACTGACTAGGTCATCAACAATGTCGAACCATCAATTGATTATTGCAAATACTAGAAACTGTAGGATGGGTGATAATAGGTTATGTTCAATTTTAGTTAGGTTATGTGCACATTTCCTCAGACATCGTACCGTCACGATTGAACTGTAATCGGAGGTAGAGAACATTTGGGAAAAGTGGTGGTACAATAAATTGACACACCTACACGAAAGTCACGTGCAACTTCGTTGTATGTTTTATAAATAATTAATAAATAACATTTCACGTTTAAACAAGAGCTAGGACTCGTACTACAATATAAAATGTCGACTGCAGCTGTGAGTACAAATTACCAGTGTAAATCACGTCGCGATGAAAATAATTCTTTCTGTCTGAGCTATAAATGTACCAACTTACTATTCGTATTTTCTTCTTAGGAACTCTCCGAATTGCAAGTGTTTAAAACGGTGTTTTTTCACTGCATTTTTATAATCGTGATGCCGGTTCTTTCATTTTTCATTTCGAAAATATTCATTTTCGACGGTAAGCAATTTTTCACAATAGTACAAGTACGACCGTTTTGTCATATTTATTTATTATTACATCGATGTTCAATAAAATACCTAACTGCATCCGAATTGGACTAAATAAATTATGCATGCTGGGTATTATGAAATTTTAACCAAATAATTTGCTAGCGAAAGTAATATTAAACGGGATTAAATAAATTTTCATCGAATAGGAACATACTTCATTCAGTTTTTGATTATCATACTTGCGTTCACAGGACTTCTAAGTTTGAATACTGTTCCAAGCAATGTCTACGCAGCAGGGGTTTCAATCATCGTGCTCCACACTGCTTTAGGTGCTTTCATTTACAGAGCATACTTCGACTCTCAACCTAAAGTGCAAGTGAAGATAGATTAGTTAGTTTACATTTCAGTTTCTGACACAAGAAGAATTCATCATGCGACAAGTACTATGTATAATGGTAATTTAAAAAAAAAGTTGACTACCGAGCGCAAACTGGAATTTCATTTACACACTTAATATAATAACATGTACATCTTTTGTGACCCTCTACGGAATTTCCTGCTAATAAGACGAGCAGTAGTACGAATGTTCATAAACCAATTGAATAAATAAGTTGAAATTCTGTGATGGAAACAAAACACGATCTTCCTTTACTATATTTACTTAAATAATTTTGAAAAAAACATGTGTGTACTGTAATCATTCTTACAGACGTTTTCGGTGGGCAACGACAATACAGGGTAAATCTATTAAAGTGTCGAATCGATTCAAGATAATCCGACTTGATTGACTAACACCGTGTGCCTTCGCATCATTCAACTCATTGACTCGCAGCTTCGACACTCTTACGGATTCGCCTTGTAAAATTATTCAACAGAATCAGTAGGTAGTTACTGTATTATTTGTTTATAACAAAGACTTTGGAATTCTTTAAATCTAATGACAAGGAATCACATGTATGAAAACGCCATACAGGGATTCTATTAGACTTTTAAGGATCTACTTCTGTTTATACTGTGAATAAATTAGAAATTAAATTCCTTTTGTATTTACCAAAAAGAAATTAAGTAAATTATAAACCGATTCTACCAATCCTGGTATAGTGGTATCTATATCAGTATTCTTAGAAACAAAAGACCATACTGAAAAGATTAATAATTCAAATTTAATTCTATTAGGCAATAATGCTTATGTAGTTTTTTTTTTTTAACATATGCTTGTAATTATGTAAAGAAATATTAAATATGCTTACCAATTATCATTGATGTGTACTAAATGAAAGGACAAATCAGCTACTATTTGTATTAAACAAATCTATTGCTTAGCGAAAATATTAAATAGTAAAAGTACCGACATATTTTTTATCAGTAGTGATACTTCTCTCAACAGACACCTCCCAATAACAGATTCCTCTTTACAACGGACAGTCTAAAAAGGTCCAGTAGCACAATTTACACGTTAATGTTGTTCTAAATAACAGACAATATTTTCAGTCTCGAAGGTGTCCGCTATTGGGAAGTTTCACTGTAGTTACAGAGGAAGATCTACATTCTATGATACTAATGCCGCGCTTATCGGGCTGATATTTAATATAATTGTTATAAAATTTTTCTTGTATAGGTCAACTCTTTATTCAATTACTTAGCATAAATAATCACATCAGGGATATAGTACGAAGAACGGTGCTTTTAATTTTATTTAATGAGAAAAAAAATGCGTATTCCAAGAACGACACAACCAAAGTGAAAAGTAAAAAAACAATTGGTTAGAACTAGGATTTTTCACGAAACAAAACCTATTGAAGGATGTATGTACTATCGTCTGAGAGTTTTGAATTATTCTTTAGAAGAGAAAAAAAATGAAATTAATGGGAACACATGTAAATACTTAGCAATTATGTACAACCTTGCACACATGAGTATGCCTAATTTGTTCTTGGGTTAATTTAATTTGTCTCCGTAATAGGTTACTTCTCACATGTTTCAAATACATGGGTCACTACTTGTGATAGTGAATAGTTATTATTTATTGCAATATTAATATACTCAATATTTTTTTTTCACACCACAGTGTATATCTCGGTACATAATTTTATGGATTTATTTTAAACATTAATTCATTTAAGTAACGTAAATGCAACGCGTATTAAAGCAGCAGAATCTGACTACAGGCCAGGAAACGGTGGAATGAATATTAGACATATTGTTTAAACACATAAGTCGCCAGCGATATTTCCTATCCATAATTTAGTTACTAAATCTATTACAGCTGTCGCTTTGTACGTTTTCAATTACAACGTATATAATTACTCCCACTATCTGTATTACGTGGTTGTTGTACGTCGCGGGGGGTTCTTAAACATTGAGGAACTAGCTATCGAATAAATCTTAGCCCAGATTCTGATAAATAATCTTATCACAGAGTACCCCGTATAACGAAATTATCGATTTCAACAACTATCTTGTCATACCACAGAAGTAATTATAAAAATTTTCTAGATACACGTCACAAAAATGGAAACCTTCAAATTACCAAACATAAAGATTCACAATCGAAATAGCTGTCATTTTATCAGCGTATTACGATGCTTAACAGGCATTTCCACACGATCGTCATCAATTTCATAAATTTTCATTATAGTTGTATACTCTGTGTTTAAAAATAAATATGGTAATTGAATTATTTTAATCGAGTAGTTATGCAAAAAAGAAAAAAAAAAAAAAAAACAGCAATGACGTAGTATTCAGTACAAGAGGCGCTTTAGTGACATGATGCCAATGAGACTACCTCCAGGGTGAGGATGATAATATAGTATCTGATTTGATTTGATATTATGAAAATACGTGTAATTATTCATTTAGGTATCGCCAATTTGGACGCTACTCAACATCCATCTTATCGTCGTTTGGTTGATGCTTATTATTCTGGCTATGCCCATCTCCTTGGCTATTCTGATTGTTTTTTTGATCATCACCTGTTTTTTCCTTTGATTTATCCTCCTTTGGCGGTTCTGCCTTAGGTTTAGGCTTGTTAAGAATAGGCAAAACCACGCTATCCAATGCCTATTACATGGAGAAAACAGAAACAGGCAGAAATTAAGTGTCATATATCAACTACATGTGTTTGTACAAAACTTACTGAAAACACAGTTTGATCAAACTCACTTGTTTCTCTGCTCGAATCTGAGCAACGGTTACAGGTGGTTGCTGCGTACGCTGAAGCCCTGACAGCGCAATTCGTTTTTCTTCCAGCCATGCCCATTTGTCATCGACTGCTTTTTCGACTTTCTTAATTTCTTCGTCAGTCAAATGAGAGTACTTAGATTCTTCTTGCCCACCACCAGCAGCAGCAGCAGCACTTTGTCTAATTTGATCCAAACTTTTCTTTGTTATTTGTAGTGCACCAGCAAGTTCCTCAACAGCCTGGTTTCTACCTTCAAATTCTAATTTCCGGTCTCTTATAGGTTCCCCTTGTGACTAAAATAAAATTGGTGATTATTGTATATGCCGAAAATGATGCACGCAGTAATTTGAGGCGATCGTAATTGAATTTTTACAATCCAAGCAACATTGTACATTTAACAGCCCTTCATACCTTCAGACGAGAAAGCCGGTCTGAATAAACTTGTCGCTGACAATCCTCTCCTTCCTCGTACAGCCAATTCTCAGTATCATCCAAAGTCTGACACAGAGTTTCTCTGTCAGTATCTGTTACAAAAGTGGCAAGTTGATCTTCGTCACTCAGTTTGGCTCGCAGTTCATAAACATATTCCTCAAGCGCGTTCCGCACATCGATTCGTTCTTTCTCTTGTCTGTCTTCAGCGATCATTTTGCACTATTTTAAACAGAAAGTTAAATAACAGATGATATATATTTTCGTATAGTTCAATTATTTGGCAGAATACTGGCATATCTTTCTATTAAACATCAAATATTAGATGAATTACCTCTCTCTCAATTGCAGCATCCAACTCTTTTTGCGAAAGTCCGCCAACATTAGTAATAACAGGAAGTTCAATAGAACGAACCGTTGGTCCTTTCTTCTTTCCTTTACCATCTTCGTTCTTATCATTACTCTGAAAAATAAAACAAAAAATACAAAATAAGTTGAATATAAAATAAAATACCTACGATCACTTTTCAATATAATTCACACACGTTAGTTAACTGAAAATGAAGTAACAAATCATTGGCGATGAAGCAGTTTTTTCAGATAATGTCCATAAGTGTTTCTCGTTAATTGCCTGTTATGCAAGACAATTAAACCAACTGCTTTTTCTACTGTCAATGAACCGTTCCAGTTAAACAACGGAAATACATCACACTAAACATATTGAACAAAAAACAAGGGCATAAGTTGTGGTTTGGAATCAGGATGGGTAGATAGCAGAGAGAGGAAAATTCGTTTACTCGGACAGCTTTCCATTCACACAAGCTGGTCTCTATTCCTCGCTCTCTCTATCTCTCTCTCTCGCTCCTATTTCTCTTTCTCGCTCCTATTTCTCTTTCTCGCTGTCTTTCTCTCTCTATCTCTTTCTGAAATCGATTACTCATTGAACTTTCGAAACATTACAAAGAAAAAAATTCATTTTATAAAAAATATTCGCATCCACACGGGACAAGTAGATGGGTATAGAGACGCAGCTTGAATGGAAAACTAAGCCATTTTGTCTGCCTTTGTTTTTTACACATTAACAAATTCAATTTTTGGGGTACAAATTTAACATCTGCATTTGCTGCTTCCTTGGCAATCTCTTTTCATGCAGACAGACAACATGGTGTGACACAGCTGTATCTTGGACCCATATTCATTTACAAGACACATAATACGCCGTTTCTTAAATCTCATTAGTTTCTTAGATCTGATCAAATTTTTTTAATCAAAACTGTTATTCTGTAATCTACATTACTCGACCAAAAGCTTTAGTTACTTAGAAAATCATACGGACGTTAACAAACGAAGTCGTGATTTTGTAATAATTTGGAAATAGCTGTAAATCTATGACAGATAACATGTATATTAAACTGGGGTCTTATAACAAAATGACTCTAAATATGAAACAGCATTTTGTCATCCTCGTACCTACTTGTCTCGAGTGTACTGAAATTTTAAGATGAGAATATCTTCATTAACAAAAAATAAAAGGCAGTAAAAAAAAAAGACTAAACTGAAAACCTAGCGTGATTTGGGTCTGTAAATATTGGTATGCCTATGGGTCCAAGTAGAGAGAGTGTCGCATACCGAGCCGAGCCAAGAGAGAATCCTGGAGGAATAGGAGGGCCCCTTCACCCCCCTACTGCCATCTTCCGCATCAGAATTCCGCCGTCTCTTATCTGCACTCACCTAAACCACAACAAACTCACATGATCATGCACCTGAATTCTAATCAAAAGTTTTTATTTACCATGTAACGTGTTACTACTACAAGATACTATAATACGAAACTGGTGTAATGGTTATAGTTAATCATTATTTTGTAAAACGCAGCCTATTTAACAAGGCGATATTATCATTCTCACACAATGCAATGAGAAACTTTCTTCCCTCGCACATTACATGTGTTATAACAATTTTACTACATTCCTCTTTTTAGTTTTGTTAGCTAGACTCGGGGAAAAGCCGAAGGGTAATAGCTGATTTCCTAAACGAAGTAAGTAAATTGGGGTCATGATCATAGATCCTTAAAAATTCAGCTAGAATCTCACAACAGGCACATCATGCAATAAATAATTATACAATAGAAAGTGAAACCAATACTGTTGCATAAATTGCACACAAAATATTACAAGTGTTGCTTTGCGATCCTTGGCATTTGGCAAAAAAAAAAAACCATGTATGTAAATCGAATTATAATATCTTACCTCAGGCGCTGGTGGTTCATTTGCTTGAGCTTCCTGGTCAGGTTTGTCAATTCCTTTCTTGGCATCTGCTTGTTGCTGATCAATGTCCATACTGTTTTCTTTTTGTTGCTGTTTTTCTTCATCTTCTTTTTCTTGCTGGGTAGGTTCCCGCTTTTCCACAAGTGAAGCAGATGCAATTGTTAGCATTCCATTTAGGTTAACCCGCACCTTCACCTTGACTTTCGACGATTCACCTTCCGCAGTTGGTTTAACGTTCTTTACTGCGAACGTACCTGTTAATCATCATGTACAGTTACTTCAATTACATTTACTTGCAGAGAAAAGATGCCTAGAAACCGTTAGATTGCATAATGCAATTGCAATCCAGAATAAAGGATTTTTGGGAAAGCTTACCGATATGATCGATTGGGTAATGCGGTGGAGTAAAAGAATAACTGGCAGTAAGAGTAAATGGTTCAGCTCTATAGAATGTGAGCATCTTCGAAAATGGAACAGGATGATTCCTTTCAAAGACTTCCATCTCCCTAAAATAATGTCAATCAACATTAAATGAACGATGTGTTTAAAAATAATATTAGAACACAATTGTTATGAAAAATGACAGTTGTAAAAGAAGGAAAAGTTACATCTGACACTCGACTCTGTTTTTAGGAAAGATCGTAAGTAAACGAAGTAAACTTTGCATTTGTTGGATCGAAAAAAGCCCAAAGTCTCTGAGAAAGCACGTTTGGCACTCAAAAAAAAAAAAAGTTCGCAAATATTTTCACAAATCAATGTATGTGAGCATGGATTACTTGCAAGAATGATTCCAAGTGAACTACTGGTCTGAAACGGATGAAATTTGCAGGCTATTTATTTAGATTATTTGATCATCAGCAAAAATATCAGGCAAACCGGCACAGTGCAATTCTGTCTTATGCAAAATAGACGAATTTTTTGGTTAAAATTGGTTCCTTTCACTGTTATAATGGTAGACTTGACCATACAAAATGTACTGAATTCAGGTTAACCTTACCCCTCTTCGCCAGCAGCAGCATCCCACGTTAGTTTAATAGGGTACGGCTGAATGTCAGTGACTGAAAATTCACGGACACGAACCGCAGGGCTAAGCATTGCACATTGCAATGCACACCCTCTGGCGACCGATTCATCCTGGTTCAGAGTCGTAGAAGTTCCTCGACCAAACACCTCTTCGATCAAACGTTTTATAGCTGGAACTCTGCTAGATCCTCCAGCTATTTCCACTGAGTGGATATCTTCCAGTTTCAGCTCTGTGAAATAATATTTACAGGTTTAACAAATCTCAAATGTAAAAAATTTACAGTCCTTCCAGAAATTTCTGTTACACATTATTTTTAAGAACAGTATTCAGTTGATCAATCATGATGAAATCTACTCACTGGAGTCTACAAGGCATTGCTTGAGCGTAACTTCGACACGTTTAAACAAGTGAGCACACATGTTCTCCATATCTGCACGCTTCAAGTCTCCATGAACATCTTTTTCATCAATAAAACACTCGATATTAAGAGGAAGTGTGGTGGAATTTGCCGACATCTGTTTCTTCAACTTTTCTACCTCTGCGAGTAGTCTGAGATAGGCACGGGGGTTATTGTGCGCGTCAACCTTGTAACGAGTTTGGAATTCCTTACAAAAATGATCAGCTAGTATTGAATCAATTTCTCTACCACCAAGCTGAGGATCAGCGGAGCTTGCTAGCATCTGAAATTTGAATAGCGAAACATGTTACTTGAATCCAATGTTTAGCAATAACATATTCCTGTAGTGTGTCAATTTAAATCTGAAACAATTACTGATATTTTATGCAAAGAATAAAGTTTCCACTGCTAACCTTCAGCTTTCCCTTATGAAATGCACAAACGGATACTTGGAGACTAGCATGGCCGCAATCTACAAATACAACGTTTCGTGGTGCGGCTTCAGGGGCTGGTAAATCCTGTTTGTAGATACCATAGCACAAAGCAGTCGCAGTTGTCTCATTAAATAAACGTAATACATTTAACCCTGCAATACGAGCAGCATCCAATAGTGCGTGACGTTCAGCCTGAGTGAAATAGGATGGTACAGAGATGACACAATCGTTGACAGCAGTTTGCAGTGCAGTTTCGGATACGTCTTTCAATTTCGTAAACAGCATCCCTGTTATTTGTTCAGGTGAAAATACGTGATCCTCGCCCAAGTAGTGTACCTAATAAACATTAAAATCATACAGGTACAAAATACTCAAAGTTGTGGGGAACAAACTTTTTATCAAAGTAGGTTGTGTGAAATAACGTAGTCTCTGATTGTAAATGAACACTTTAGGTTGAATCTGAGTCACAGACAGTGGCTAGTCTAATGAGATATAAATAAGAGTGGCGGGTCCAGCAACGTGGGGAGTTTGGCATGTTGCCCACGGTGAATTTAATTTTTATTTACTATATTTCAAAGGAGAAAGTTTGTCATTATAATATTTGTAACACGTACATGAATTCCAATGCTGCCATCTGGCTGCTGAGATGTTTTGTAACCCAAGCTCCGAAGCTCTCGTTGGACGTGAGGGTCGTTGTACTTTCTACCCAAAAGTCGCTTGAATCCAGATATTGTATTCTTCATATTCGTAACCATTTGGTTTTTCGCCGCAACGCCAAGTATGCGATTTTTTCCACTGAACGCTACACATGATCTGAAAGTAAAAATATTTTGTCATCGAGTATTAAGTTTGTACACCTTTATTCATGTTACATACAAGAAGTGGTAACAGGACACTGTTTATTATTTATATCTCTTTCACCACATTCTTGTTTCTTCACTCAAAATGTAACAACGTGAAGTTATATCAGCGGTTGCAACATGTGGTACTTGTGGCTTTGCTATCATTATATAAAGTAGCCAATATTGTTTGAATAACAAATAACAGTTAACATAGGCTGGTCAATTGCCTTTTCAAATGTGTACAAGGAACTGCTAGTTTCTGGATTATTCTCAACATCCTGGCCAAGCCTAGTTCTCTTATTATCACCATGGTGAATGTGATAATTTACTAAACCGACATTATACCACAAATCAAATGACCAAAGAATCTTCTAAAAAGTACAAAAGATTCCAACTTTCTAAAAACATAATTTGCAACCAGTTACTTTAAGATCTATCCATCACGACTGGTTCATTGCCACATAACGTAATACGTTACAGAGAAATGACAATCCTTAAATGGTACAGAGATGTGTATTGGAGTGATATTTTTGGATAAAGAAATAGCCACAAGGTAAACGGCCTTTGGTATGAATCACTTTAAAATCGGGCTTTCCATATATGGATAAGCGCGTGAGCGTGTGAGTGTATGTATGCGGATGTATAAAAAATAAAAATAAAAATGATTCGTAGATATCCTTTGAAAAAGAAAAAAAAAACGTGACAGTTGGAAATAACGGCAAAACTCAAACGCGAGCGATGGTAAATGTCGAGAATGTTTATCGCCAGACGAAATATTAACATTCTCCAATAATGAATCGATGTATCAATTACCGATGTGTGTTACCAATTTTTTCATTGCTGATTGATAGCTCAATTGCGGGCTGTCATGTTGCGGATCGATTACTACAAGGGATGCATCAAATTTTTATCAAGGCCTGTGGACTAATGCAATGCTAGGTCCACTCTATCGGTGGATACGAGACTTGTATTACGTAGGTTTTACCACGAATGCGGACGCAGGCGACCAACACGGGTATCAGCAACGTTAACGCAAAGACTCGAAGCCATAAAACTAACCGAATTTGACGGTGAATAAATTGCGTACGAGGACAGGGCGTGTGCCTACGGTTATTGGATGAAAAATGTGAAATTTGTTGTACCGAATAAGATCTACTTACGGTGTACTTCTCAGGCTATAATCGTTGGCGATCGTCTCAATGCCGCCAGCTCTCGCTACGGCGACATAACAGCTCTCGTTTCCGAAGTCAATACCGATCACAGACATCGCAGCCATGGTCAAATTTATTTAATAAAATAACTCGGCACTTTTTTCAATATCCTCACGGCCCAATATCGCTGTTATATACCTTGTTAATTGATCTGATACGGCCACCTTGACTGCGGCGTATTTACGGGTCGCACACGGCAGGAACTCGGGAAGGTAATGTCGAGTAGGAATGCTTTCTGCTAAACGCCAATCGAAAACTGACCAATCGCGATTCTACAAAGGTAGCTCAGAGTCTGAGACTGCGCGCTCATTGGTTCTCCGTGCGGTCTGGAATATTCTGGAACCGCGTGTCATTCGCATTTCATTACTCAATTCCCGACCTATATTTTCTCGAAAATTCGTAACATCATACCTATGCTCTTTGAGATTTGCCGACAATACAGGGACAGTCTACCGCTCAATCATATTTGACGATACTCGTACCTCGTTTGCGAATGTTCGATTCGTCGCGAGCCGACAGTCACTAATAACTTTAAACTCAGAATCAGCTCGCATCCGGTAACTGTCGAGCTTCAAATTTTGCCAATTACTTCTTTTTCATTTTTTGTAATCATTTCAGTTGTAGGAATATATTATGAAACAAAACAAAAATTAACTTTCTTCTTTCAATATTCCGTGTCTAGTGTCTTGCAGGTATCTCGCTGCTTTTCGAAATTAGCTTCTAACATGCCGCCAGCAGAAAAAAAACGATCTTGCATCTTTGTCGCTCTGTCAAAGACTGCACATCTGCTTCTCACTGCGTTTAACACTGCAAGCAGTAAAATTATCTTAGATTAATGTGTAGTCTGTACAATGCATCCAACAGTTTATCGTTTCAATTTCGTAAATATTAAGCCGTAAATTCACGATCAGATTTGAGGTTAACTAATACACTTGTTTCAAAAACAAGTTTTCCCTGCTGCCGCATTATATTTGGCATTAGTTTTATTTCATTAATGTAGCCGACATAGCGCTTCCGAATAATTTTCGTAGAGTTAATTTGATATCCATGGAGTAATATCAGGTAATATTACTACTTCTGAAAGGGTTCCACAGATTACATCAGTCGATTCTCGCAGCTCATCACCATGGCAACGATTCTATTCCAGCGCGATGGACGCCCGCGTAAAATTAACGATGTAACGCAATTAATTTGTCAAGATAATTCGGTGATATTATTTAAGTTCAAGTAACAAAAAAATAAAAAAATTAAAAATAAAACAACGATAAGTGTCAAAATTAATCAAAATGTCACACCTGTGTAACCCGAAATTTCATCCGTTTATAAAATGTTCAAAGAGTTTCGAAATGTTGTTTAATAATTCTTTAAATATAACCAAGAACAGAAAAGTCAGAGACACTTTATATCAGCATAGAAGAGGTTATGCACAATATTTAGCAAAATCAAGAATATCTCACATTTATCCAATCTACAAGTTACTAGACTCTGTTCTCTCCACGCATTCTTTAACGCCGAAAAATAATCTGTCGAGACCTAATGATAAACCTAACCGCCACTCGGGAAAACATGGTTATAAAAATTTTGGTCTACTTTTAAGCGGGTTCGGTTTAGTGGCAGCCCTCTGCGAATCTCCCGGTCACACCAAAGGTGAGTTTTACATTTTCATTTCATTCTCTATACGCGTCAGAAAATTTTATTAACAATACGTAGTTGATCTTACAGAGAAACGGTTTCTGCGAGCAGCCAAGTTTGGAAACATACCCGAACTTAAAAAGGTAAGCGAACCACTTTCTCTCTTTCTGAGAGCGAATTGACTGAATATTGATTTGAAACTTTGCAAGTTACTTACAAAATGTTTGGATTTATCAAAGGTAACAAGTAGTTGTTGTTAATTTGTATGTACAAAAATATTGCTTCTTCTGTTAATTATTAATTCCACCAAAATAAATAAAATTTTCAAAATCACAAAATCTATTATGTCAGGTCTTGTCAGAAGGTGTTGATGTGAATACAAGGCATTCCTTAGGATGGACCGCGCTGCAAACTGCTGCAATTAATGCTCAAGTCGATACGGTTAAGTTCTTACTGGAAAAAGGAGCTGATCCCAACGCAGGCGATGGTTTTGTCAATGTGTACAGAACTGCTCTGGAAAAAGGATTACATTCCCTGGACGGTGAGTACACTTTATAATGAAACTAAATTTGCAATTCACATTATTAATGAGTTCTTTGGCATTGAAAATTTCAAAACCATTGGCTAATTAACATGAACTAATCATTACTTAATTAGATATTAATCGCTGGGATAAACTCATGAAAAAAAATAATTAGCGGTCTACCGGCATCGACAAATTAATAATGTTGTTCTATTTTCAAGTGCTTATGAAGCGCGAGGAAGAATTCTCTGACCGTTTGAATAACAGAGCAAGTTTCCAAGGTTTTACTGCTCTACATTACGCAGTATTAGCTGATTCCATGGCGTGTGTACAGGCTTTATTAGATGCTGGAGCAAATCCAACGATAGAAAACGAATCTGGTTATAGAGCCGTTGAATACGCTAGAGATGGTGAGATGAAAGAAATCCTTATCAAGCACGCTCTTAAGTATGATGAAATACTGAAAAGAAAGGTATGTACTTAGTAGCAAATGGTACACTTTTCATTCGTGTCCTAATCTTAAACAAAGTAATCTCAACGAAAATCATATTTAATAATCAAATTTACCGAGTCAATGTTCAATTTTCTTCCGGAGTGAATATTTCTTAATTCTTACAATTCCACCTCTTTGGATCGTGTAATCACAAATTACAACATATGCACGAACACCGCATTATTAAATCATCTCACTACAGATACAATGTATTCAAATTATGCAGTATTTAGACCTGAGATTTTGTAAATGTAAAATTTTTCGTCTAAAAATTGAGTTTGAGATCGTGATCATAATCTTAGATCCATCTCTCCTAGACTATTGGGCCTGAAAATTTGGAAACGGAATAATAATCAAATGTAGAACCAAATATTATGATATTTTAATTGCAAGTATTGCGCGAGTATTCAAGATTTTTAACTTTATTTCAACTTACTTGTAATTGACAGGAGGCCGAGGAGCGAAGGCGATTCCCCTTGGAACAAAGATTGAAACAACATATTGTAGGACAAGAAGGTCCTATATCTATAGTTGCCTCAAGTAAGTAATTGTTTAAACATCATATATTAATTATAAAAATGTTGAAAAGCTGGTAATCAAGTGGGCATACATATCTTCAATTGATGGAATACAATCTTCCAGCAATAAGAAGAAAAGAAAATGGGTGGGTCGACGAGGAACATCCTTTAGTATTTCTGTTCCTGGGGTCATCGGGTATTGGAAAAACAGAACTGGCAAAGCAATTAGCAGCTTACATTCACAATAAGCCAGACGGATTCATCCGACTCGACATGTCTGAGTATCAAGAAAAACATGAAATGGCTAAACTAATAGGAGCACCACCAGGGTATGGTAAAACATAAATATGCGATAAAAGCTCTTATTCTTGTATTTATAGGGCATTTTGTGCATGCTAACTCACTACTTAGACTGTATCATAGGTTAACATGCCTGGATATATGGCACCACCATTCCGCTATCTGTCTAACTTACCATACTTTTTCAAAACTCTGGGACAAAGATGTTACGGAGAGTCTGCTATAAAAATTATTACAACAGAATTATTAGGAACCTCAAAAGAAATATCAATTTGACAAATTGTTCTAACCAAATTCATATTTTATTGTAAAGATGATAAATTTCAATAGTTTGACCTTCTATGCAATTTGTAAACTTTGGAATATTCATGTTATAGATACGTCGGACACGATGATGGTGGTCAGTTAACAAAATTGTTGAAAAAGTGTCCAAATGCAGTTGTCTTATTTGATGAAGTGGACAAAGCTCATCCCGATGTCCTCACAGTTCTTCTACAACTTTTTGATGAGGTACAATTGAATTCCGATTTCGATTATGAAATATTATTCTGTTACATGAAACGAGAGAGTGCGTCAAGTTTAATTTTACTCCAAACGTTTGAAATAATAACCATCATAATTATAAAATCTCCTAGTTGCTAACAGCCGACAATTAAAGTAAGTCTCTGATCATTAATTGACCCTTCAGGGTAGATTGACTGATGGAAAAGGTAAGACAATAGAGTGTAAAGATGCGATATTTGTGATGACGTCAAACTTGGCTAGCGAGGAGATAGCTGAGTACGCGATGCAACTCCGTGCAGAGGCTGAGCGAGTCCTAACACAGAGATTAGATAAAAAGTCAGACGAAGACCAAGAGCCAGAGCAGATTGAAATATCTAGAAACTTCAAGGATCGAGTGGTCAGTAAATTGAAAATGAAATGCTCAGTGCAAAACTGTATTCTTTAACATTTTGCATCCATACACTTACGTTCGCTTTGCATAGGTGCGTCCTATACTGAAAGCACATTTTCGCAGAGACGAATTCTTGGGACGAATAAATGAAATCGTTTACTTCCTGCCATTTTCGAGATCAGAATTGATACGGCTTGTGAGTAGGGAACTAGAAGCATGGGCTGTCAGAGCACGCGAAAAACACATGGTAGACTTGAAGTGGGATAGAGAAGTGGAGTCTGTATTGGCAGACGGATACGACACCCACTATGGCGCAAGGTCTATTAAGTACGAGGTGGAGCGGCGTGTTGTCAATCAGTTAGCCGCAGCTCATGAACGTGGCCAATTAGGTAAAGTTATAATGTACTGCTTGGCCTCTATAAAATGGAATAGATTTAAAAAATTTTATACAATGTACTGTACTTCCAAGTTTATAGTAACAAGACTGACAATACTGATGCTGACTGTTCAAATTTAGGAAAGGGCTGCTGTGTTCAGCTGAAAACAAGGTGGCACGAGAATGGAGCTAGTATCTGCTTGTCGGTTCGACCACCTGGTGTCAAAGATTTTGTGGACATAGTTGACACTGATAATCTCAATCTGATAAAAAAAGTAAATTCTGTATTTTGAAATGTAAATAATATAACACATGTAATAATTATCTATCCAATAAAAAGAACCCGGCGAAAAAATACAACAAAATCCGTCGCGTTTGGTGTTTTATATGACTTAACGTTACAACACGTCAGCGATTTTCATAGACCACAAGAAATCGTAAGTTTAATTTTATTCATCCAGCATCGTGATACTTGCACCAAATATTTTATTTTCAATTACTGAACTACCCATTAGATATTTAAATCAATATCCTTCGACAAAAAGTCCAATTTGGTCAAAATCGTGGCTATTCGCGTTGGGCAAAATCGAAACGATAAGCTTGTCCAAAGTGACTTATTTAGGAACTGGAAATCATTGGATTTCCCGACTCTTGTGCACATGACGATTGAAAACGGTGCACGAATTTGCGGATTTGTGAGTGAAAGTAAATTATGTACTTGGTAAATTGATATTCATCGATTCTAACTTTGTACCCAAATATCTGTATTTGTTCTAACTTATAATTAAGTTGTGCGGGTAAGTAAACTTTTCAAACGGCCCAGTTGCCGCATGTTATTTGCGTTTGCGTTTCTGAACAGAAATTTAATGTTTATTTGTTGACAATGAAGATTGCGATAAGCTACACCAATATACGATAGTGGCTGTGTTCTGAAATCAGATGAACCGGGATTGCTCTCGCCAGTTTTGCATCTCCGTCTTACCACTCGTGAGTTGATTACAAACTTTGTATCTGGCAAATTATTTCACAGCACATCGTAAACCTGTTGTACCCTATGTGTGGGTATGCCTATGCCCAATTACAAACGTGTAACAATTACGGCAAGAAATTCGATTCCATCACAACAATCAAAGATTGTCTATTAACTGAATTAGTCTCATGATTTTTTAACATTGATTAAAATTCTGTCACATTTGTGCAAACAACTTTATTTCACTGTTTTTAAACGACGATATTATACTCGGGATACGTGACAATAAAATATTAAACGCACATCACATTTAGGACACATTATGTGTTTGTTTGGTTTTTTTTTTTTTCACCTCTCCGTACGAGTAAATATACCGGGTTACTTCCGTATTGCGCCCTACAGAAACTCCTAATTATAAGCAAATCAGAGAACAAGGAGCTACTCAGAGTGAACTTGTACCCTGATTTGCCTATATTTAGTAGTCCCTATGGGACGCATCATTGAAATAACCCAGTATATATAATAATGTATTTACGTATATTCAAATACGAATGTATATATGCGCAAGTATAATTAGTGCACTGAGCAAAGTGAAAATGTTCAATTCGTCGAAATCAATAATATATGTATAGCGATGACAATTATGGGAATACAATTTTACAGAAATTACTTTTAGTGTAAATTTTTAACAGCCAAAATACGAAATCTAGTCTTTTTAGAATTATGTCTGGCTAAAGTGCTGAATAATTTGATTCTTAGTTTCCTACAATTAGGGTTTGACATTTTATAACGTGTATGCATACACATTGAATAGGATTTTGAGGTTTGCCTTTACAATTGCAGACAAAACAGTTCTATTGATTCATGTATCCAGCAGTATAATTATTAATAAATGTATAGAGACATCTATACAGGGTGATCCAGGAATACTGCTCCATATACTATCAACGTGTTCCGCCTGAAAATCTGTGGTTGAGAATGATAATTTTTTTTATTTCTCATAGGAATTTTGTCGTTTGAAAATTACAGTCGTTTGAAATTGGCTAATCCAGTAAAATCTCATGGTTCAGAACAGACCGAAATCGAGGCTAGCGGATCGTGATTTAATCATCACGGACTTGGCAGCTGTCCTGAAGATGCTACCGGATTGGTAAATTTCAAACGGCTGTAATTCGCAAACGACAAATTTCCTATCGAACGTAAAAAACGTTTCAGTCGCAGATTTTCACGAGGAACGAATTGGTAGCCTGTGGGACGATAGTTCTTGGTCGACCTGTATGCTCTGCATATATATATAGATATTGTATGTATACGTATATAACACTGTGTATAATATATTAAATTTTCACCGTACATAAGTATATATAGAACATTGTAGATATCTGATATATATATATTTGTGTGTATTAATAATATATTATATAAGTTTAAGCGTACGATTCGGACCATGCTCATATCGAGTCATATGGTGTCTCTGACTACTCCCAGTAGTCAATATATATATATATACATATATATATATATATGTATAATATATCAATAGTTTTTCTTAAATAGTTATATATTTATATGTATTTGTATATTTATTTTTCAATAACTGAATAACATTAACATTAGCTCTTTTTTGGTAATAGACATGTATATATATATATATATATATATATATAGTTAATCGTAATATTTTAATATGCTCTAGCACAGACGTCGTATATACACAGAGTGTCCTATTTTCAATTACCCATTAGGAAATTTGGAAAATTATAAAACGAGACACCCAGAGAAGAGGTTTCGGACGAAAGTTGAAAAGTTTGTGAGGTAAGGGTACAAAATTTGGCAGCATTAGTATCATAATTTTTGTATAGGTGACACGCTTTCGGATAATTTTAGTATTCACCGTTATTTTCAACAAAAATCGATTTCTAATGAAACTCTTGGTTGCAGTCAAGTTGAATTTCAGCTAATTCCACCCACTTCGTAACTTGAAATTGTTTGCAGTTACAAGTTGCGTGAAAAAAAAATAGGGAATTTATGTAAAACATTTCGAGAAATGGCCACCTGCAACTTCTCGAGAGTATAAATTGAGTTATATGTAAGTATTAAAGTATCTTCAATCAGATGATATTGCAATTTTGCAGTCGCCCTTGGAATCCTTCAGTTTGTGCATAAGACTTTATTCACCATTTCACTTATTCTCTGTTTTCTAAAAATGAGAATGAGTAATTTAAAACGGGATGCTCTGTATATAGGGTGTCCGACTTTAACAAACCTGCTACGAGCATGTCTTCAAAACTTACCAAAGTACCGAAAAATGTAGTTTCAAATAAAAGTTGCTGGCCGTGGCGATGGTTTTAAATATCTTTACGCCAATGTTCTTCGGATATTTTAAAGAGATTCAGTTTTTTTCATACCATACTTGAAAAAAGGTCTGTCAAAGTAAGCTTGAAAATTATGAATACGGATTCGTAGTTTGAATAATAATGAAAACGTATCATTTTTTTCAATGAAAATTAACTTAATCCTCATTACTGTTTTTGGAAAGGGTTTACTTCTTCTAGCTTTTTGCGTCAATAAATTGTTACCGTCCGCTGCATCAGCTTAATTTAAGTGATAAAACAGATCGATAAAATAAGATAGTTCCGTTGAGATAATATAAAAAGTTTCGAAATGACCAAAGTATGTCGAAGTAGACAAATTCAATTGATTTTCCCCCCATGAAAATGAGGCAAATTTTATTTGTAAAATCTGTCCGAATGTCCATTACTTAGAGAACTATCAAAGCGGATTAATTGAAATGGAAACTCTGTATAATATGTATCATATGATGTATCATAGAATCGATATATTCAATAATACGATTCGGTAAATGCAATCGACGTATATTTGTATATTGCTACGGTATAATGGATTTCCATAATTACATAACATTGAACTGTTTATTTGTTTCGTTTTTTTCCGTTTTTTTTTTTTTTTTTTTCTTAATTTTCTTTTTGTTCAGAACATAAGCTGAATGAACGTCAATGTTTGATTGAAAATTGTATATCAATCGCGATATGTCGGATTTTGGTCACGCAAGTTTTCGTTAACGATAAGGTAAAAAGTATCATGTAATGTATATTAGACTTAAGTCACACTGTACACAGTTTGAAACTGGAGCTTGAGGTTTAGTGTTTTTCCACGTGAAATATATCTTCTTTTTTAAATTTAATTTGAAATTTTTTTTGAACCAACGACGAGAATAAATGATATTATTCAACGTATCTCTCAATAACGACATAATTAATTTCATGCTAATGTATTTGAATTATACTTTTGATCGAACATTATTAAATCCTTATGGGGGGCATACATCAATCATTATACCTGATTGAAATATCACTATAATACTTCGTACGTGTATAATATACATATACAATATTCATATTCACGATTAGTTTACATCGCAATATATATTATAGATCATGCATTTTTATGTTGCTTTGCTTTATCCCTGTGTATACGTACAATAATTTAGTTAGAATTTCGAGCGCAAAGTGTTGTTGTTCTATTTTTTCTTCTTCTTCTTTCCATTTTGTTTCGCTCTTTTAATAATTATTTTTCATATTTTACTATCAATGTTATATATATATATATTATATAAAACATTCAATAAGACATAATTACCAGGCCACAATTCATGAAAATTGTACGGTCCGCATTAAGTAGGCCTTTTATTTTTTGTATAATTTTCCAAATTTTCTATTAACTTATAACCGCTTATATACCGTACATCATATAATTATATATTTATATTCATATTTGTGTATATTTTAATTCATTCGTCTATTTATACATCATAATAATGTTGTTTCATTCGTTATATATATTTATAATTTGAGACCTGTTTCGGGTTTAATTGGACGCATATTATATGTATATGTATAATCGTATATTCTTTCTCGCGTCGTAGGTATGTACATATTACATATGTTACGTGCGTCGACTCCTCTTATTTTTCTTGTCCCTACATATATTCTTGTACTTTGTTTGCCTGACCATACCTATAACAATCGCATACGCGTAATCGTCATTTATTTAACAAATATACATTTCAAATTCTAATTGACGGTTCTCTTCGTTGGTGCGGTGTGCAATCGGATGAATACATTGTAAACTTTTGTCTCTCTATGATTTGTCCTAAGTGAGAAACAAAAATCCAAGGTTCTGTATACAAAAATTGAAAGAAAAAAGAATAAACAAGCTTCCCTTACGTCTTTAATTTGCTTCATCTTCATCAGTCTACCTGTTGGGAGATTTATTTATTTTCTCTCTATAAATGCGTCAAATTTGCATGAAAAATGTATATATGTATATAATATACTTGCCGAAATTATTTGATAGAATGAATTGGCATTAAATCGAATAAGAATCAATCAGTTGTCATATATAATGTATAATTTGAGACAGGCCGTGTCAATCGATCGGGTGTAATATAAGTATGCGTGATGATATTAATTCCTGTATTTTCTTTAGGTCTCCTCGGACAATTTCAATGATGCCTCTTCTCCACATGCTCGTCGTTGAATACAGTTAATAGCGTATTTGTTTCTCTTTAGTACGACTAGCGACTGTATCTTGAGTTACGTCAACGTTGTACTAATGAAGCGGATGCCACATGGCGATTGCCTTGGACGGAGATTGGGTCGCCAAAAGCCAATGATCTCGGCCCAAACTGTCGGCCTTGTCGCCGCTGACCAGGTTCGATCCTGGACCAACGGTGCAAATGCCAACGGGCGTGTTGTTTCCGCTGTTCGAATCCAGCACGCAGATCTATGGATCAAAGTTTCCAGATCCTGGGTCAGATTTACGCATCGAGAATAATAATTACACAACGTACCTCTATGGACGAAGAGGAGATCGCCGACTGTGGAACATTGAAGGAAAATGACTCGTTCCAAACCGGATCTCTGGTACCCTTTTGGGTTTTGGTTTTTCTCTTCTTAACTTTCGTACCTCCGGATAGAAGGTAGACTTTGACAAGTGGATCGAGACACTCTTTGTCCTGTCGGATAATATGTATGATAAGTTGAAGTTCGGTCTGTCTTACAGTTTTTTTTCCTGGCGATATCGTTCTTGACGATCGTCGATCAGAAGCTGGATTCCGCGATTTGTTTCCAGTTTTGAGCTTGAGGAATGGCTTCACCTTACCTGAGGAGGGAACAGGTTTCGAGCTTTCAGCATGGCAACGGTGAGCAGCTCTGCTTTTGAGAGATAGGAAAGAGACAGCAGTACTTCCTGTCTTTCTCCCGGTGGTTTTCTCTCACGGGCGATTTCGCCCCAAATCTCAACCGAAGACGTCGACGACACCAGTTCCAACCTGTCCATCATCACCCGGACCGATCCAATAACGTCGTTTCTCGAATAGCGGTCATAGTCGAAAACCTACAATGCGGAAAAAGACACACGTGACGTAGCTAATCGAATAATTTTCAAGCAGGATGACACAATCGATCGCGGAATAAATCATTGCCTGTAGCACGAGAGTTTTGTCCTGCAGTTCCTCGTAGCTCACTGGAAACTTGAAGTGTTCGTCAAAGAAGGGATTCGGGTTGTCACGGTAGACCGAGGTCTGCCTCTTCCTCGTGTCCACCTCGGGATTCAGGGTCAATTTCACGTATGGATCGTTGAATCCACCCTGATCACTGCCCGCTAAATCGTGCGCTTCGATCAGGTGAACGTTCAGGTCCGATCTGTCAAAGTCGTACTGTAGACGCAGGTGAAGTCTGCCTAGACTGGGTCCGGACCTGCAATGCGATTGGCTTTGGAACGGGATTCGATGTTTGAAACTCATCGTCGGTTATTAAGAAATAGACATTTTTTTTTGTGATTGACAATATTCCAATTTTGAATGGGGTCTCTCTGAAATTTTTTCTCTTATCATTTCAGATTAATTGTTGGTTTTTACTCAAGTTTTTTTTGAAAAACCTACCCTTCTTGGGGTTCTATAAAATTTTCTGAAATTCTCTTGTATCTCACTTTATTTCGTTATATTCTGTGAAAAACGTTATATATTCCGCATGAATTACTGTCCATGTTCATGTGAATTTCCAGCCTCGTATATATTAATAAACGTTTCATTTCGTTCATATTACATATTTACACGTGACATGAATCGAAAATTAAATTTGAATTCAGTCGAGGGGGAATGGTTTCACCTTAGGACGCGTTGGTATACGTGGCCAATTGCTACACCCTGAAAAACGATCTATTCAAACCAGGCAACGCATTCTTGTACTCGGTTTGCTCGTGGTCTGGTTTGATCTAGTAAGTCCATCGACACTGTTCACGAACTTTCAGTAATCGTAATTCGAAGAAAGTTTCAAACCTGCGCGTATCGATGAGTAGCGGACCATCCCTGCGGGGGTAAAGATCCGGTTGCAGAGAGCCGAGGGGTGAAGTAGGTAGCGTGGGACCTGTGTCGCTGTAAAATTTGTCAAGAGTATGAAGCTGTACACTGAGAAAAATTGAGTAAAACAGGTATCGTTAAAAAAACTGTTTGAATATTGTTGAAATTACGAAAAACGAGGTACGCCTAACCATTTCGCGCTATTGTCGATCCTTTTTTGGTAATTTCAACGCTAAATCAGTTTCTTCGGTATACTCTACTTTTTTAGTTAAATAAGGTTTTAACATCGATTTATTGTTGCAAAAGCGTTAAATTTTCGCAACGGTTACAAGAAAATATAGCAACAGCGATCATACTGAGAAAGAATAGTAACGGATACTAGACTTTCCGGTAACAGCTGGAAAACTAATTTTCATTTTGTACCTTGAACTATATTTTTCGATTGTGATAAAAAATGAAAATATTTAAGGACTGAGCGGTAACCGGAACTAAAAATTTCTCTCAGTGTATGATAACAAGGGTGTAAACCGGCGAATGCCGATCTCTGCCGAAAGCCGCAAGGCACGGGGGTGGAGAATTTTGTACGGCGTGTAAGAATTTTTTGACACAACGCTCGGTACGCAGTAATACGTCCATTGATAAACGATGATTAAGAGAAAATTTCCTTTCAGGATTGCGTGCAAGCTTCAGCTCCGAATCGATTGATTAACGGGAGGAACCCAGCTTAGTAAGCCGAAAAGTAAGTGGTGTTCGAGAATTTTTTCGACAAGGAAAAATTGAATGGATATTTTTTAAACTCTGACGATCTTTTATTACCAGTTTGAACCACACATGGTAATTTTTTCAAGTCATTTGTACGATATTTGGTCGAGTTATTAACTACGTCCTCCTGTTGGCAATTTAATGCGTAGATTCTGGAGTTCGCAGTTCTGGTCTGAAACCAACGGAACTGAATTTTTTTCATTGTTTAGATTATTTCTGAGAACATGAACATGCCGTTGTGGTAATTGCGTTGTTTAAAGTTCCCACTTCGGATTTCAAAATTCTATTAAAAACAATTGTCAAAAATGACACCATCTTTTTAAAACACGTGTAAAACATTAAACTTTCGACTCTAATGGGTAGATTTAGATTAATGTTATCAGAAATAATCCGAACGATGAAAAAAATTCAGTTTCGTTGATTTCAGATGAAAATTGCGACCTCCAGAGTGTACGAATTAAATTGCCAACGCGAACGAAGACCTGCTTTGAAACGTAGTTAATAACTCGATCAACTATGATTCAAATGAGTTGAAAAAATTACCATATGTGGTTCAAACTGGTAATAAAATATCTTCATAGTTTAAAAAAATATCCATTCAATTTTTCCTTGTCGAAAAAATTCGCGGAAACCACTTACTTTCAAGGAACCAAAGGCAGGTTCATCCCTTAACGGGGGTGAACCCCTGTTGTATAATATTTACCTTCCGGATACTCTCGGGGGTGGAATGAGAAGAGGCGAGAGACACCGAGCTCTGTGGGCGACTCCTGCCGATCCGCAGGACACGGATGAACTCGTGATGGTGGCTAAAGACACGAGGGAGCTTTGCGAGGGCGATGCGGTTCCGCTAAGGGCGCCGCTGCCGCAGCAGCTTGCAGGACTGGCGCTCCGGGCGTCCAAGGATGCGGCGCGGGCAGGAGATGGCGACCTAAGAGGAGGACCTTAGAACCTTGCGCTTTATCGCAAGCGGGCGCAGAGGCGAGCACTTGTGAGGGTTTTATACGGGCGAATAAAGTGGGTCAATTTTGGGAATTTTATTCAAAAGTAAGCAGATCGATCGCTTCACTTGAATCTTTTTAAATTACAGCCGATCAACGGGAAGCATTTTTATCAACAATAACGTAAGCCAATTCGTTCTTTGACGTGTTTTGCGGTGCCTACGATGCTGTAAAAAAGGCTCGAGTCGATTTGCTTCAAATTTGGTGACAGTTATATTTTCCCATAACTTATCCTCTTTGCTACGATCACTATTCTTGTTGTTTGTTTTTTTTTTTTTTTTCTTAATGATAAACACATTTTTTCGTAATTAAATAACAAACGCATAAATTTTTTACTGAAAATCGACTTCCATCTTCGAACAACAGTCATTTTATTTTGAAAAAAAATGAAATCTTGGCAAAGTGCCCAAGAATCTGTCACCGAATTTGATATAAATCGATTGAACTGTTTCCGAGATATCCTGAAAATCGCAAAACATGTCATCGAGCGAAATGGTTGACGTTGTAATAGTCAATAACAATGCTGTTCGTTAATTGATTTTATTAAAAATTAAATTCGAATGAAACTTGATCCACGTAGTTTCGAACAAATCGAACTCTGATCGAATCGAATAATTAATTACCGAGTTATAAATTCCCAAGATTCAACCACCTCTTCAACGTTCTATTCGTATATACCCCTGTAATAGAATGCTATTGTCTGTCGTTACCGAGCGAGTAAAACGTAACTTATTTTGATTATTATTAGTGCCTAATCATCGTTGATCGAAAAAACTTACAGTTAGCGTAATTCTACAATATGCAATTCCGAACACAGATATCGAAAATTAATGTTTGTTTTACGCAAGAATGCACTGTCAACAAATCTTTAGGTATGAATTTTCCAACGTTCCAATTCTCGCATGAAAAAAATAAGTTTGGGGAAACTGTTTTGTTCGGTGTAAATTTCCTGTGGAATTACGTTGGCTGTGACGATTTTACATAAGTGATACGCACGGGCTATGATAATGCTAAAATAAGAGACACCTTACTCGGTCGTTAAAGGCTGACAGGACAAAGAAAAATTTCATTATTGAAGTTACCAGAAATCCAGAAAATTCTGGTCAAACGGTTATTGTTGTAATAGCTGTGTAAATATTGTTGGAATTAAAAGAAACTCTCGTACAATTGACAATGTAATGTGATTATAGTTATCACTACCACATTTCTTGGTTATTGCAACATTAAATCTGTTGGTTTGGTTGACCATATTTTCTCAGTAAATAAGGCCTTGTCATCAACTGACTGTTGTACCAAGATTAAATCATCGCGATAGTAACAAGACAATAATTACCGTAATCGAAAATGATACTAACACATACTGGATTTTGTATAAAAAGCTACCAAGCTCATTTTCGCCTAGTACCCATAAATATGTTTTTCGGTTACAGTAAAAAATAAAAAAGAGGTAAAAGCTGTGTACAGTAGGGTGGTTTTCATTTTGGATGTCTTTAATCTTTGACTTGGCCGCGCCCCATATTGGTTCAAATAAATAAATAAAAATCTCCTTCAAACCTCAGATCTCTACGTGAAGTTTGTCACACAAAAAACACACATATTTTACCACAGTTTTAGTGTATATTTTTCCGCAGGACAAATTGTTAGTAAATCAGTCAGCTGTACCCAATTATAATTTGACTTCTTTGTGAGTTTTATACCAGCTTACAATTGCCACAAAATATTCCATCGACGATGCTGATATTTTAATCAAATATTATAGGATCAATCGATTTCTTGCACTTATAAATATTTTCATAATAGTTAGTCCAACGACCAAATATACGTGTACTAAAAATTGAGTAAAAATGTGTATATTTCGAATGGCAAATTTGACAGACCTTTCGAGAGGGTTTAGGGTTTAGGGTTGAGCACTGAGAAGAATTTCATTTGTTATAGTAACTAGAAAAATTCAGTAAAGCAGGTATCGCGAAAAAACTGTTTGAATATTGCTGGAATTACGAAAAACGAGGTACACGTAACCATTTTGCGCTATTGTCGATCCTTTTTTGGTAATTGCAACGAAAAATCAGTTTGTTCGGTTTACTCTACTTTTTTTAGTTAAACAAGGCTTTAACGTCCGATTTATCGTTGCACAAGCGTTAAATTTTCGCAACAGTTACAAGAAAATATATCAACAGTGATCGTGATGAGAAAGAACAGTAACGGATACCAGACTTTCCGGTAACAGCTAGAAAACTAATTTTCATTTTGTATCTAAAAAATGAAAATAGTTAGGACCTAGCGGTAACCGGAACTAAAAATTCCTCTCAGTGAGAGTTGAAAGAGATACTTGTGTGTTTAAGGAGATTAATATTTATTTATCTCGAACCAGTTTCGTTGGCGGGGTCTCGAAAAAGTCCAAAACAAGGACCACCCTGTTGTATAATACGATATGAACCGTATGTAGAAACTTGTCTGGGCCCGTAGCAGCCACGTGTATTTTATACGGCAAACAGAGCGGGGTGAAGTGTTAATCACCTCGAACCCCTGCTCGGGGGGTATGAAGAGGCGGTGTGGGCGGCGTCAAGGTAGTGACGACCGTCCGGACCGAAAGCTCTGATCTGCGGAGACGAGCCTCGGTGAACCGAGGACCCAGATGCTCCCTCCAACGAGCTTTGCGAGCTCACGGATGGCGTTCTCGCCAGCGGCCTTCCTCCCCCTCCAGGGTAGCTGCGACTCTGATGAGGCAGCCCGCCACCTGAAGGAGCGATTATTTTCGTTCGTTAATTTCCGGCCATTGAAATCATTCCGCGATTATGATCGATGGATCAGGCGAGAGGAAAGCTCGTGTGGGGTTGATTCTTTGTACCTACCGTTTTGGGGAGAAGTAACACGGCCCTTGTCACGTTGAACGGATATTGTAATTGGAAGAGATATTTTTCAGGTTCGTCAGTTCACGGAATTAGAATGTTTTACGGTTCAGGGTTTCCGATCAATGTGTACAGCTGTTTTTATAATAAAAATTTAGCTCTCACGGAAAGAAAATTATTTATTCGAGTACCAGCAGATTTGAAAAATCGAATCAAACTATCCTGAGATCAGGATTAGTGAAAATACTTCTTTTTTCAAAGTAGCCTGAATTCATTTAAATAGCTCATCCGTGTGCAGCGACGAGAAATTATTGCTATAAAATTTTAATCGTCAATTTCTGATCATCACACACGAAGTTAAAATAAATTTGAGAAAATCTGTCGTAACCACCTTTGTAATCTTATTTTCTTTTCCATTTCTGCATTACTCGTTACTCGCGTACTCTTTTCCGAAGACATATTATTGCCACTACACGAGTTTATCGTCTGGAGAATATTTATTGATATAAAGTGTGAAAAGGTTTACCTGATTCCGTAACAGCCGACGGCTGAACGGCGTGCTGTTCCTTGGCGACATTGAATTCCTGAAACATCGAGTAGAACGAGGGTGTTGAAAATTTCAGAATCAGCCAGTATCTATAAGCATGGAAAATAATGTTTGCACGCAAAATTAGAGAGACGGATAAGTAGTCTCTGAAACTGAAGCTGGGCAATATTTCCGAGCATCATCTGAGTGGAAGAGAATAAAACGACACTGTGTTATATACACGGTGAAAAGTAATTAAAAGTATTGAAGAAAGGAGTTGACATCGTGCCGGGTGTACAAACGCCGTTTGTTTTACCCTTCTCTATAATTACTCAGAAACGATTACCTCTGCAATTAACTACCAACCGTCATACATTTTCCGATGCTTAATTTTATTCACGACACCATGCCCTATATTTGTCCTTATTTAATTATATCCATGTATGTAGGTACATGTTACGGTAGTTTTAGCACTTTATTACAATTTAACTCTTCCTTTTTAAAATTTTCCAACGAATGATCGATCAAAAAAGCATATATGTATAGAATACATCTATATATATATATAGATATATATATATATAGATATTTATATGTATTATACCGCGGTACTTTAAGAGACTTGAAATAAACTTTACACCTGAGCTGTGATAAAAAACAAGAGGGTATCGGTATCAGTGTTTATTAATGTGCATGACAATATTGGACAATTTTGAATTCTCTGTCTCAGACAAGTCAAACAAATTACGAAGACAAGAGTCTCAGAAAGGAGAAAACCAAAAATACTACATTAGGAAATAAAATACAACCAAGAAACCTTAAACTAATCAAAAACAAACCAACAAAATTGAAAGCAAAAGAAACAGAGAAACAATGAACACAAGTACAACGATAGAAAATACAAATTACAGAGAAGCAAAGTTGAACAAGGTAAAAGTATAGAGACGTAGGTCTGTTTGCATAAAATAAAACTAAAGATAAAATAAAAATAACCACAAATATAAAAATGCAAATTACAGTCATAAATAATTAGAAAATACATCAGATGAAAATGAAAAGCAAGGTCAGAAAAGAAGGTAAACAATCGTATTTATGTGTTTTTTTCTATATATATAAGCACGCTCAATAAGGTTTGAGAAATCGATCCAAGTAATCGTTTTCCACGAGGCTTCAAACTTGTCAATAAGTTCATCGCGCAGGGCGTGTTCATGTGAGAGTGCAGTGTGTGGAGAAAAAATGATAAAGAATAAAAAACGAGTTAGAAAAAGGAGGGGAAGGGGGGGGGGTGAAAAAAGAAAAGAGGATTCGTCAGTGTCTGTTCTAAAGTGCCGACCCTCTTTCCATCAGCTGGTGAACATACGTGCACGATGTACGAATTTATACCAATCCACATACGAGGGTATTTCAGAATAAAAATTTACGATTTTCGACCATGCCAACCCCTGAAAACTTTGTTTAGGTTAAAAGAAAGGATTCTGTCAAAAGATTAGCATTTCAAGATATATTGAAGATCGCGCTAGGTTGATTTTTCAATTTTTCAAGTTTTCTGTATTTACGGAGAATCGCGAATAAACATTTTTCTTTATTTCTTGCATCAATTTACGTTACAAATAAAACCCAGACTTGTAATATTGAGTATCCAGTTGAAGTTTTCGAAGTGTATCCTGACGATTTTTTCATTATTAATTCAATCTCCTAAAATATTTATAATTTAATATGATCTCTTAATTTATGAGAATAAGATTCCCGGTTGATACATCGTTATGTTACGGATCGTGATCTTCGTGGATCTGAATACAAATGTCAGGAAAGAAATAATAGCTAAAGTGCTCCACCGTGTTTCTTCAAAAATTTAAAAAAAAAAGTGAAAAATCAAATAACCACGATCTTCCATAAAACGCAGACCGCTCACCTTTTTACATAATCCTTCTTTTAACCTAAACAAACTTTTTAGGAGGTGCCACTGTGGGAAAACGTTAATTATTTTTTCTACGCGTGTTGCAACGCGTCTCCCTGCCTATCTATCTATAAGCGTGTCTATCTATTTTCGGGGAGAGGGGTACGACTTTCACTGTTCGTGGTCTCTCGATATAGTGCGAATGCCTCGGCGGCATATCGGATAGAGGAGGGTGGATATGGTGTAGATGGGTGGCTGGCTGTTGCACGGGCTGCCTTCGCCAAGTATAAAGCTCGACGAACTTTCTCCCCGCGCTGGTTAGACGAGCTTCGAAGAAGGACGAGGGATGGGACGAGATGGGGGGAGGGGTGGGAGGGTAGCTCGAAGCCACCCTCCGCCACGGGTCGATACTCTCCGAGTGGCGCGGGCGACCGGAGCAACTGGGGCGACTGTTATGGGGATGGTGGGGTGGGTGGCGTCAAGGGGCGCCGGAGGGGGGAATTATGGGTTGGGCGCCTTTCGCTCGGCACCCCTTGAAAATATCTAAAATCACAAATCTCGAGTGCCATGCCTGCAAGTTGGACACACACACACACACACACACACACGCACGCAAACAAACAAAAAAACGCACAGCATATCTATATGGGCGGTAAAATGCTTTGAAGCCTTAACTTTACGGCTAACTTGGTCCGAAATAAAATGCGAGCTTAATTCTATGCGAATTGTGTGACGATGACTGGCGATAAGGCTGACTTGAGAGGATGGGATGCATTGTCGCGTAAGTTGCGGAGAATCGAAGTTAGTCGCAATTTGTTACGGACCTTTGAGATCGATAACAAGTTAGCCGGAAGGATAAGGCATTTTACTGTACAGTAATGTAAATTAATGGGTTCTCGGTGGCTCACTATTTTTGTGTAATCAAAGCTGGGACCAGTTTCCTTTCTAATCAAATTTTATGCGCCAATGATTAGCGGCGCGAGTATTACGGGAAAGAAACGATACGTCGATTGTAGGCACGTAAGATTTCTATGTAGAGAAAACTCGTTTCAGTTTTGATTCTAAAAACGAAAATACAGTAAGTCACTGCAAACCTAGCAACGAAAGTTACTGTATCTACAGGTATACCTTAGATGCATACCAGATATAACCGAGAGTGTTAGATAAGTTGTATACTATAAGTTTCTTCCTAGCTCAATGCGCTATACATTTATATGAGTATGCGGTATTCCACGTCAATTCGACTACGGTCTGACCCTCACCCTCTTGGATTTAGTCCGCGATTTTTTATATCCTTGTTTCGACTCTAAAAATCATTTCCATATTTTTCAGATTTTTCCTTCCTCCTTTCGGCGCCCCCAGAGCTCCTTGAATGATGATATTTTGGCAGTGATTGCGATATTTTTGACAACTATTTAATAAAATTACCTCCATTCTGAGGCTAAAACTAAAAACATATCTACCTTTGAAGTGGGCAGGAAAAACAGTAATTTTTTAACAATGTTTTAACTGATAAATAATTCTTATTAAAGATATTTGGATGTTTCTTTTTTTAATATTCGGGGTTCGATATAAATCCCGTAATACAACAATAATTTGGAAATTTTTATTTAAATTCAAAATTGAAAAATGAAAGTGACTAGTTGTAAACCAAATGATTTTGAATAAAAAAAAAATTTTCAAGTTCAATTGAAACTTACAGATTGATGTTACGTTAGGCAAGATACATCGAGCCCTGAAAATTCAAAGAAAAAATCAGAATGACAAAAAAAAAAATACATTAATTAATTAAAATATTTATGAAAAATCACGGTTTTGCTTGTTGATTTTTGACTTATGCCCCAGAAATGATATAATTTTTTTTTCAATTTTCAAAAATATCGCAATCACTGTCAAAATATCATAACTTAAGGGGCACTGGAAGCACCGAGGGAATAGGAAAAACCTAAAAAAAATGTGAAACGATTCTTAGAACTGGAACAACAATATAAAAAGTCGGATGCCAAATCCAAGAGTGTGAGGGCTAGATCCTACTCGAATTTACGCGGAATACCCCATACATATCCGTGTGTACGATTCTATGTATCGTACAGTATTGTACAGTCACGCAGGGGCCGGATTTTTTTTACAGGTCTTTTTTCTTCTCCTTAGACTTCGTACATCTACATCTATAAGTCGTGTAACTGTGAACCTACTCTCGTTTTTCCACTCGATATCAACAAGTGTTAACGCACCCCACACTTTTTGTACTACATTATTGTACATGTACGGTACTGCTGCACACCCCATGAAAGGATTTTCTAAGAGGATGTGGCCATGGTATTAGTTACGTTACGATTAACGCAGAGTTAGAGATCATTAACAAGAAAACGAAATTCCACCTTCATTATATACAATATTTATAGTTATAATTATATCACGTCATGCTCGCTATTGTCCTTTCGTAAGAAAAATTAATATTAAAATAATTTTTAGCACGTTATAATTTTGCGAATGAGCTTTTTATATGATCGAGGAATCGGGTAAGAGCAGCACAGCTAATTCGTACTCGCCTAGTTGTCTGATTAAAGACTATTAATAAATGTTGATTAGCAGTAGATTAGTTATATCAGAGAAAGTTATATTATGTAAACTCTTGAGATTTCAACTCTTTCAAAGCTATGCTGCAAGGCTGCAAAATAAAGATTTTTCCTTCAACGTTTCTGTAAGTTAAGAGCATTAGCTTCAAGCTCGTAAAATATAAAGAGAAACATACATTTATGTACATAGTTGAAAAGGGTTGATCACCCTTTCACGTCCGTGATTTATTATACGTATAATTATTCAGTCATGAACGTTGGGATAATCGTTATTAGCGCGAATATGCTCGGGGCTGTGAGTTGTGCATCAAAGTTCCTTGATAACTCTGTATACCCTTTTGTATATACCTATACAACTTTATACACGTATGTATAATACGATTATAATTTGACCCGCGGTGAAATCCGACCGCGATTTTTAACACGCCGTATAATAATATAACGATCAGACATATACATATATGACCATGACGACGACGATGATGATGATGATGATGGTGACAAGTATTTCAGGTTATAAATGATCTTTTCGTGCAGGCAGGTTCCCAATTTGAAAATATCACCGTGTATAATGATCAAGTTAATATAACGTTATAATATAACCAGAAAATAAGAAAAAGATGTGGAAAAAATCGTTTTATATAATCGATTCTTGTCCCCTGAAGCTGCGCGCTTCCATAATTGTAATGAAGTACTTTACTCAAGCGACGCGAAAACCCTCGAGAATATTACTGAAACTAATATTGAGAGTGCAGAACACTATCGAATATTTGTTTATATACGTACACAATAAACCCCACGACCTTATAACGGACGGGCATATCTGTAACGAGCAGGCAGCGTTTGTAAAGCGAGACTTTTTATTTTCGATTATGAGTGTAATACAAAGCGAGGAGGAGGATGATTTCTCATCTTCTAAAGCTCTTCAACATATACCTATACCTATGCCTATATATATATATATATATATACGTGTGTATACAATCTGGTAACGGATTTTAATTAGTACACCGTTGTTATACTGATTCCGTAGGAAGCACTTGACGTTTAATCAATTATTATTATTATTATTATTATTATTATTATTATTATTGTAGTTGTTGTTGTTGTTGTTGTTGTTATTACTATTATTACTACATATCATCGTTATTACTATGATTATTGTTGAGAGGCGTGAGACTATCGTAAGGCAGAGAGCAATTATTCACCTGCGGCTCTTGCGTAATTGGAATGCCATTTGCGAAGGTCCTGCCAACGCTAATGAGTTTCCTGTTTTCAAATCTGACGGGTCAATGCGCGTTATTAATATATACGTGTAACACCGATGAACTCTGACCCCGTCAAGCGTTTTCTACCCTCTGCAACTGGCACTGCAGCCCACCGCGAAAAATTTCTGTTACCGATTACTACGCGGTCATTAACAGGTGTTTTAATTTTTTTCATTATTTTCAACGCAACGGAAAAATACTGTTCTCCGGTAAAATGAAAATAAATGTGTTTTAACTGTGGCGAGAAAACTTGGTACACGTTACTTATTTTGTTTGATTAAAATTGCCACTCGTACTATATTTTCTTGTAACAATGTATTGCTATAATTCGATGTTTGGGTGTAGGTGTTAATAAATTGAGGTCAGGGTCTTGTTAAAATTAAAAAAAAAAAAAAAAAAAATGTAGCCAACCGAAGAAACGGATTTAAAATTTTTAGTATTGCCAACTGTAACCACACTAAATAATTTGTTGTACCACATTTCTCTGTGATTTCGAAAATTTTTAAACCATTGTATCGCGTAAAGATAGTCGTATTGCTGCAGTTTTCTTGGTAACTATAAATAATGAAATTTTTTCTCAGTGCGTCCAACTGACGTAACGAAGATGCGACGCGTAGGCAGATTCGTGTCAAAATCCCTCTGAAGCGATATCGGAGAAAAGATATTATTCCTACCATCCTTGAACTGCACTTAACGTCAAACCAATTGAGTGCGCTTCGCTCTGCGATGCTGCAATCCAACGCCCCGGAGCTCTGGGAATTGTCAACCTCTGACCTTACGTAACTGAAATTGCCCTACACCCTAGAACCGTATAACTACTGTTAACGGTATTGGAAATAAATAGTGTCGCGTAAAAGAAAAAGGCAAAAAGTGATCAAAGCTTGTTAGAAATCAATACAACTTACCGCAATAAAATTACAGCGTTTCGACGAAATCGCTTCGATCGTTTGTTACGTACTGTCCGCCCACATCGAATTTTCATTAGCCAACAAAAGTTTATGACAAATATAAAAAAATGCTTCTTCTTTCGCGGTACAAAAAAAAAAGAAAGAAACAAAAAACAAAACTAACAGCAGCTTATATGTTCGTTCATATTATATTCTCCCCGTTTATCGTTAGTCTCATGCAAATGATGAACACGGCTTCAACAACTCTCAACTCGTTGTTATCATTATTATTGTTGTTGTTGTTGTTGTTGTTGTTATAATTACACCGTTTTATCAGGAAGTTGTACAAAGGTTTAATTATATTTGAACATAATGAAACACGGTAATTTCTGTTTTTATTCTTTCGTTATTAACATACTATGAATTTTCCGCGAAACTCGATTACATACCATGTTATTTTTGAAAATTACACATCACAGCTCGTTCGGTCCCGCGATTTATTCGCATTCTCGACATTTTTCCACACCCTTGTGTGTGTGTGCGTGTGTGTGCATAACGTAGTTCGCGTCTTTCCGAGTGCATGGCAGTAGCTTATCTTACACGAGACGCAAAGAATGGAAACGCAACAAGTGCGAGAGAACATCTTATATTATGGACTCTACGGTCTGCCATCAACAATACATCAGTGAGCTTAACACCTCAACCTCTGAGCTTTCGTTTCCCGCGGACTGAACATCGACAATATATTTGTCCTATTTTGTTTGCAGACCTGGGGGTCTCGCTTTTTTTTTCGCGAACGGTGATCCCGAGATTTTTGCCGAGAGTTTCCACCTACAATAGAAACTCCGCACACGGTAGGTACGTGAAAATACTCGAAACGGGTGTCGTAATGGGTCAGACTCGGGCCCATTGTTAGAGAAAATCACGCGACCGCTAAACGAGAATGGGGCGGGATTTGAGACAGAAAAAAAAATAAATAAACGGTGCGCGTCCGAGCTTTCTTTGTAAACTGGAACACTTTTTCTTCCCTTGATCTCTCTTCTGGCTTCTATTATTCATATTATATTGTGATATTTAACGTATTCCGGTGCTTTCCGGGAAAAGCTCAAGGTGCAATTTTGTCAGGAATAAACTTTTGTCTTTCAGACCGTAATATAACTTACAATTTGTCATCAATTTTTTTTTACTAAATTTCCTACGCTGATGGCTTGAAAAAAAAATGGAATTAAGGAAAATATCGTTGGGCTCAAATCCTACACTGTATATTTTTCGAAAAGTAAATATAAATCGTAGAAAAATTCTTATAAAGACTACTCCTGATACTTATACAGGGAATAAATATATTCAGAATGAAATTGTACAAGAATTAGTTTCTTTCGCCAGAAATAATATTCAGTCGAAATACCTACGACATATAAAACTTCGAAATTGTACTTGCAAACAATTTGTACATATTTTTAACCAGCTATTTGTTCTGTCATTTACCGTTACTTCGGTTAATTTGAAAAAAACAAGGTAAAACAGAATCAACAGTGTTTCAGAAATATTTTTTGAGCATCTTTACAAACGGCGAAGTTCAAAAATGTGAAAACAATAACAACGGTATACTCAGCGAGTTCCAAAAGAACGGATTGCTGAGAAAATATTCGATAAAAAAGTGGAAAAAGTTGACCCAGACGGCCAAGAACGCGGATTTCTGAGACTTCTCTCATCTGACCACACCCAGTGTCTATTATTGACAATCTGAAACTTGGCTGGTACATTTTAGCTAAAGATAAGGACGACGAGAAGATAGTTCTAATTCCTCGATCTAACGATATGCAGTATCTTTGGGAAAAAAAGAAATTCTACAATTCGCGACGTCATAGATTTTCGCAAGTCCACGATACGAAAAAAAAAGAAAGAAAAGTTCAAGCTACTCAGTCGCAGGATCACAATTCTTCCGCCTTCAAGGTTAAACTCCGTCGCGCAGAATTCGTTGCAGCTCTTCGTCCAAAGTATTTTACTAAAAGCATAATGTTTTCACCGATTGAAGTACCGCTTAAATCTAGCGAGAATTCTCGAAAGCGAAAGTTGTCGTAAGTTGTCTTTAAGGAGGGGGCTGAATAAATAAGCCAAAAGTTCACCAAAGTATCCCGGAAGCTTGGAACTTTTCGAATAAAGTTATACCTGCTTTCAGATTCGGAGTTATTCGCATCACGCTATTTGTATGATAAACAAATTTTTTTTTCTTTTCTCTCTGCTTCTTCGATATCATCTCCTGCAGCGATTCTCCACTTGCAGACGTAGGAAGAGGAACTCGAGCGTGAAATCTGAGCTCTAAATTTTCATGCATACATGCATAGAGAGAGAGAGAGAGAGCGTAATTCGATAAACCTCTGCCGTGAGAAGATGATCCTCAACCCTGTATTGGGATGTACATACATAAGCAGACACTAAACTAAAACATAATACCCACTCTCGGCAAAGTTTCGATTTCATCTGATTAAACTAAAATCGTATAACTATCACGAGTTTGGAATCATCTCCTAATCATCTCCTGCAATATAAGTTCTTTTCTCCATTGAGTCGATTGTTGGTAGGAGAAAAAAAAATTATACAATTTGCCGATCTGTCTACAGTGAGAAAAATTGTTATTACAGTTATTAGAAAATTCTAATGGAATTGATAAATAACGTTAAGATAACAGTTTAAACACTGTTTGAATTTAAAGAAAATTGTTTTTTTTTTTAACGTGATTTATATTTTTTGATTATGGTATAAGAGAATGGAAATATAGTTGAAGATTATGAACGATAACCGTATTGAGAAACTACTTATTTTAGGACAGGTAATATTATAAGTTGTGGAACACCGATCATGCGACAGGAGAAGAAAACCTTCAACAGAGTGAATTTTTCAAATGCGTTACTAAAACAACCACAAAGTACAAATTCTTCGAATCATTGAACAATAATTGTGCGCCAAGTTTATCAATATGACGGATAGAAGAAAATAAAAAATAACAGATTTTACTAAAGTCTTCAGGAAAAGAAGGAGACAGAGATTTTTGGTAAAAAAAATATCCATCTCAACTACATTTTTACGTTGCTCCGCACACAGTGGTTTTCACTGTTTCCAGAGTAAACTCTGTATTTAACGAAGTACATTGCGACAAAAAACGTGACGCGTCCGTCTTTTCCCGCAGTTTTTATCAAAGTCTGCCCTTTCACACTCTCCGTGATAATTTTCTCTCCCTTTGCACCGGATTTTCATCCCGAACCGAAGTACGTTCAAATTACAACGACAAGTTTCGGGTAAACTTTACGGAAGGTGGAAGGTTATCAAAAGCTGCAGGGTTATACCTCGGAGCTTGCAGTGGAAATTGTGCTGTCAGCGCTGTCAGTCGTCCCGACGGAGCAGAGGGGCGATCGAGCCCTGGCCCTTTGGGTGCTCCGGGCCCTGAATTTAGCGATTCCGGTCGCGACTCCGATTTTAGTTACGACGCTCGTCGGGTTCGTCTTCTCGTTGACGGCCCCGGGTCCGCCCCCAGCCACGTCCCCGTCCCCGCCGCCGCATGCCAGCTTCAGCACATCCCCGAATACTTCTGACAATTTGTCGGGCACTTTGACGAGTTCGTCTAGTACCAGCGTTAACGCCTAGCCCTCGTCCGCTTTTCTACTTTACCGCTTTTCGATATTCTCAAACGTCGCTTCTTCTTCCTCCTCCTCCTCCTCCGCCTCCTCCTCTTCTTCTTCTTCTTCTTTAGTTCTTAAAATTAATCGGAAATCACGCGCGCACATGTATTATAGGTGTAAATTGAATAATTGGGATATTTATCTCGTATCTACGATTGATTAAAACCTTGATGTCTTTAATATTTTATTTATCTTAGTTCAACTATACATTTCATAGCTCATGTTTGAGTACATATACAACGTTTATGATTGTTATACAAGTGATTGTCCGTCTTTTTTATTCGGTTTAAAAACATAGGCTGATCGAACGTTATTGTCGGTTTTTTGTTTTTGTTGTTTTTCTTTTTTCTTTTTTACTATCACTCGCCGAAAATACGTTTACCGTAAATGCATCGTTGATTATCGTTTATTATTTTATTTATTTCATCGATACTTCTCAAAATAGGATTCGAGATTTCATTTACACACACGGTTGTTAATCCTCCGTGTAAACCTTTCAATAAATAACATATTTCGCGCGATTCGCGTTATTCCACATTTAATTTATACATCTCCGCGTTTATAAGAAGGCATCTTCGGGTTATTATCCGATTTGATTGTTACACGTGTCGCAAACGATATTACACGTAATATCGTACACCTACAATAAACTCGGTAATCGCAGGTGAATTACAGATTACAATATATATATATATCGATGATAATTAGGCAGATATAAGATGAATCACGGTGATGGTTAAAAGACCGCCGCGCCGGTGGTGGTAATTCGTAAAACAGCGTCGTTAAAGTCCTTCGCAGTAATCGGGATGCATTATGTAATCGAGACGATCGTTTGACGGACGGGAAGTATATCTCTAAGGTACCTCTTACCGATTACTTATTTTTTTACCATTCAAAACTTCTTCGGACTCCCGATTCCCACCGTTTCCCCAACTATCCCCTGCACTCTCCGTGTTTACAGTCGGTTGTAACGCACAACGTTCGAGGCGTCGCGACGCTCTGTCTGACGGTTCGGGGTTGCGCGTCGAGTCCCGACTACCGTCGCAGATCCTTCCATCCTTCCCAATCGCGCCGGTACCGGCCGACGCGAATATACATATATAATATATGCCCATGTACGCGTGCCTGCAAGCACACACGCGCAATGTACGTACGTAAGTAAATACACACATGTGTAAACCTGCGCAAGTAGTTGCGAGGGTGTATTTACACGCTCGATGCATTAGCATGCGTTTTGGTACGTTGTTGTAATTCAGTCTGCAGATTTTCTTGCGTGTGAATTTCTCGACCCATGCACACTTGATTAAATACCCTACGATTTCACCGTCTGGAAGAAGTTTTGTATTTTCAAAATCGATTTATCAATATAACACACTTTCGGATTCGATAAATTTTTGTGATTAAAATATGTGTGATTTTATTTTTTGCCATTTTGCAAGTTGTACTTTTTTTCCTAAAAGTTGTAGAATTTTTGCGGTTAGTTTATCACAGATTGTCTACAGTCGTGTCAGAACCGTGTATCGTCTGGAAAAACAACTAATTGTCAATTGATTTTCAACACAAGGCAAAAAAAGTGAAAAAAAAGATCGTTATTAATTCACGCAAAGTCCACGGGAAAAAAAGCTTCTGCGATTCCGATGTATAATTATTACATCTATTATACGTAAGAATTATTATTTTGCATTACGTATAATTGCATGCGAGTGAGTTTTCCCTTCCGTGAAAACGTTAAGACGTATTCGGCAATTCTTTCCGCTCAGACCATAATTCGAAAAACTCACTGTCATGTATATTGAAAAACAAGGAGGCGCATTTTAACTTCAACGATCCTGTATATGATCGGTACGCTTTATTATATGCTCTGTATAAATGTGTATGTATGTGATACGCAAGGGTATACATTTTATGGGGCCATGGCGGCAAGGGAAAAGCGCGAGGGAAAATGGAAAGAAGTAAAATAGACGCTGCGTGCGCCGCAACAGGTTACCGAAACATAGCGTATACTCTTCTCTCTCTCTCTCTCTCTCTCAGCGGTATTGTATACCTCGCGTACATACGTACGTACATATATACGTGCCTGGATGAAGGATCTGTTCGCTCAGTTATGTACGTACACATACATACATACATACATACATACATACATACATATATATATATATATATATACATGTACCTATGTATATGTATATATATGTATAGTATAGGTAATATTTCACACCGTCTAGTATAAGGCGGATTATGCAATGCGTCACGGAATCCGGATTAATATATTATTCCAGGGGTTGATTTGCCCCCGAAAACAATACGGATGTATGTACATTATGTATGATGGAATATAGCGTGAGTTTTCTAAAAAAATAAAAAAAAAGAAAAAAGAAACACCTGACACAAATAAATAAATCGTAGTTTATAGGCAAATGTATTATTTTTATATCTTCAACCCTTATTTACACGGTGACGGAGGTTTGAGAAGTGACAGGGTGTTCTTTCGAGTCAATTTTTATTCCCGTTATATTCAGCGTGTAGAAACGAAGCGCGTTTATTCGTGTTTATTATCATATACGCGGTTTTCGAAATAAATTTTCACGTATCTCCGGTGTGCCAATTCTCACGATGTATGATAATCTGTATAATACGGAGTATGAAACGAGAATAAAAAACACAACCAAAAAAAAAAAAAAAAGCAGATTCTGTTAGAAAAAGAAAAATGCATGAGTAAACGGGTAATCTGAATATCCCGATTGGTAATCACTTGAGGTGAGAATCGATACTCCGTATTAATTTTATGACGAGATAGTTATATATGTAGATTGAAGTAGAAGAAAATAGAAGTGTAGTTGAAGAAGATCAAGTTATCTTATTCGCAAGTCAGGAAGTACGCTTTTAAAATACAAAAATAAAAACTCCTGAACTTGTGAACAAAAAAAAAAGAAAGCTTGGATATCGCTGCTCTGTTTAAAATCGCTTCGAACTGGTTGGTAATCTGGTGGTTTTGTTCAATTACAATCTAAGATTGCCAGTATCAGAAGTATCTATAACAATTTAAACTTTCGTTCGTCATTTCAGTATTTTTTGTGTTCGCTTTTTTTAAAGATATCTTCGCATCTTACGGGTGTAATAATTTTGATAGTACAAAATGTAAGAATGTCTCACAATGAATTGAATAAAAATGTTAAATTTTCGGCCAACCAACCCCTTAATACATCACATACTTGAAACACCTATAAATCGCTTGACGTTTTTTCTGCAAGACTGTACTAAAAAATTCTAAAAGAAAAACAACAACTGATTTTTTAAACCCACGTCTTCGATTACCGATTATCATTTACGACAATTACTTTCACCTTGTGAGAATACAATATTTGAACAAAGTCCAAGGCACCCATTTTCGGATTTCATCATCAAGCCAGCAATAATTCCCATCGGCACGCAGATCTATCGATACAGCAGTCGAGAATAGCCTATACAATTATTCTACCGCAAAAAACACGTCGTATTTTAAGCTATTATAGGCGTACAATACAAACCGTGTATCCCTAAATGTCTGCAGATCGACTCGGACGCATGTTACAATTTTCACAATAAAAACAACCGGCAGAGGCAGCTCTCCTCTCCATATTGTCTTGAGGTCTTTTTCTCGTTTCGTTGCGTATTCCAATTTTTACTTTTCATCCGGGTTTTTGCACGGCCGTGAGAACCAACGCCTGCGGCAATAACAGCGGCAGAAAACGATAGGTAGGTATAACGTTTTATAAAAGCACCGAGCTTGATAGAATCCGAATCCGGTCGTATCGTTGGTCAAGGTCGTTCGAAGCGCGTCCCTTCCGACGATAAGGATATCGATTTTATGCTTTGTTTACCATGTGTGCGTGTAAATAAGTACGTACACAACGCGTTACATGCGTGTACGATACACGGCTTTCAAATCTTTCCGTCAATCGTGTAATTGATTTCAAGAAATTTTTAACCCCGCAGCAAAGAGGGCCGGGAGTATATGTAGTTGTATTTACACAGGCGTAAAGCTCGCCCGGCCGTAATCTCGAGGAATCGGGTTTTAAGGATCATTCAAAATTAAATGCGGAAGCGATCGAGCGATAGTGATTAACGAGACCGCCCAGGTTCGCAATATCATACGTGGATATTCACCGTTTGCCCAGGATTTGTCAATTTATCCGCTGAACTGTGCGAATGTGTACAATTATTGTTATTATTATTATTATTATTACCATATATTTTTACATTTTTCATCCTATTTTTACACCGCAGGTTTGTTTCTCACTTTTCTCTTTTTCTCCTCCTTGAGCACAGCTCGGATTTTCCTCAGTGTCTGTACGATAAGGGACTTTGCTCTGCACCCGGCGAGCTAATAAACCAACTTTCAACTTTGACGTCACACGTGAAGAGTTCGCAAGATCGACGTTCTATACAAGGTATAGAATATGAGAGACTGGAAGAATAAAATTAATGACGAGAATTGAAAAAGGCTGTAAGTGCAATTTTTTGCAAATAAATTCCATAGACAAGTAACTATGCAGTAATATAAGTCAGAGTTTATCTCTGTTTTTGAGAATTTTTGGTTGCAAGCACTTGCAGCTTTTTTAATCCCCCTCTTCAATTTTATAACAAATTGGCAAAGTGCAATTTCACGGGATCAATCAATCAATGCGTTCCGATTCGAATACTTAATCATAGATGATACTTTTTTTATAGTCTAAAACTTTTAACGCGGAATGAAAATAGGACCATAATTAAATCGGTATAAATATTCCAGGGTTCTCGAATTTTCCGTATCACGTATTATGCGGGATGATAAAAATCTCGAAAAACGCGTTCTTCTTTAAGTCCCTGAGGATCTCCCTTGAAAGGGATTTCACATTTGGAAGGATTAGACTTTTTTTACACAAAAAACACATTAGGCCATAATTTTTTCCCCGGCAGAAGGAAGTGCAAAGAATTCGCAGACAAAGCTTCAATTCCCAAACGTGATAAAATTGTTCAACGTGTTTCTCACAAACAGTAAGTCCTAAAAGTTTAAAAGATGAAGGATTTTCACATCGTAATTTAAATTGTAATGTCTCCAAATTGCGATAAGGACAAAGTTTTGATCCAAAAAAGCTGGCCAAAAGTTTATGAATCAAGTAAACCTGCATCTTACGCACAATTCGTGTGAGAGAAAATATAACAGGCATCTGTCATCGGCGTTGAGGAGAATGCGTAGAAAAGTCTGAAGCTCTTCAGTTGCAAATTTCTATATTATTCCATAGCAAAAATGAAAAATGCAAAAATTATTCACCCACGTAAAATAAAGAGTCATATAAGCCGCAGTCCGTCGTAAAAAATTCACACCGAACTTATAATATTTTTCAACGTGCCATTTATACTTCGGCATTTGTTAGGTATAATACATAATATAAAGCTTGAAAGTTTCCGCTGAAATAAAACGAGCGCAGAAAAAAGGAAAAATAATAAAAAGATAAACTTGAATAAAAAAAAAAAAAGGGAGAAACTACACTACCTGTGCATAATATATTTTCGTTACCCGTCCCACCGTTTCACCCCTGTGGCTACTATATTTATAGTACGCCGTTAAAGTTACAGGGATGCCTGAGAAATTCGCTGCATGAATGAAGAAAGCTGCGTTTTTATCTACCCAAGCCTCCGCTGTTTCGCGTATTAAATAATGCGTGTGCGACGTGGATGATTCTTCTATCTCGATATTTATAGTAACAAAGATTGAAATTAATAACAGAAGAACACTCTGTGACGTAAGCAAGAATAAAAAAGCTCACGATCCTTTTACCCCGAATTCAAGCGAGGCTCACAATTGTATCATTCTGGAAATTTATTGCACGGTTTATTGTTAATATCGAATCGAGTCGTTGCATCCTGTAATTTTTTAACATCCGCGATGGTTGTAATTGACCAAATTGACCAATGCAATGAACATACGTACATGTGTAGATGTTTGATCGTGAACTATGTTATATGCCTGTGTTGAATGCTAAATTTTGGCCGGATTATTAGCGATGAAATTGGGTTATTTTGTTCGCTCTTGTTTCTCTAATTGAAGGCTGCGTTGTACAACGCAAAACCTGCCCGGCTCTACAGTTGCATTGGAAGTTCCAATTTAATTACTTGAAATCGATATTATCTAATTTTTGTTACCGACGAAGAAGATTATTACAAATGTCACTCCCGAGTATATTAACGAAAATTTTCTTCAATCGTGCAATAAATTCAACGCGTATAACAGTATAGTTTATCACTGAATAAAAGCGTAAAAACTTCGGCAAAAGCAGGAAGCAAATTTATTACAAGTTTAGAAAAATTTGTTCCCCTTTGTTACTAGTCCCTATTTTGTTCGTGTAGTGCGTGCAGGAGGCCTCGCATAACTCAATATTATACCACGATTTAATTAAGTGCTAAGTTGAGAAATTTTACCTACGTGCAGGTAAATTTAACGTACAGTATACATATATATATGCACAACGCCCCCCCGGACATAGAAATTTATTATAGTTTTAACAAATTTAGCGTAGATCTTATCGCGGGCCGCCAACAGATTTATGATTACAGGTAATGAAATGCAAAGTCACGATCCTCTCGATGCATACGCTAGGTGTATACCTACATGTGTATACAGTTTAGAGAGGACGTATAGAACGAGCTTTCCTATACCGGTATAGATCAATACGCCTCTTCGATATCCGACGCGATTCTGCGTATCTAACGGATGTATTCCATATCACACTCCTTACACACGTGTCCATTATACCAATTTAATTGTGCAGATCCGATGCGCCATTCCTGCATCATAATATAATATCAAGTGGAATACGATTTTGAATTATACTCTTCTCGCCCCGTTGGAAGAAAATTTCTTTCACAACGATCGGTGTGGATCGTATTTTTCGTCGGGAATGTTTTCTCGGCGTATATCAACGAGGGAAGAAAACATTGTGAGATTGAGTAAAAGGAAGAATTGAAACTCGCGAAAAGTAATTGAGAAAAAAATAAAGAAACGAAAAGATGTAAGGTAAGCAAAAATATTTACAAACTCGTCATGTTCAATCTGTTCTTTACAATTTATCGAATTTTGTTCAAATTTGGAATTAATATTTTTAAAACAACAAGAAAATAACGAGAAAGTGACGACAAATTTGAAACGATATTTACCCGGGGGAACGAAACGCTATTCTCATAATATCATGGCGCGTAGCATTTTCCGATTACGTTACTCTGCGAGACGTCTGATATTGAATTTCGCATTTCGATATCTCCAGCAATGGAGAGGAATATGAGGTATATATATATATACATATAAGATTCTGTTATCGCCGAGAATAATTAAGGCACGCATCTTACACTCAGCGTTATCATTTCATCGTTTGAATTCTGGCTGATTGAATCGTCCTTGTCTTTTCGTCGGAAATTAATCTAGGCGGAATTCTGACGTTTCGTTAATTATTCACAAAGCTCGCAAGATAATACACCTGCCTTCGTAGGAGTTATTCCTTGACTCACCGAGTTCCTTTCAACACATCGCCGATACAAAACGTCGCGTCGCCTCTCCGGAGGTCTTGCAGAGAGCTTTCAATATTCATCGTATTTTTATGTTACAAACAAATATATACGTATACACATGCGTATATAATAAAGCTTTTCACCACAAGCACACCGAGCTGGCTGCTCATAAGATTCCAGATTCCGAAAATGTGAAAAATAAACGATTTTTATACCACTGCTGAAACAGCTTTCGAAGTAAACAACAAAAAGAAAAAAACTATTTGTATACAGTATAACGTAGTTTGAAATTTGTTTTCTCATGAAAAAAAACCATCTCAGGCAAAGTTTTGCAAACGCGACGATAGATTCTGTGTATAAAGAAAAACAGTCTTGCGCGGGAAAAAAAGAAATGGATAATATGTCGATAAAATTCTACTCCCCAGGTTTTAATCCTGGGTTATTTACTCACCGGATATCAATTTCGTTTATCGCAAGCAATTAATTTCAAGTAAAAACAATACAGTACGTGAGAGGAAATGAATGTAACGTTTTCGTCAAGTGTCTCGTCAATATTCACCGTCTTCCACGTAATTCGTCGATTTTCATCAAGCGTGAGTAATTGAGTATACATTAGAAATCGTCTCAGAGAGTAAAAATTTCAGCCGAAAGGTCGTTGGACTGGCGTAAATGACAGGAAAGAAATGAATCGGGGCAAAAATGTTGAATAGCCGCATAATAAAACAGGCACAGTATCGAAGTGTCGTAGTTCCGAAAATCTGGTGCATAGAATTTCGAAACGTAGAATAGCAAAATCTGCAAGGCCCAACCAAACTCAGAATCGTCAGAATCGTGCCATCCCATTTTATCCCCATCTAATCTGATCTAAGAACACATAATTCAAACTTAACTATATCTATTTATTGTTAGTCTGTAAATTATACATCTACACAATTGCAACGCAAAATCAGTTCCTTCGGTTCGCTCTACTCTTTTAGTTAACGTGATCGATAGCTCGAAAGCACCCGCGTCTATATGTATTTATGTATGTATGTACGCGTATGTATGCACGTATACACCCTTGAAATTAATAGACATGTACGTATTACTTTCAGGACGGTCTAGTCAAGTCCCGTTGGGTCTCTGTGAGGGCATCACAGCCCTCTGTATGCCCTCGGTATTGACGTGTAGACTTATAATAACATTTAAGAAGAGATGATAGCCCTTATTCGACGGCGAGTGCTCCATCGATTGCTGATACGGAAAGCGGGTGGGTCTCGCTTCCTCTGATGTCCGTATAATTCCAACACACGCGCAGGCAAACCCGATTCAGCGAACCGCCGGACTACGACGTTTTTGTCGCTTCAATTGGTCTGCTTTTTCGTCCGTTATTTTTTTCATTTTTCTCATTCTTCATTTCCCACAGACTGTACGGGTTTTTCCATTTCACTGGCGAGAAAAATGATAGGAAAAGGAGAGAAGAAGAAGAAGGAGGAGAAAGAGGAGGATGAGAAGAAGAAAAGTACGAGTGACAATTCGACTTTGGAATACATAATATATCATACATTACGGAAAATGCGAAAGGATTGCAAAGTTTCGGAAAAATACTAATCTTTTGTACTGAGGCGATACTTGGTTTCTCCTTATTAGTTGGATTTTGAAACTCGGACAGTTGAAACGAGACTGACTTCTGATTCGGCAGTTTTGCCGAAAATTCACGTGCAAATCAGTAATCATTCGAGTAAGTTTTCGCACCCATTGACTCTCGAACAACCGATCGCATAAGAGCATCTTACGCGCGGTTTGTTGATTTTTTTTTCTTTTATTTCCAATTAGACGTCATCTCAAACGGAATTTTCTATCGATTTCTGCTATAATTGGAGGAAGAAACAAAAAAAAAATCACAATATTCGCGTATAAAGGAAATGTTTAAGGCCGAGTAAAAAATTCTGTACAAAAGCACAAATGTAATCGAAATACGATACTATGCTGGTATATAATTTATCAATATAAACGAAGTTGATTGCTCAAGTTCTGCAGGGTGGAGGTTGAGAAAGCGATCAATAAAATGATGGGCGCCTTCTCTACTCGTGCGTGCACCTTTTTGGGATATATATCTCTATATATATCTATATATACCTATACACATATACCGTGTGTGTATATATATACATATATATGTACGTACGATATGCCGCGGAATGAAATTTCCCCCTGAGCTTTCATGGCGTTTCTTGGCACAACGCTGTGCAGCAGGAATTGCAGCGGGGTTCGATTCCGTGAAAAGAGAACTTATCGCGCGACTGTTTTGGGAATAAGCTGGTTGCATTTGTCGAAAGCTTGAAAGAGAAAGCATCACGATTCTCAAAGAAAATATAGTACAGCAGAAAGCGAATCTGTGAAAAATGGCCGACTTCAGGTTGAATTCTCTTCGCACCCATATATCTGTACTCTATTATATCCGAGAATTGTCAAACGTTGGTACATCGCGTTATTTTCGTAAGAGAATAACCATTCGAGACTAAATAAGATCCATATCAACCCTCGGCCGAATATTCCCACGGATACGAGCTGAAGTTGATATGTTGCATCTACTGCCAAGCGAATTTTCCCGGACTTACCGACCTGAAAGCTCGCAAGCTTCACCCCGGCGGTAACTTATCGACACCATATCGGCTAGTCGACGAAAGCTCGGCAATCCCGCGTTATCGGCGATCGAGATATTAGCGCCAAAAGATGGATTCACGTTTTCGGCGACGTTCCTCGGGAGCTTTTTGTTTCCAGCTTGCGTCAAACGCTTCGAATTCACTGTGACGTTATCCGCCAAGATGACGTACCCATTGTACTCAAAGTTCACCGCGTTTATTGCGTTTTACCTCGATAAATTCGAATAGTAACTAATTTACGGTTGGTAATAAAAGCTGTCATTACATCGTTGATAACCATGGTAAGAATAACGACGTTGTTGGAAGATGGCTGAAATTACTCGCAAGATGCGAGGACTCACGACTCAATTTATTTCGGCACTGGGACGTGCTCCTCGTTTTCCAATTACTAACCCTCGATCTACATTTCAATCAAAGTCAAACTGTTGCTTGAATGCTCAATATGTCTTTGCAGAAATCTGTGAATATCTCAGTCTGAATATCACGTCATACATATATGTATACATGTAATATAATAAATATGTATAATATGTATAATATATATATATTAGGGTGCTTCGTTTGAGACGACTATTTTTTTTTTCACTCCATAGACGAAATATCACTCTAAACATACAAAAAAAAATTCCCACCAAAGCCTAGCTCTTAATTTTAATTTTAAGTACTCGCTAAATGAATTTGAAATTATCCCATTTAATTAACACGTAGAAATAATTTTTTTTTTGTCAATTATCTATAGCATCGCGAGTTTTCATACTGTTTAATTGACCGTGGCCGGAAGTTTTAGAGGGATCCATATACAATGTACACGGAAGAATTGAAAGTTTTGAGTTCGATTCTCCGATGCCTCACTTTTTTTTTTTCAATTGATTAATCACAATAAATAGCTAGATTGGAAAAATCTTATCGAGAATATTAAAATCATTAAATGTTAATGTGAATAATATAAAAAGGTGGTCAATAAAACAGTTGGAGGACAAACATATGTTCTCTGGTTGAGAGTAGCAGTAATTGGCGAAGACTTCAGAATGGTCGGGCAGACATTTGAAGATTAAGATACATTACAATCACGTCTATTTTATTACATTTATAACAATTTGGGTATAAAAATTGTCAAATATGAGGATAAAATAGTGATATTTATAGTTTTCTTATGATTATTTAATTTTATATTGGAAACTATCAGTTCTACAGTTTCAGCTGATTAAGCTTTTTTGTAGGAAATTAAATTTCCTACAAACAAGGTCCTTCACAATTTTGCTGTAAAGTTAGTAGTTTAGGAGAAAAATGAAAAAAACCATAATTTTTTAGCAAAAATCACCTTTACAATTTTTTACTGGCGAGATACTTCATACATTCTAAATAAACTGTAGAAACTTTTAAAGAGGAGAGATCCCTCTAAGACTTCCGGCCATGGTCAATTAAATAGTATGAAAACTCGCGATGCTATAGATAATTGACAAAAAAAAAAAAATTATTTTTACGTGTTAATTAAATCGGAAAATTTCAAATTCATTTAGCGAGTACTTAAAATTAAAATTAAGAGCTAGCTTTTGGTGGGAATTTTTTTTATATGTTCAGAGTGATATTTCGTCTACGGAGTGAAAAAAAAAATAGTCGTCTCAAACGAAGCACCCTAATATATATTGTAACGTATTAAATACGTATATAGGTATACAGAAAGAGATGCCTCGAATTCTTTCTCGAATTTTAGCGAAATTCGCCGGGTGTTTACATTTAAAATTGCAGAATGAAGAAACATCGATTGAAAATGTACTAAGAATAATGTGTAGAAAATATGTGCACTATGAAAAATCTCATTTGTTACGATAACTAGAAAAATTCAGTAAAACAGGTATCGTTAAAAAAACTGTTCGAATATTGTTGGTATTACGAAAAACGACGTACGCCTAACCATTTTGCCCTATTGTCGATCTTTTTTTGGTAATTGCAACGCAAAATCAGTTTGTGAGGTTTACTCTACTTTTTTAGTTAAACAAGGCTTTAACGTCGATTTATCGTTGCACAAGCGTTAAATTTTCTCAACAGTTGCAAGAAAATATAGCAACAGTGATCGTAATGAGAAAGAATAGTAACGGATACTCGACTTTCCGGTAACGGCTAGAAAACTAATTATCATTTTCTACCTAGAACTATATTTTTCGATTGTGGTAAAAAATGAAAATAGTCGAGGACTGAGCGGCAAACCGTGACTAAAAATTTATCTCAGCATAGATTCACGCACAGTATCTTTCACCGGCATTTCATCTCTGTGTAATTTCGCCACCGCGGTGTCCTTACTCCACCTCTATACCTACACGACAATTACGAAAGTGCATCAGACGCGGAAAACCAGACGAGTTTACTCACCCCCGTTTGGACCGCGTAAAAGCTCTGCTGAGGCTTCCTCCAGCAGTTGAGGACGGTGGAACCTCCGGTGGAATTCTGACCTCGATTCTTGGTCGTCGACGGAGGGTCAGGCCATCGGTCCAACGAGCTCCAGGACTTCCCCTTCCGTTTAACGGCGTAATACCTGTAGACGACTATCGTCATCGCTACGACCAGGGCCAATCCGGTCCCAGCCGCCGCCCCCAGCACCGCTGAGGACACCATCTGCAACCCTAAGCCCGGGCCCGTCAGATCTGCGGGGCAAAAGTCGGGAGAGAAATTTTAGAATGGATTTATTTCCGAAGAGAAATTATTTTACGGCTTGTATACTACGTACGTACGGATAGGGCAGGTGTTTAATTGGGTGTGATTTCGGCGTAATTCGAGAGGTCAATCAACCAGTGATTGGCAGAATTGTTTGCGGACAGTTACAAATTACAAACCAAATATACAATTTTTCGTTGAGGCGACAGGAGAATTGATCGTTTGTGTAATTTTTTAATCGGAGGTAGACGTAGTGTGAATTACACTTGTATTTTGTAATCGAAATAAAATGGAATGCGAATGATATTTGAATTTTTGATTCAGTGATTGATTACGTTAAAGAATTTTAGTCGAGTAAAAATATTCATAATTACACTAGAAACTCGCGATTGATCGGAATAAAAATGACGATTACTTGCAAGAATTGTAAACTAAACTGAAATTATCTGTAACAACAAATGTAATTCGTATTTTCTTCAGTTCTAAATAAAAATGGCAAATGTAATTCATGTCGATCTAATTACAAAACACAAGTACAATTCGTATTCCATACAATTTTCAATAACAAAATAGAAATATAATTTGTACTTTATACTCCCCCGTGATTGCAAAATACAAAATGTAATTTTTAATTAAAACGCAATAGATTAGATACTCTAATTCCTTTTCCAACGCTCTGAAAAACAATTAAATTGAAATTAAATTACCGTTAAAATTCAGCAACGTGCTGTGATTTTTATTTCATTTTGTATTTTTTTTTTTTTTTTTATCGTGGTGTCGAGTTGGTACATTTTAACGACTCTGGCCTGAGTTTTGAAAAGAGGACGCGTCAAAATCCCGCACAGGTGAAATCTGAGAAAGTAATCTGCAGTCGAATGGTTCTCAAATAATAATTAACTAGCTTTAAAATTAGTTTCGTTCGGGGTCGGATGCTTAGTTTAAGCTGATTTTTGCGGCCGCTTACTCGTTGACAGTGTTTTACCAGATGATACGAGATTTGCCAGATACCTCACGACCTAGCTAACTGAGGATTGTTCAATGTGTGATAAGTGTTAATCAATACATTATCACACGTATGTGGAAATACACGATTCAAGATGTGCTTATACGCTCACTACGATCATTGACTCAGTTGAGTAAGCTGCTATAAGGTTGGGATGCCTAGTACAGCTGATTTTTGAGCTCGTCTAGATAAAGCCGTACTATCATCAATTTAGCGTACATTCGTAGAACGTTAAAACATAACTCACTACCTGATAATTCTGCCCGTATGTATTGTAATATACTGTCACAAAGGGTGAAATCACCCGTTTTACCTCCATTTCAACTGATCTAGTAGTCATAATAATCACGGATAAAAGACATGTAAGACTTCATATGTCGTAAAATGAATAAGGTTGCTGCGTCAACCGATAGTATTGTAAAAACAGCCTTGTTTCGGACGTTAAACTGAAAATACTTACTTGCCATTAAAGCATTTTCTTAATATTTAATTTCCGCCTTTGATTGCTTCTCTAATTAAGCTCACGAACGCGAATTATTTCGTGACGTTCGCCAAAACGTTGAAATACATACACAATAATTTACACAGCGAATCACGACGTCCAGTCCATAACGTTGTTGGTAGATATTGAATGTACAGCAACAATTTCAACAAAACGTAACTACGATGCGCCAGTCCTGGAGGTCGAATTCCACAAGGTAAAGGACCTGGACAGTCAAAACTACGGAGCGCGAGTCCTGGAGGTCGAGATCCACCAGGTAGAGGACCTGGAGCGCAGGAATCACGAGAAATTACTCGCGAAGGTCAAAAATCACCAGGTCAAGGACCTGGAGCGCAGAAACTACGGAGCGCTTGACCTGGAGGTCAAGTTTCACCAGGTAGCGGATCCCGAGCGCAGGATCCAGGAGGTTGAGAACCCGGTACTCGAAATTTGCGGAGCGCGATTCTCATCCGTCCGCTCTACTGCGCGTTTGTTTCCAGACTGAAGAATTCGGCTAGCTGATTTTCGATTACTATAGATCGATGACGTCAAGAGAAAAAAAATTTTGGGTGACGTCACTTTCTGAACATCCGAACATCCGAAATTTGGTTTCGAACTTTAATGCTATGTATGATATATGATGTTGGGTATCTATTTTTAGCGCAAATCATGGTTCGAGCAGGCAATTGAGCAGCTAATTAGCGACGATGATCTCATCGCGTAACCGTATAGCATTCGAATAGCACTTGGAACGACACATCCGTAAACGCAGGATCAGAACTAAAATTTAATCCGAACGACGGCGTGATTATCCCAACTCATTGATACTTATTTACTCTGATAACGGCTCTAATCATAAGCGAACAATGCCCTGTTTTTCATTTTGAAATATATCCGCGGCATTGTTAATCAAACCGCAACTGCAGACAGTCTGCAAGACTCTTGGCGACTCCAAGAACCGAGTGTGAAGTAACAAATCCCTATCGAATGCTTCCTACGACGAAGCTCCTTTTTCAAAGACGATTTAATTTCATAGTTAAACGCCGCCATCCGTCGCACGATTAAATTTCAAATCCTCCAGAGATTACAACCGCTGAATAAGACGGTGCGTTGGCGTCGGTTGAATTATATACCGCAGGGATAATTTATATTCCAAAATGGAATCAAGAGTATCAGGTGCGGTTTTCGTCAATCCGAAGTAATTCGTATTGACTTTCGATTCAAATTACCAGACGGATCGTTGTACCTAAACCGCGTATCTAATTGCAAATTTATTGATTAGAATTTGCGAAATTTCATCAAGAATTCTTACCCGTTTCTCAGCGAGTAAGAACTTCAATTACCTTACTTCTAAGGATCGTGTAGTGTCGCGTTACATAATGCGTGATCGGTTGTAGAAATAATTCGGTTATTATTACCGTAAGGAAAAATTCACGCCTGTAACTAGTTAACGTCGCGTTCTTTAAGGTAGCCGTGATCTCATTACGACGAAGAACGTTTCGCATCCGCGACGGCGTGATATTTCAGACTTGCGATAAAAGCATTCCTGCAACAGCGACTCCTTTCCAGCAAAGATTTCGCAAAAATGCGAGGCTTTCTTTTTTCTCTTTATATCCGACTTCCCTAACTTCAAGAAAACTGGACTTGAAGTTGTCGCTCGATTTATTCTGCGTTACGTACGTACGTCGAAGCGAAATAAGGGCGAAGAATAAATGTGAGAACCTTTGGGAAAACGAATATAGCATAATTCGTGCAATATTAACATTGTGCCAATTCTAGAGTTTGTATACCTTAGAATCGTCGATTAGTTGGGTCGGAAGTTTTCGTCGTCGCGGAGAGTGGGAAAATATTTGGGGTCGTGTCTTTGACGGAGAATCTTATTTCCTCGGGGAAAATCCTCGACCATTCCGTATTTCTGTCGTATAAATACAACCGGCGACTTCGTATAAAATGATAAAAACGTTTTAGGCTACCCGCATTCATTCTCCTTTTCACTTTACTTTCTTCTCCTTCTTCCTATTCGTACGTGTGGCTTTTATTCGCTAGACCAATTTCCTTTTCCTTTTTGCCTTCTCCGATCGATGCTTGCGTAACGCGGAGCGACAAAAAATCTTACGAAAAGCCACAAACGACGTCCGGATTCAATTTCCATCTATACTCCTATAAATCCGAAATTCTCCCGAGATATATCCTCCGGCCATAAATCCTAGTCATCTACTACGCTTGTCTATGCATGCAGGGGACATTTTCTTCACCCTTGGGCGGTCATAACGATAACACAATAATGATAGATATTGGCGGTTGCCCGGAGACACAGGCTACGTCACCACTATGGTGGAGATACAAGCTCTGGTTCTAAACTCTGTAACTGCTTTATCAGTTGCCATGCTCTTGTCGGCAGAATCCGTATTATAGGTATCGTCACAGGTGTGCAAACGATACCACCGGTTAAATTTTCTCTAAATGTAAACATTCGTTTATTTTCGCAAAGCAATTTCGTCTAATCTGCTAATCTGTTAAACCGTCAATATATCAATTATATAAAACTTATAGATCGGTATTAGAGTTAAATATTTCGTTAAAGGAAGTTGTTTTTTATCAATTTCTTCAACGATTCTAGGCTTGAGAATATCTGACGTTGGAACGTTCACTTTATAAATAAATATATCACTCTGTAGAATCTGAGGATGGGAAATTTGCGATATTACGTGTAGTTCCTCGGGAGTTTCAAGCGCTTAAAGTGTAAACTGTAAAGTCGATAATTAATTTATGCAGTATGCGTGTTACTTCAAAGCTCAATTTCAGCTTGGGGGGAAGAAATCTGGTACCCGTGAAGTTTGCCGAGTAAAAATGATACCGCAAAAGTGGCACTGAAAAATATTCCACGGCAAATAACGAATGACCGGATGCGCATGACGGAAGTTTGAAAAAAGAGAGCCGCAAAATTTTCCTGGTCATTTTTTGTCCGATTCCTGTCGGCGAAGCTTAAGATACGCGGCATGTGGAACGTGGGGCTAATAAATTCGCCGAGGTTGGATCTCGGCTTAGCCGTACCCTGAAGTGTCCTACAGAGAGCGGAATGAATCTCTGTCTGAGAAGAAAAACGGAAGAACGGTAAATCTCTGCAGAGCTGTTGCTGGTTATGCCAGCAAGTGGCTTTTCGCCTCGCGAAGCGGATCCGGACGGGACAAAAACTTTGAAACGAGACTCGAGACCGAGTTTTGGTCTTTTTGAGACCCAGTCGAAAAGAGAAGTATGATAAACAGGCTGTAAGACTTTTCAACAGCTTGACTTTTGGGATTGCTTTTAATTACTCAAAGTTTGAGGTTCGACTTGCTGCGGGAAGCCATTCAGATTTTCTCTTAAATCCGTCTTATTCGACACCTCTGCTAGACTCGAGATAAATATTCTTGTTTTATAAGTTACGGAAATCTCTTTGAAGAAAGAAAATTTGATAAGAACTGGAATCGTAAACGAAAGCTTACGTACCCGTGTGTCATTTCAAGTTGTTTTGAAACTTTGGTTGAATCTAGTAGATTCGTCAGAATTCAAAATACTATTTCCTACAAAGTCGCTGTAACAATTCTTCTCTTCGTTCTCAGTGGTCAATTTAATGCTGCTAATAATTGGTCAAAACGATTATAGGTGAAATGGTGTAAAATTTAATATTTAACGATGCTACTACGACAAGAAAAAAAAGAAACTGTCCCAGTGAATTTGTATAAAACAGTTTTTTCAATGAAATGAGTCAACGTAAAATGAAATCGAACGAATATACTAAATTTTTAAGAATTTTTAAACGATTTTAAATGAAGCTTCGATGTGATCTAAGCTTTTTCAGCATAATTCCAATCATTTTCATTCACGCATTTTTGAAAAGGCTTTCGTTTCTGACTTATACAGAAATTCGATAATCGATAATCAATGCATGCAGTGATCTCGTAATAAGATTAATAAGGGATCGATGTATGGCTGACCAACCTTCAGATAAACTTTATAATAATAAGAAAGTGCGGAACTTGTCAAAGCTAATATATAGACTATTATAGACGATAGCGAAGAAATCTAGGTTCAAGTTTCACAGAACATCCGTTATCGATCGCGATGAACTCTCTGAAAACAGAGAGACAGACAGAAAGAGAGAGAAGTTATTCTCTTCAGTAAATCTCGTAATTCGATGAGAGTATTAGTTGTTTTTGTTTTTTGCGTCTTTTCGCGGAGATGGTGGAAAACGAAGTAATTAGTTCCGGCGAAATCTCGCGAAGAAGATGAAAGTTCAGAGCTAATGTTGCAACACGGAATGAATATCTGTGCGCGTGGGTGTGTGTAGAGAGATCGCGTTATGTCCAATTTTGCGGTGAAATATCTTTTTCCCAATCAAAACGGTATATGAAGTCGCGTGTTTGATCATCTTCTTATTCTAAGGCCTCTCTTTCATCTGCAGTTCGTGAGATTCTCGAGGATGAGACGAAAAAGACGATAGAAGAAGAAATAAATAAAAATTGTTATGTTTTGAATGTTTGATTACAAGGATTGACATGAAAAGGAAAATGAGATACTCAAACTCTCCGGCTAGTCGATAACGATTTGTCTTCGAATCAGCTACTGCTCTGAAAAAAAATTTGACCTTTATACTTATTTCGTGGACGGATTGAAAGAAAAAATATAAAAAGGATCACCTAAGACGGTAGAGTCCGACTGGCATCGGATCTATGGAAAAGTTTTTTGTATAATACGTGCAGGTATACGATACGATTACAGGGGGAAAAAAAGTGTAATATTAAAGTTACGGGTGAGTCTCACGGATAAAGGTAATCCGAGAATTCATGAATATTCTTACCCACGGTTTCTGATAACAAGAAATGGTAAAGAATATTGAAGAACGAAATCTTGGTAGCCAGCTAAATATTCGTCCAAGGATTCAAATGAAAAGAAATAACAGACCGAGTAATTTTTCAATTATCAACTTCCAACATCCAGTTATAAAGAAAACCCTCTGGCTCGATACTCGATTCGCACGTAATGACGATGAGACGGGATTAAGTAAGCCGTAACACGATTTACGATATTCTCGGGTTACTACGGACAAAGTAAGTTAACCGATACCGGATATTCTTGCGAGAATTTTCTCAATTATCGATGGCACACTGATTGGGGATAATCGATGCAGTGCACTTTCTGCTGTAAACAAAGGATCGAGTCGTGGCGCTTTTCAGAGATACAGTGTATAATTGAAGACTGTCCGTACTCGTTTGAAAAAATAATTACAGTGGCGTCGAAACGTATATTCAATTTTGGAAATTTCGATATCCTCTGTAATTATTGTCGCTGAGAATTTGACATCGCGTAACAAAGTTCAAGCGTAATTAGTCGGGTCTTAGGAGCAATTAGAAGCTCGTTAAGTGACGATAACTTCGAGGTGAAATCTCACCGTTCGAAATTCTGAAACTGTTTCACCTTTCAGTAAGCCAAAAATTATACACCTGTTCTAAACTCCGGGGCTTATCAGAGTCTGGAATACAGCATACTTGCGGTGGATATTTGCAAGCTACTGGTAATGATGCGAATTCGAATCCTTCTTCATCTCGTTGGTAGAAATTCGGATTCCTAAATAAGATTCTGTGCGAACAGAGGCAGGAGATTACGTACAAGCATACCTCAGCGAAATCGGCACTTGATTAAATTAGTTGAAAAATATTGAGCAAAACGTAGATTGCCTAACAGATTCAAAGCGATATCGGTATAATGGAATTATATCGCATGGACGAAGTAAAAACTTTCGACCACGAGTATATAAAAAGATCTAGGAAAGGTCAATTACAAAAATTTGAATAACGTGAATAATCGCGTTGAGTGCACAGAGCACAGTTGCATATATATGAGATTGAAATTCTGCAAAGATCCGTCCAATTAACGTTCTCATTAGCAATCGAACTCTGAAATAATATCCTTCAATGCTTCGCAGTTGTACGATGCCAGTTCCATTCGACTCGGAACATCTGACTATTTCACTACCTTTAGTTGTTACTAGGTTCTCGATAAAATGACCGACGACAAAGGAAATAAAAATATCGTATCCTAATTGATAGAGCGATTTTTAGAAATCGTGAAAACGCGTATAGAAAGGGGGGGAAATGGTAGGGTGAGTTCACTTCGCATACGTTTCGAAAGAGAAGATGTTAAAGTAAGAATAATAAGAGCAGAGATTCGTTCGTAACTTTGCTCCGCTTTACACCGGTAAAACGAATTTGTAACAATTTCATCCTTACGCTCATACATTGAGTGAATGATAACATTGGGTTAACGTGTCAAAATCCAATTATTTTACTCCGTCACTCCGCCCGATTGCATCCAGGTTATCGCCTGGTACAATATTCCCGGTGCTTCGGTGTAGATAATGAAGAGTGCCACTGGTAATATATTTCATGAATTTCTTCTAAGTAATTTCATTCCAGTCTCCAGAGGAACAAGAGCGATTCTCGAATGACAATAAGTTAAAACTTGGTAAACAGAGCTCGTAACAGGTGAAAGGAGAGGGGTAAATAGAATGCGGCCTGACGAGATTATCTCCACCTAGGTGTGTACGTATTCGACTATACAGATTTATAGATGATATACATATGTAATATATGTATATATGTAAATATGTATAAAATAGTTTAGTCTCTATCTGTCCGGAGAATATATATTCGTCCGCGTTACACTTGTGCAAATTTTTATTGCCCGAAGCGAATACTGCAGACGGTAAAATTGCTAGTGAGACAATTTGCATAGCTCAATCAATTCGGCGCATAAAACCTTTGACCATGGTACGAACGGGTTCCAGAGGGCAATAACGGTGGAAATTTCAGCGAAAAATACAGCACGCGTTTACTGAACATTAGAACGTTCAGTTTTTGCAAATCGTGGATATTATACAGATCGTTTTAACTGCTTGAAATATGCGATAATCATCTCTCGCGTTGCTGGTTATTATACGTGGGTAATATGAAATTAAGGCGCGTCTGTGTTCCGTGTGTGCAAAAAAAATTTTTTTAAATTTGCCGGAAGTCTCGCGATCATTAATTTTCGAACACCAGAAACAGCCACGCGATGGAGCAATATATATATATACACATACAAGTATTTCGCACAGTGTTTGCGAATTCATTTCGCAGATTTAATCAAGTATTCTAGACGCAGTGCCGATGTTGATACTTTGTACACGCCATTTCTATACCCAATTGACATGAAACTGCACAGCGTAAGATTTGTGCGTGGATCGATCCGCCGATGGGTAATTGCAAAAATTTACGATTATATGAAACGCGGACTAGACTGGACCGGATAAGTTTACGCTGAGAATAAATTATGAGGTGATATTAAAAAGGTTGGTTTGCCACAAATTCACACTTTTTATGATTTATATTACGAGATAGTCGTAAAATGAGTACTTTACAAAGTATCATATTCGTAAGCCAGGAAGGTTTGTGTTTGGAAATACATAAATATAGGGAAGACTAAAGTTACAAACGAAAGTTAATATAGCGATATTTCTTTTCAAATCGCTTCATAATAGTTAAAAATGTAACAGATTCTTCCTATTTCACTCTCTCGATGATTCATTTCATTACAAAACCTATTTAATTTTAAGATTTCTAAAAAAAAGAAAGAAAACTTGTAAAATAATGAATTTGTAAAAACTAGTATTGAATAAAATGAGTTACGGTAGATTCAAATCGAACGAATCTACTAGAATTTTTTTAACAACTTCGACGTGATTCGAAACGAAGCATCGATATCCAATTATCCGTTTATCGCTTCGGTAGATATTTTTTATTTGACTATTTTCAAGGCGATCCTCGTAGCTTAGGAGCATAACAATTTGATCAATACTCGCTGCGCGATTATCTCGTAATACGATTAATAACAAGTATCGATTTTTGGCCAACCAATTTCCTCAAAGCCCTCCGACAAACTTGTCGCTCTATTTGCCACCCTTGAAAATCCTCGGCTTACTGTTGTTGTAAATACTGCGTGAAACAATAAACCGGAACGGGATAATTCAGCCTGCGTTCCAGAATCAACTCGCTCAAGCGTTAACCCCTGTCGTTTGGAGGGGTCTCTTATTTAATTTCCGTGGATTCGGCAAGCACGGTTTTCGGTAGTCAGCCTTCGTTCTGCACCCGGTTAAATTTCACCCTTCTCGCCTCTTCCCACGGGGCGAACTATCATCCCTTTCACTCGTTCTGGATTAGTCAACTCCTCGACTGGAGATGCAGTCCATCCTGACGAGAATTGACAATTTCGTTCGGCTAACGAAGTTCGTGAACGGCGTATTAATCAAGGAAATCGGCTTGTTTCACTTTTCGATAAGTCAATCAATTGTTTCCGCATTGAGGTCGCGTAGCAGAGCAGAATTAGAAAAAGAAGCCTCTTTCGAATGCTCAAATAAATCCCTGCGGTAAGTCATGCGAACTTGTTTCATGCCGCGAGGAGTCTCGACTATAAAAAAAAAAAAAAAAAAAAAAAATTGTACAAACGAATATTTTTTTCGCTTGTATTTTTCTCACGGATTGAATTACTGAATAATTGAGAAATATTAGCGGAGTTTGATCTTGACCTTGAAACTTTTCAAGGAACTTAGTTATACCTTTCTCGAGCATTTCGAAACCGAGTTCTCAAACTTATCCCGTCTTCATCATACACCCCCTCATCCCTTCAATTGCCGTTTGAATAATCCACAACTTCAGCCTTACGTGCTGAAAAAGTTATACTCGCGTGAAAGTTATCCTTCATCTCTCGAAAATTGACTCATTTTCGGGGTGAAATGGATTTGCAGTCGTACGCTCTACTCGTAAACACGACGAAAAAATTCCTCCTCCTCCTTTATTTTTAGCAATGTAGGTGATATTTGTTTTTTTAATACTGACAATTCAATTAATTAACAGGGTTTTCTATTCGTTGTAACACTTTATTGCCAAATTGAATCATCGGTATAAAGAGCCGAATTTAGTTCTCCTGAAAATGCACGGTTTGAAAAAATAGTTCCAGAGCAATGAATAATTCGCTTGTGACGACCGAATAATAAATTACGCTTGAACGTAGAAGATTAACAAATGTTTGTAAGGTACGATAATTTGGATTGTACTGGACTAAGCCTAAGACTTCTTAACGCAAAAAAACAGGCCGAAGCAAAACACATATTTTGTTGTTTCAATTTGTTTTAGTCATTTGATGTAAAAGAAAAAAAAAAAAAATTATAGAATCGTACAATTCGATGTGTAAAATCAGCGGAAAAGTCCAAGTGCGAATTTGGTGTAGCGTACCTCATAAGCATAAAACAGATCAGTCAAGAGAATAAAAATTTCGAAGGTTATTGTAGTGCTCTAGAATAAAGAGAAGAATAAAAAGTTGGAAAGAAACGAAAAAAAGTTGTCAAACGCAGAACGTTGCGAATAAATTTGCGAACCCTGTCTCTGATGGTTTGTAAAGATAACATATTCCGTAAATTCTCTACATTGTATACAGCAATAAGATCGCGTGAGTGATTGCGGGGGTGTAAAAGTGACCGTTGTATTATTATATATACATGCAAGAATTAGTATGCCTGAGCAAAAGATTTTGGCGTGTATAATTAATGTTTTTTTTTTGTTTTTTGCATACAAATTTTTAAACGTGTCTTACCGTTTGGGTTTGCCATACGTTAACATATTTTCTTCTCCCAATTTAATAATATCTTTCTCTACGAACCACGACAAAGCTGGTTTACCCTGTGCAAGGTATTGATCTACACCTTCGTTATCTAATCTCTCTCTTTATCTTGCGTTGTTACCGCGGTTTTTGGTCTTGCAGGCATCGCGTCGCATATTGTATATAAATTTGAAAATATTCTTTGATAATTTGATGGATAATTATTCGAATAACGAGGCAAGATAACGAACCAAAAAATGAATTATTTACCAACTCATCTTGTTATCGAATAAAGAAAGTCTTGCGATAACAATAATAACAATAACACTCATTTGAAAATATTGAGTAAATGGCCGATATTCCTTTTCGATACGATTATTAGCGGGACAATTTGGAAATTCTTCTATAAATCCAATGTTGAATTATTATATTCTCTTGCAATTTTTGGTATTGGATATTGAAGCGAGCTACTGTCAAGAAATCAAAGAAAAAGATTAAGAAAAATAATAATGTATTCCACGTAATATCCTCCTCCGGCAGCTTCATAGTTGGTCTGTTCTTTACCTGAGGATTGCATCTTTTCTATCAAAAAAAAAACAAAAAATGGAAAGTATACTGCTGAGGTAGGTAAACTTGCGGTAAAAGATAGCAAGGGAGGGAAAGCGCTGCAGAGAGATGTTAAGGCATTTTCCGATAGTTGGAGGAATTGCACACGATATCGAGTAAGTGGGTATGCGTTTGTAGATACGCATACATAAGCATGTACTTAGAAATCTTGTTGCGAAGCAATCTTGTGGCTTTTGTACAATTGTATAAAATCGGCATTAGTATACGCGTACGACTCACCGGCGATACAATATTGAGAATAGCAATTTTATCTCAATAAAAAAAACTTCGAGATCCAAACGGGTTGCAATTTATCTTCTCCTTACGTGAACATACTCGGTTACTCCGTAGCAATATCACGTGGCTAATGTAACATGTGGACTTAACCGGCCTGCTTTTATGCAATTCGGGGTGTCTTTTTACCGAAATTCGATACGCATTGTATGTACGGTTTGCAGATAAAAAACAGCAGAAGGGCTCGCATTATACATCGTAAATACGGTTGCGGAGTAATTTTAGACGATGGGAAACTTGAATGACGTTAGGCGATATTCAGCTTGATAGCCTTGAAAAGTGGTGGATCGAATTTTCGGCCGAAATAAGCCACGTTATCAAGTTTGACTATACGCTGTGTACAGAGTCTCTTCTGAGATATCGCGTTCACATCGACATGCAGAAACTGATTTACGCTGGTTGTTAGCGTCTTATTTCGAACCTCGACTTCGCCTCTAGTTTCGGATGTCTTTTTATCTCTCCTTTTCGCTTCCCTGCGTCACGAGTTCGATCGATTTCGAATTCAAACCGACCCCACGGCGTTCAACTCTGATCCGTTTCACACTCCATACTACACCTACCGGCTACCCCGTTATTTCGTAGGAATGTTCCGAGGGCAATTTAACGTCGGATAAATCCGCCTACATCTATGCAATTCAGAGTACATCTTACAGGAATATAAATGCAGGTGGATTTCGATAAAACATATCTTAAATTGCGGGCGGATGAATTTCGTCAATTGTTCATGCTCCTCATATACGTTTTCGCATTTCCTGTGTATATGTGATATATATATATATATATATATACCTTGACCCTTAATACAGGCATCATATACGTATTTTTCAACCCTATAAATTTCCGCGTGTAATACTCGTTGAAACGTTATTAATACGGTTGTTCTCGCCTTATTGGGCATCGCCTTGTGCTGAAGGAGAAATGTCAGAGTTCATCCACGCTCGTCTTTCGCCCGTGTTCACCACCGCGACGGGTAGCTGCAAAGCTGCCTTTGCATTTCAAATCGCAGTCTACCCGTCAGCTCTCATATACATAGGTTTGTGTGTGTGTGTTTGTGTGTGTAAATATATAGTATACGCATATATATATATTAGTGCAGCAGAGAAATTGCATTCAAATCTGTAGATATATAGAATTCACCGAGGAGATTTGGAAAATAAGAAGAATCTAACTTATAGAGAGAATTTCTTCTTGTCGATTATTAAAAACGGTTCCGATTTCTCTCTGCAACTAATATGATGCGGGTGAGATTTCAAGTAAGTAATTACAGGAGGAAAGATGAATAAGCGACTTATTCGAGCGATTTATATTGCCGGCTTAATGCGTTTCTTTGTTTTAAACTGTGCACCTATATTCTAATTGGTGAGTCGACGTTATGCCATTTTCAATGTTTTCTTATTCTCCTGCTTAAGATGCGCTCATTATAACGATTTCAGGCAAAATAAACTTTGAAGCAATCAGTATCAATCGGACTGTGAAGAAATAATTGTTTTTATGGCGCCCGACGTTTTAACGTGAATACAGTATGATGAAATGGTATTTTACGCGAGCAGCTATAATATCAGTTCTCTGCGCGTTTATTGACGTTCAAGAATTTATATCTTTTCGTTGATTACACAAATGAGAGAAAAAATGTAAGCATGTAAACATAGCATTGGGGATAAAAGAATTATCCCTCTTTTTGCAAGATCGCATCCTGGGAATATTTTTCAACCTTACATCCACACGGGACCTACTCACAATCAGTTAACGTAGGTATTGACATAAATTTAAAAAGGAAGCCGAGTCTTGGTATGCAAAAATAACGATGGAATAAAAAATGAGAACGTTTCGCACCACGCAAGTTTATTACTGTATATTATAAATGTATATAACTTATCTCCACAACAGGGACTACATCCGACGAAATTAAAAACATAAATCAGCACGCCTCAACACACACCGCCTGCAAGTGGAAATATGTAACAGTCTTATTATGTAGCCAAAAACAACAAGTCTCGAAGATACGCGGCTGATAAAATATTCATGAAAATATGCGTTTCAACAACCATCAGCGGGTATTTAATAAGAAAAATTTATGCAGAATCGAATAATGAAATGAATTATCCTCCTAGAACTGCAAAGTTGTTTTTCCAACACAGCGATGGGAATTGTGCAGGATTTCTTACGGCGAAGAAACGTAATTGCAGCACGGTTTTTGTTTGTTCGAGACTTACAAGATTCAAGGTTCTCCGCAAGGTTATAATAATAGCGTTAGGTCGGGCTTTTTTCTTCCCCGATAAACTAAACGACAGAGTCCTAAACTATACGCACCGTGATCCCCGAGACGGGATGAGCACTTATCGTTAGTCGACCCCTTTGCTGGCTGATCGGATTTGCCACGACTGCTGAATCTCTTCTGGCAAGACTGCTTGCACGAAGAGTAGAACAAGAGACTTCGGAGAGGAGAGATAACGCGAGTAGGAAACCGAAAATCGATCCTGATCCTTTCGGGTCGCCGTTAACTGCTAACCGGTGATAAATCGTGTCTCGAAAAAGATCGCGAGCCGAACTTGTACGATTTAAAACGTACATACAATTCCAGCAACGCATTAGGTCGGATAAAAACCGTTCCCGAACTTCGCAAAAACGAAGTCATTTCACTCTCAGAGGATTCGAAGAAGTTTTTCTTCGTTCTCGTTTTCGATTTTTTTTTTTTTTTTGCTCGAGCAGCGGGGTTAAACGCGTGATCTTTGGTTCCTATCGAGGAGGGAACATAAAAATCGCAAGACAAGGGCAAGTTGAGATCGAAAAGTTCAATATTTACTTGCCTTGGCAAATAGAGTTTATATCCATAACTTTTAATCCCGGCAGGATCAAAAGCTTCGGGTAGGAATATGCCCGAATGGAATTATCGGTTCTTTTTGGTAGACGGATATAGCCGTTAATTACTGTAGAAAATTAATTACAATTCCGAATTTCTTGCCCGTGATGAAAGCCTTCGTTTATTACATGAAGCGTCACATGATTCCGAGTATATTGAATTTCAAAAAAATCCGAATCACTGTTCCTATTAATTCTAGCATGAATATTATATAGAATGATGTTAAGAAATGCGAAAGTTAATTCTGTTAAAAAATTATACAATAATACGAAAATTAAATTTCTCTCTCGCTCATCGTCAGCTCTTATATTTTCGCCACTTTTTTCCGAGGGTCTGACACGAGTTGAATCGCTGTGTTGCTGAGCATATTTTAAAATGGTATTGCTCAAATATCAGATAAAGCATTTCTTTGAAACGTAACTCAATTTGTGGGTGCTGGTGTCTCGAAGTTGGTTCCGGATCTACAGCTTCTTTGATATATCTGAGCTAACCTTTTCATCGGCATTCCGCGAAACACAGAGTTCGACCGACGTGAGTCATTCTAATGATGAAAGGGATCCACAGTCTGAACGAAAAGTTAGAAAAAGAAAAAATAAAGCTTTGCGAAATTTCCAGGAGTATCATTTGCCACAATAATAGTGAACAGGGTACTAAAACAACGTCCTTACTACCCAAGATCCTCTCGATTCACGTCAGACTGTCGGATCCATTCGTCCTTAACCCTTTGAGGCACATGTTATTGTGCTGAGTCAACATTTGTAACAAGACAGTATTCTACAATTTTTGGGGTCGTTGCTTAGGAATCTGAAATCGGATTTCAAAAATTCAAGATGACGGACTCGTATGGCGGACGAAAATCTTAAATTTGGTCGAATCCGGTCAGAAACTCTAAGCAGGGGTTGGCGTTTGAATTTTTCAAATCCGATTTCAGATTTGTAATCAGCGATCCCAAAAACTTACAAGTCATGTAAAACATATACATGTGTCCTGTACACCAAGTAGCTTTGTCGGAAATGAATTATTCCTTCAATTCTCAAGATTTTTTTGATCAATTTGTTTCTAACAATAATAATTTACATTACACCGCAACAATTACTCTTGAATATTGAGAACCTATTAATATACTATCAGAAAATGCAGAATAACCGTAAAGAAATGTGATGAAATTTTCTAAATATACAAAAAATGGATATAAAATAGGTGGTAAGAAATGAGAATACTCAACACTACTTATACCCGCGTGGCGAAACTTTTCCATTTCTTGTTTTCCCTGCGTAATATATTAATCCATCATTGATTCGTGCCAGGCCTGACCTAATTGCGCACAAATTGGTCCCTAATGCTGAAGTTAAAATCCAGTGGTCCGAGAGTTCCTCATTTAAACTGACCGATATTACGTTAACGGGGTTAGCAGTCAGACTGGGTGAGAGAATCGAAGAAATACGGAGGTTTTCCGTTTCGAGATAACGCCTGAGCGGGAATTCTCGTGATAATAAATTACCGGTGAGACCGGGTCGTTCAAATTACACGTAATTTGATTTATCGCAATGTCGTACAGGGTTTAAATAGAAAAGCTTCCCGAAATACATCGAACTTTTATTCCTTCAATTTAACAGCGATTCTCTCCTAAGTTTTATACTCTGCTGATAATGAGTGATATTTTCAAGAAATTGATAATTTTTTCTCACGGGGACAAAGCCGTTAAGACCGAGAAAGATCGTTGGCTTATCTCTTTGCTCCCCGATGTAACTCGCCGTATTTTAATTGGCTCGTATTTCGTGTCGAGTAATAAGAGGTTTTAAAAAGAAGCTGCAGCCAAAGAAAATTAATAACGGACGTTAGTTTCTCAATCGAGTACAATTTCGTGATTAATATTCACCCCACTATTCGTGATCAATAGTTTTGCGGCACGGAAGCGAAGCCAATATGACGTTTCGTAACTCCAGGATCCGCTCTGGCGTTTGAATAGCCCTGCGGCGAATTTCCAACTCCGATAATTGATACGATCTTGATTACAATAGTGCTAATTGCAAACCTCCGTACTCTGCGTGACTGAGTTTTCCACGCCGTTGTCGTTTTTTGTACAGCGTTTCTCAAACGACTACAGAAATCGAAAAAGTTATTATGCAAAATCTCCGTTACAGAAATGAAAAGTAAGAAGCAATTTGTTTTTTTTTTCAGCAACTGAAAAGCAATTCAGTCTCAATTGTTAACAACAATCGACCTCTGAATAGGTTTGAGTTGACTGTTTTTTTTTTCTTTTATTAAAGAATGTAAAATTATATGGACCAATCAGAAATATACGCGTATTTTGTTTTATAACCGTGAGAGAGATCCAACATCGTATATTTTGCTATTCATTTAATAACTCGGTAATTTTCAAAACGATAATTATTGTTTTCGCTGGGACGATACCGGTATAAAAAATTTTACTTGGCTACCTTGGGTCGCCAATCAATCATTCAAGCGGAGAATGAAAGCCGGACACTTTCGGATCGATGTAAATGTCAAATTAAGCTGCGGGTTCGGGAACATCTGGACTGTGAGTCGTTTCATGGTCCAGCTGCGGTCGTTGAATTCGAGTTAATGTACAAGAGCGGATGGTAAACGGTGACCAATTAAGCCTAACGTTAGCTATATCTTTTCGGTCGGTGAAAACCCCGAACACCGGAGGTTTAACGATGAAATTCGGCTATCCGCACTGCCGGACAAAAAGCTGTATTATGATTCTTTCATGGTTGCCGGTGGGTCGTTTATATAATCCCGTCTTTTTCTTTTGACAATTTTTTCCAACCCAGCCGCCACTTCGACCGAAGCGAATATCTTCTCAAATTATTATAAGTGTATTTTCTTGAATTTCTGCAGAATTGATGTTCTCTGTTTACCGAATGATACAGCGAAGAAAAATAAAAAACGAGAGAAGAACGTAAAAAAGTTGCAAGAAATTAAATTTTCAACCAATTACCTGAGTAAAAATATCAAACGATTTGGTTATCATCCGGAAAAACGCTCCAAAGTTTTGACTTTTTTTTCCATCTCTAGAATAAATGTTTTTTTTTCCTAATTGATGAAGTTTTTCCAACAACAAATATTTCCTATGGAATCGGTGATCATTGTACAAGCTCTGAAAAAAATCACCCACACGTTTAGAGGCAAATTTGAAAACGGGCTGTAGGTAAAACATTTTTCATGCTGGCATGTAAAACACGGGCATATGTGCATACATACATACGCGTAATATATATTTTTCGAAACATTTACAAGATTAGATAAAGGAATCGGTGTAAGCTATAGATATACGGTATACATCGTAAAAATTTATCAGGCTCAGTCAAACTCGATATCTTCGTTGCGAGTTACACCGTTGGCTTCAAAAACTTTTTCCTCTATATATCAGCCACTCAAAGGTCGCGTTTTTTTTTTTCTCACGACACATCTTCATATTTCGAAGGGAAAACACATTATACTCAGGTATAACCCATCAACATGACAGCTACCCTGCTACACAGCTCTTCTTACCAGAGCTGTAAATATAATACGTATTACAGACACACACACACACACGTATATATATATTTATATATTCAGCATACGACTGCCATCGATCGCCGCAGAAAAATCATGCAAAACGTTGTTTGATTTCATTTTGTGATCGAGCATATCTTTTTCATATCGATGCAAAAAAATAAAATCAGAATAAAAATGGTTAATTTGTGCTAAAAATGGTTAATTCTTTCTTGCAGCTTACGCTGTTTACAATTTTGCAACAATTCCGTTTGCATAACTATAAATCTATGTTCTATTACAAAGAGCACAAACCAAGGGGGTGATAAACGAGATCAGGTATTTTGATCCGACTAATTCGTTCGGTGAAGTTGATGGCGTTGTGTGTGCGCACCCTGTATATATGTCTGAATTGATATGGCAGCTGGTACGGAACTTGGCTACTATCTGCGCAAAGTTATCGCTATGGAAACAAACGCGTAATAGGTACGGGTGAGGTATAACTCGTGTCGCAATCAGGGAACCTCGCCGCTTGTCAACTCGTAAAAGTTGGAAGTGCCCGAGAGCCACGCCTATCCCTTGGGCGATGTTACATGCGTTAATGAAAGTAATACCACAGCAAGATAATTGTTCCCACTTCAGAGACAACTCTTACCTTGAAAATTTGCAAATTTTACCCGTATATGCGAACAGAAACAAACTGCTTTTGGGTTGCCGCGTAATTGCTTCGTTACATGTGTCGTAGGTACTCTTATGTACGTGCCTACGTTAAATGGGTATTACGTTACATGCGTATTGCGTAGGTGTCTCGATGGAAAAAGAGGAGAGAAAAGTCTGGTAAAGAAGATGAAAGGGCATTAAGTTACGCGGTAAAGCGCAGCTCGAAATAAATTAGAGGAAAGTCATTTGGCTTAACTTATTTCAAACGAATATACCGTCAATCCATGTACATTTATACATACATCTACTGACATCGGCGTTGTTATTAAATTTATCATTTTTCGTACAGAAGATTACATGTCAGAGACGAGGAAAAACGTAATCCTTGTATCGATGCAATTTGTACCCGGCCTACAAGAGTCGATACTGGTTCTGTATCACACAAAGCGAGGAACAAGATAATGATAATGATTTTCCGGATAAGCCGCGGGTGTTGAATTTTATTAGCTCCATTTTTTCTGGTTATTATATGACGGGAATGCGTGAAAATTCAATGAATGAAACGACGAGAAGAGCCCTACACGTCGATCAATTTCACAAAATTCAAGGACATGTATTACAGAACTCAGCTAGCTGCAATGTTTTATCAAATTCAACGATACCCGTGTTCATAAAATCATAGGACTATAATAATAAACGTGAAAAACGTAGGGTAAAATATTGTTGGATAAAACGAAATGGTTAAACGAATTTGTACCCTCAGCAGAATTGTGGATTTGATATGCAGGCGCGATATATTATCGAGGAACTAGCCCTCAACCTATATATTATATATTGTATATACATATAAAACCGACCCTCGAGTAATACCATAGAAACGGGGCCTGAACCCCGGACTGAAAAGGGGTTCGATTTTTATTTTTCCAAGAAAGTTTAACGCGAGGAATAACGTCGTTGCTTATGGCACAACCGAATGTGACGGAGTAAGAAAAATACGATCGTAAAGTAGTCGTATTCGTGCACTCGGGAGTGACAAATAAATAGAATATGAGAAAGAAATTCCTATTCTCTCGTGACGTGTGGACGGTGACCGTAATCCGGTAAGGCGTCGTAAAAACGGTTGAGAGCCGACGATCAAGATGATCGGAAAAAGAACGAGGGGGCGAGGGGCGGAGGAACAACTCGATTGTAACACGTGTGAAGCGGTTTCTTACCCTTCGTTATACGGAATAAACAATAATAAACTGGCGCCAATGGGTGATAGGTCGCGTGGAATAAACGCCGGGAAAGGCTGCTCAAGGTATCGTCGAAGAAACGGAACGCAACGAAACGAAACGGAACGGCTTCGTCATCCGCGGTGACACAGCTATCCTAACGTTTCTGGGTAAACAAGGGCCGCGACTATATACCCTCGAGCCCTTCCCTCGTTGCCCCCCAACGGCGCGGACCCCATCGAGGGACGCCCGGCGTCGCGACGCCCACGCTGATTACGTTTGCACAATGAAACGGGCGGCGAGGGCGGTCGGCAAGGGGTGGAGGTCGAAAAATAAGGACGGGGATGACAGGGGTGGAGTTCCTCTCAAGACCACTTCCTACCTCGTGTCCACCCTTTTCATGTTTCTATTTACTTTTGTTTTTATTTTTTTATTTTATTTTATTTTTTTTTGCCCTTCAAGGAAAAAGTTTCGCGGCCGCGATTAGCCACGATTTTAGAGGAATTTATCTAACCCGTGTTGCAGAAATTTTCATTCACGCGAATTGTGGGACGATCGAAGGATTTTCGTTTTATTGTAGCTACTGTAAGAAAATGTTGCGAAATGTTTGTACGAACGATAACGTTTGTTTGTTGTTGCTGTTTTATTACAACGATATGTGGTCCGAGTAACCGTGTATAGTTGTTGGCGCGGTTGCAGTTCTCGGTAATATATATTTCACAGTATATTATAGCAATTCACACTAGGAAAAAAAAGACAAGTAACTGTGTCTAAAAATAATAGGAACACTCGTAGACTTGTAAAATTTTTCGTTGCAGCTATAAAAGTGATTTTAGAAAATTAATCACCTGAATATCGCGTTTAGTAACTACAGCTGGAAATTATTTTCGATCCAAGGACTAAGCTATTTAGAATTAGTAAATTTTTAATGCATGATTTGGATTGAATATTACAAAATTTATAAAAATTACAACACGTTACCAAAAATCATATATAACTGCTGTTAAACGAGTGACCGTTAACACGTAAATAATTGTATCTTTAATCGATTCCAAGCTGCCAATTCTGAATACGATCTGTACTCATGACCATTGAAATAAATAGATCACAACCCACGAGTATTACTATGTTCCCAAATCAACGGCCGGACTCTTTATATATTGCCTTAAATTTTTCGCGTCTCAATTCTACCTCACTTGACTCGATACGAAGAAAAATTTCACGTCAAAAATAATTGCAAGCGTTGATGTGATTACGTACGAGTTCTCTTTCTTCTTTCCGCTTCTGCCTTTTTCCACTTGGCTTTTACGATCGCAAAGTGAAATTCTTTTCAGACTTTTCATCTAGAAGAAGTGAGCGACCGTCATCTTCAAATTACGATGGCAATATTTTTCATTAGTATCGATTTTTGTTTTTTTCCTAGAATATATTTACGCTTGAATGAAATACCGAATTAATGTTTGAAATCTGAATTTCATAGGAACGGCTCAACGGATTAAAGTCAAATTTAATCAATTATTCAGATACGTACATACTCAACTGAGATAATCCGCAAAGCTTTTCAAACTCCCGCGATTTTCGATAGCGAAACGACGTGCAGCCAAACCTGCCGTAGAAAATTCTTGCAGCATGCTTTCGCGTTGAATAAATATCTTCAAAATATTATAAAGACAGCTTTCCGCTGTTGGTCCACGACGTCGTGACATTGATATTACTATTTTCCGAATATCCCTGAGCCGGACCAGAAGGGTTCAAAGTTCAAAACAGTACACCGAGAAAAATTTCATTTATTATGGTAACTAGAAAAATTGAGTAAAGCAGGTATCGCAAAAAAACTGTTCGAATATTGCTGGAATTACGAAAAACGAGGTACACGTAACCATTTTGCGCTATTGTCGATCCTTTTTTGGTAATTGCAACGAAAATGAAAATAATTGCAACAAAAATGAAAATAGTTAAGGACTGAGCGGTAACCGGAACTAAAAGTTTCTCTCAGTGCAAGAAAACTGGAATGAAAAATGACTCGTCGGATGAATTAATCACGAAGGGAGGTTAAACTTCGTTCGGCATCGACGTCGCCCCGGATTGGAAGTATTCTCACCCTCCCTCGACGTTTTCAAGATTAATAACTTTAGTAATTTCGTACGCGCGCTCGGCCGCGTGTTTCATGCAAAAGAGGAACGTTGAATCCCGAAAGGCTCTATCTTCGTATTCCAAGAGCGTATGGCGCTCGACTCGGCGACCGAGAGATAAATAGTAGGGAAAATGTACTGCATAGTAATGACGGTTCACGGATTTCGGTTTATTGAGAGGGTTCGTATAATCTCGTGCTGCGAAGAGTCGCGCGTGTATCGGCGAAACAAATCGTCCCGTTGAAAAAACGATTTACCAACGCTCCGGGAGACGTTTCAATCCGTTCCTCCATTTGTTACCCCTGCAGCATCGAATACGCGGGGCAATTCGGCGCAGACTCTATTCTGCATGTGTGTGTCGGCAGCATCTCGCGACTTTGATGCTTGCGGGCCAAGGTCGGACATGCTCATCTCGTTTCATTTATGTTTGATTCGATATTGGAATGCCCCGTTGTACACGTATAGAGATCCTCTCTTTCCGCGGCGTTCAACTGATCCCACCACGCCTAGCGGACACTTCGTATTGATGAAAGTCATCCTGCGTATCAAGGGCTCTCTTTCCATTTTCTCCCTGATGCCCCAATCCGGGGGATCTAAGCCTTGGCAGGAACAAAAATCCTTTTCTTCACAACGGCGACATGTCTGCCTTGGGAATAAGGAAGCGAAGAAGAAGAAGAAGAAGCAGAAGAAGACAAGGAGGATAAAAAGAAGATAGGGAGAAGAAGAAGGATCGGAGAAAAACATGGCAGAATTGAGCTGAATAGGCAATCGGCTTCTCTGCGATTTAATTTTCGTCTTTTTCAGCTTTATAAAGTATATTATAATTTAATGTGAAAACTATTTCGAAAATCGTGATTCGCCAACGTCGGTACGATAAATTCTTGCTCTGTGCTGTTGAGTTCGTTGAACTTACGTATACAATAAAAAATCAATATTTAACGTACTGATCGGAACGAGTTTGCAAAAGTTTGTTGAAACTTCTACGGAGGCAGTAACGAGAGAGATATTGAAAATACGCAATCGAAGTTATAACGAGATCGCGAGGTAAAGAAACAAATAATCAGAGGTTAAAATCGTCTCGCAGATCGCTAAATGACACGGAGCATCCTGCATTAAATGTACGAATGACTCGAGCTTTCAGTAATGACGACTGCGGTAAAGCAGCGACACTTTCAAGTACGAAAAATCGCTTTTTTTCTCCACTTATATCGATTTGACAACTCTCCCCAAGGTATAATACGGGCGAGTACTCCATTAATGGCTCGAGTTAGCTGTTTACCGAGATCGAAGTTCAGCTGAAAATATAGTCAACACGCGAACGAAGAGGATCCTCATTATTCCTCCGACGTGTGCGTAGGTTTGAGGGAACACGTTCAACAGACGTGACTTGCAATAAAAATTTTCATAAAATACGCGAAGATTGCGAGTCGTCCCCGCATTTACAAGCTTCGCGACAAAAGGCGAGAGAAAATCCCTCTCATCGGGCGATATGCGCTCCTCGTTTTACGTGCAAGAAAACCGAGGATAAAAATGTGGCATAATTCGACGATCAAGATAATTAGTAGATTAGTTTTTTTCGGATATGCTCTTCAAGCGAGTTATGCGATTTTTTTCTTATAGACACTTCTATTCTCGTTAGGCACAAATTTCATGCAGCGTCAATTCTTTTTTTTTAACCCTCAAACGTTTATTACCGCACGAACGCATAATTTAAACTGTAATTCATACAATTTTTGTCAAATCATGATATAAAAAAAAAAACACTGGTATTTTATTTAAGATTAACGAGAAGTGTGAGCTCTTTTTTAATGACTTCGGGAATATGAAGTATATAACACATTGTAGTAAGTAGATCGAAGTTGCATCTTCTCCTTGAAGAACTTGCTTTTCTCAGGGATTAAAGTTTCATTATGTAAAAGCCGTGCATTAATTTAAGATTATAATAATTTTAGAATCGACGTGTAAATTTCGGATTCAAAGCTGCGGCTGATTTTTGCGCACCGTGGCGTGATTAAAGATGCAGCGTAAAAAGCCAATCGCCAATAATCCCTTCATCCTTAGCGAATGGAAGATCACTTTTCGGAAGCTCTTCGTAATTTGCATCAGAAGCCACGCGGCTTTCCGCTGTTGCGAAGGGGTAAATAAAATACGATTTTGATCACTCGATAACGATTCGAAATTCAATAATCTCAACATTTTCATTCTCCGGAGAAAAAGTTAAACTGGTAACTAACCGTTTAGTCAATTGCTCGAAGATGCTCACTTAAAATTATCATTTGATACATATCATCCAAAGCAAATAGAAATTCTCACACCCTAACCTCAAGTTTCGAAATTCCAATCGACCGATAATCATGCGTAATACGATTTTTAATAACTCACCTGAAATTTTGACGGTCAATCGGAACAATCACTGGCACTATATATTCATCAATCGCGGAGCTTCCCGCGTTCAGCAAACACTTTTTCGGAGATTAAAGACGTGCGTCAGAATCTGTAAAAAATTGCAGGATGAGGGCAGAGTTATTTCTTTTTTTTTATCATTTTTTTTTTTACGCGACAACGTAACGTTATATCTCCTTTGCACGGACATTTTCATGTATAACGTACGTGGTTAATTTGAGACTCGAGAGGAAAACAAAAACAGCTTCTATAATCAAGCGCACATCTATAGGATGTGTGTATGTGAAACTGCCGCAGAATTGATTGAAACGTGAACGAATTACGCAATTGCACACGCTTATGTTGATAAATTAACTTCGCCCCGACGCACCGCAGGGTCAACGAGCCACCAATTATGGCAATTACCGATTCCACCCCTGAGCTCGCCACTCTTGTCAATTGCAATACAATTGTCCTCCTCTGCTCGCTGACGAGTGCACTTCTTTCAAAATATGATTGGACTCTGCATTGTCGATAATTGTTTGAACTAACGCTGAGTAACCGCGCAGTCCGGGATAACAAGCATAAAAACTCTACAATAAGATGGAAAAATTTTCCGTAACAATTCGGTATACAAGGTGCAGCAGGGATGAATCGGGTCCAATTTAATATGGGAAGGAGAAAAAAGCTGTCAACATGTTGTACTATAAAAGCTGTGAATAAAGCTGAAAGCGTAGTTCGTAAATTGAATTCTCTACGGACTGTCTGAGACCGTTGTATTGTCGTTCGTATGAAAGTTGTCGTGTATATTTATCGTTCACAAGTCTATGAGAAACGATTCTTGGATTCGTATCGTACCTTTTTCTTTCTTTATCGACAGCTACAGGGTTGAATGAATATAATTATCTGTCTCACAATCGGACCGTTTGTATAGAATTCATTCAGGGATTGATGAAATATCAATGAATGAAATTTATACAGCAAAGTTGGAGGAAGAGCAAGTTCATAATAATACACACTCAATTCATTCTCTCCTTGTTTTTTGTACAGGAAAATTGTTTGAAACAGAATTGAACTCTATCACAAAGCGTCGCGCATTCAAAGATTTATTTCTGATGCGTTCTTCTTCTTTTGAAACGGTTGAAACAGAAAAGAAAGGCGAGGAGCGGGGGGAATGATTACCGTGTGATAGATACCCGCTGCGTATGAAAGTAAGAAGAACGGAAGAAGGAAAAGAAGAAAAAAATTAAACGAGATAAAAACTTGAGGGGTAAAAACGTAGAATGGTTAGAAAATACAAGGATCGCATTATCGAATTTTCAATTACGCGAAAAATTGTTTCACAGCCTATGAAATGTAGTAAGTTGCAGCATAAAAAAGTTAAACTTTACAAAGGTAAAAGTATGTATTAAAAAACGGATGTACAAAATTCGTCGGAATGCATTAGAATATAATAACATTGTCGAATAGTCAGAGTTCTGACGAATCTATATTTTGATTTTTTAATTTTTGTAAAATATAAATGAAATAAAGTTTCGCATTTTTGAAAATCCGACACCGCAACCGTCCGATTTTTCGACCATTCTGCCATTCCATCCCCATTTAGATAACACTGATCCAGGCTTCGAGATTTCGGAAATGAAATAAATCGCGGCTGCCGCATTCAGCAGCAAGTAGTAACGGTCCGTTGTTTGTCCGGCGGTGCGTCAGTAGCGAAAGGCGTTACCGGTCAGCCGGATTTTTTTTTTCGAACTTGTATAAAAAGCGAGATGATACCGAACGCGTAAGGGTCTGATCGTGATTCGCGAAGGGTGTCGTCACGGCGAGCCGGGCAGCAGGATCAAGATTGGCGCTGCTGGTTTTCTCTGTCGCGTGTCCTGACTGACAAATGGTGGAAAAAGGGGGCGGAAGGTGGGAGGGAAAAAGATGGGGATGCCAAGTCCTTACGATTGTACGATCCTGACGACGCAGACACTGCCCTCTCTGCCTACCTATTCTTACGGTCTGAATTCGCTCGCGGCGCGTTCGCGACTGAGTCTCACCTCACCTCACGCGTCGCGACGATCCCGTCCAGGATCTCCGCTTGAGGAGTGGGCGCGAGAGAGGGAGAGAGGGAGAGAGGGAGTTTGTGAAACCCCGAGGGTTTATCACCGGCCTCTTTTTTTTAAATGCAATACTAGGATTTTCACATCGTACTTTTGCCAAACGTATTATCTGTATCTTAATATTATCCCGAATCGTAAATTTTTCAGTACAGTAGCTTGAAACAATTACAGGATATATTTAATTATTTTAACAAATTCGCTGTTAAAAGTAACAATCGCGAATTTTATAGCCGATTGAATTCCAGTGTTTTTCTTTTGTATATACGGTCGAGGCGTGTCTTGGCACGGGTGACGTCACGATTTTGTTTGTTTCGATCCATCGTGAAGGCTGTAATTTTTATGCAATTGGAATAACGAAAAATACGACCTACACAATTATTGCCTCGTGAGCTATTCCAATACGTTAGAATATATAATATGTACTGGATTCGGTCCAATTCTCAGTCTAATTTTTTACCGCTTTTATATTCCGGCTGTGATTTTTATTGCCAATTACCGTGTTTTGTTTCTCCAGTATATATTAATTTATTGCTTACATACACCCACTTTTACTAGCGAAATTCATTTCGGGCTCGATTATCATCAATTTGAAGGCGGCTGAAATTTTTTCGAAAACTTCTTCCAGCCGAGCATTTTTTATTTTATGAAAAATCACACCAAAGGCAGTGTCCATGATTCAAAAATTCAAATCTCATCTTACGGTGAAGTCACTTTTTCTTCCGCGTTTACAACACCGTCCTTGCTTTTGTTGGAGATTAATTACTATAACCACGTTACGCTTTTTTTTATTATTGAGATTCATCGTCAGTTCAAAACCCGTGAATGTATTCGAAGAAATGAATTTTCAACGGATTCAACCAAACAACAAATTACCCAGTTGAGCCCACATTCGAAAATTATTCGATGTCGTAATTTCGTCGCAATGGAGTAATTGTTGGATAGATAAAATTTATAAAAAGTAACCGCATTGAATACATCAGATGAATAGGAAGTTGAGAAACTCAAATACCTAAAACGTGACGTTTTCAGGAGAGCAGCTTAAGAATTTCTGTACAGAATATGTTTCTGCACATTTTTCCTCTGTCGAGTCTCTGTGTCCCCAGCTCACTTCTATATACTCGTAAATACTACGCATTCAGGTATATTTTGCGTAACAAGGCGCAGAGAAAACTTTCATAAGGGTGTATACGTATAGATATGTACGTTGAAGACTCTGTAAATATCGACTAGCGTTCGCAAATTTAACCACTTTCCACCACGCAAAGTCTACGACGTGTTTTATACCTTGTACACGTTGCAAACTGACAATATTTCTATTCGTCACACGATATCATCTTAATCGATTTTCAATTAAGGTCACACGCTCGGAATGTCCGTCACAATTTCTCCTTGAAATATGAATGTAATTAAGAACTAAATACTAGTTGCTGTTGTATCGATTTCAACTTGAAATTATTAGCAAAAAATGTCCGACATACTTAATAATCGCGGTTTACGAGTAATTTTGATTTGTGTGCTAATTGGTTGTAATTTCTTTTTTTTCGAATCAGTTATTACACGTGGTAGAGAATCGTAAGCGTCATTCGACTCGTTGTATATACGCTTTCTGTGGCTTGAGCTTTTTCCATCGCAGGTTAACTAAACAGCTAGGTACCAGAGCTTTTAAATCTAATTACACAAATGCAATTTAATTCAGTTAATTCAAAGACTTTGTATGCACGCTCAATTTATTGCGTATTTATTTTACGTCTTTATTTAGATTGCACTGTTGAGTGGTAGGATAAGATGACCTGCAGATAACGAAGAAAATTTCACTTTCTGTATTCGCAACGTGTTCGCTCCTACTTTTTTCTCGAAATTGTAAATAACCTAGACATTCGTGTGTTTTCGTATTTCAAACTGATTTCACATCACCCCGTATATTTCGATAGTCGACTTCAAGTGACGGATTTTCGATAGTAGAAACACGCGATTACAGCAATAATAACGGTAATAAAAGACGGAAACTGAAATAAAACGAAGTTGTAAAAAAAAGGGGAAAAGCGTCAGGGTTATTCGCCGTTCGAACAGCGCAGAAACCAAAGTATATCTCACCTATCATGTACAGGTCATAACACATACGTCTAATATATATAACACACACATGTCCTCGGATTCCAACAAAGCGCATCCGTATAAATTTGATGGCATTGCGAAGCCAAAAAAATATTTCAGATACGATACACATATTTCTGTGCTTTTGCTTTGCCAAAACGAGAAGCGGCGGTGATTTTATCAATTTTTTTTTTCCTGCAACGTTTGATGAGCGGCTACCGATTGAAGACAAAAAAAAGTACTCGAAAGGCATCTTCGATGCGAAGAGATATACATCTTGTATATTTAGATGCACCTGTGTAACATGAAAGAACTGAAAATCGTAATTACTTTACGGTTTCTTTTATATTTGTTCATTTCTTGTTAGAAAACTCTTTGAACCTTATATATAATCACGCCGTCACCATCACCGCATGAATTATTTACTTTCGCAAAAACAGACGCAAACACACACACACACACAGATAAAAATTGACGCCTACTTATACCTGTGACGGTGTATCTCAGTTACCAATTAGAATTATTCACGTTGAATTAAACACTAGTGAATATATTCAAACTCCACCCCGAATAACGTATAAACTGAATACAAACAAAAAAAAAAAAGAAATACAGAAACTGGTCACTGTTGACCGCAAATATTTGTCACCCCTAGAGATTTTTATTACAAATTGATATTCGCTTGGAAATAATATTGTACGAGTAGACTGGTACGAAAAATATGACTAGATAATTCAACGCTATTGTGACGAATAATATTGCGCTGTTATGATTCCTAATTCAGGTAAAAGGATCAGAATTTCAATTCTTCATCGAAAATACACGCTAGAACAATTGTTATATAATTATACAAGCATCAATGCAACTCGGCAGTGCGCAGAGCGCAATAATCGTAATTATATGTTACTCGTCTCAAAAGTGTTGATGAACCTATTGTACGCAGGGGTGAAAATTACGGCATAACACGCTCCGAGTGTTCATGTATTATTTACATTATAATTATACACGAGTAGTTATAATATGTGGACATGTTTCAGGTATATTAATTTCTGAAGACGATGCTCTGGTGAACAACGATAGTTATATTTCGCAGGTAACAATGAAGCTGAGAAAACTGGTAAAGAGTCAAATTACGACTGACGGTTAATTCGGGTTGTGGAAATAACGAGGAGACTCGGGATTAATGTTATTATTATTGCTAATCATACCACCCCGAATTGAAGTACCGATTTATCATGCAACTGTAATCCTCGCACAGGAAACTTTGGAAACTAACCCTAGGAGGGTAGAGGATTTGTGTAAACACTTCCTTGGTTAAGTAAACAATCCATCTGCACGATAAGACAAATTCTCGGGAAGGTACAGGCTGGCATACATAATAAATTACACAAAATAAATATAATTTGCGGCTCCGCAAATAATGTAAAATAACAAATTCGAGTTTCTTGGCTGATTGAATGGAAGTTTTTAATCCCTGCGTTTCATTCTATTCTTCCTCCCCTTTTTCGTCCACAAAGAGGACAATAATAATAGCAATGATCGTCAATTCTGTAGTTCTCGAATTCACGCGATCGATGTTATTAACAATAGACTAATTTGGGTGAACAGATATACACGGATGAATTTAAGGAGGAAAAGTATCGACACTGCAAGCCATCGCCATCGGAATATCGAATGAATAGAGATTTTCACCCACGTATAGCGCACTCGACAAATAGTTTTTATTGCTTCAATAGGTCGCAGCAGTTTGTCGGTATATTTTATATTACCGTGTGTACCATCTACAAGAACGAGATGCAATAAGATTTTCCCTCTATATTTTCCTAGTCCGTTTACTCTGCTTTATAAAATCCCTGCGCAAATATATACCTATAATAATAGGTGAGTATAGCGGCTAACCGTAAAAATAGCGAAGTACCTAACCGATTACGGGAAAACCGCGATTCCTCTCGTTTTTACGATCAAATATTTTCTACTTACCCGCTCGCAATAGCTCAATTATGCAAATTTTTTCCCCGACCGATAAAAAAGGTAGGCTTCCTTTTTTTGTCCGACACCGCTATCATGAATTCAATGAAATCGAAGCTTGGTGGCAAACTGCGTCCATCTTCAACCTTATTAAAAATTTACAGACTTCCTCACTAATTTTTCTTAATTTCTTTCCTGCTACTGAAGAAAACAACAATTCGCGATGTGAGAGAAGCGTGACCTCTTTCGCAAAATTCACTTCAGTCCATTAAGTGTATTACCTTGCGATATTGTGAGGTACGTGGAAACCAACGTATCGTGACGAATTTCTGATTTTTCATCATTTTTCCCCGTTTGAAATTACCAAACACATTTTCAGCAACTGGTTTATAGTAAAAATTCGAAGCAATCTATCATGCGCGCGGTGTAATTTTAGTGATAAAAGAATATGGGCGCGATGTTTCCATCCCGCCAATATACATATACACGCAATATTCACTCTACGAGGTTGGAACAATAAAGTACATCAGTATAATAAGTGGAATTAGAAGCGTGTATTTTTTTGCAGCAAGCCAGGAAATCAAATGTGTTTTAACGATTGGAGCAACTCAAATCAAATGTTGTTAATGGCGAGTTTACTTCTCGGAGATATCTCTCCATGTTGGTAACAGTAGAATAGAAAATGCACAAGCCTTTGTCACATCTTTTGTATACAAGCTGTTCAACGAGTACGTTTTACGGCGCGAGCGATATTTCGAAAAGAAAGTTTCAATCGAATCGTACCTGAAGATGTGTCTCGGGTAAAAAAATGGTAAAAGGATAATTAGTAACATGTATGTGTATACATGGAACTAATACTAACAAACTGTTTAACAAAAAATTTGAAAAAAATGTACTAAATTCTCGAAGCTCGTTGCAAAGTTATCAAACTTTTATAAAATATTTCAAGTATTCTTATACGAGAAAAGAGCTTCTCCGATTGCGTCTCAAACGAGTTTCAAATTTGACTTACTTGGAAAGCAGCCGCAGCTGCCTATAGAAAAAATTGTACGAAGATTTCAAGTGTATCTCTTATTGTGGTATCAAAACTTGTAGCTACCCAGAGTTTTCTATTATTAAATGTACATAATATTAAATCACATTCAACAGCAGAAAGTGCTTTTTTTCTTTACCGCAGATGCATAAACATTTTTCACATAGTTTGCGGGACAATGCGAGCAGGGTCGAGATTATACCAAAAGATTTCGGGTTATGGGGGAGCAATCACTGCATGCAAATTAAACGGATTAGCATAACTCTGTGCCGGAGACTAGGGGATAATGACGGGGTGAAGAAATTAGAGAATCCACCCCGCAGCTTCGACGCGGAGCGCTCTTGAAATTCGGTATATCTACCATGTAAGTAAGGAGGTGAGAGCGTCTCGAAGCGAAAGTGTGGCGAATTGTGCGTCAAGCGTATAAAATGCGGGCGCCTCGATCGCTGACGTTTTTTGCGCTTCTTGTTCTTCCAACTTTTTCCCCGTTCCGTTTTTGTACAACTTTTTATTCCCTTCGAGGAAAAGTGGTCGATAAATTTAACTTGACAAGGTAGTCCTGACAAATTAGCCGGCTTCTCGTGAAATATCATAATAGCCATAACGACGATTTCGTTGCTGTATTATTTGTATTTATCCAACTGTACGGCACCGAGGGTTTGTTTAAGGGTGAATATAATTTATCCGTTGATAGGTCAATTGTGCGAATCGATTACTATTCGAACGAACCGGAGAGTAAATTTCAATTAAAATTTATACCCTCCCCGCTTCGGGATCAACGGCAAAGTGTAATTAATGAAATAAAAATGTTGATCGAAGCTTCTTTGTCGCAAGCTTTCAGCGCGTAAGTCGGTGGGGCGTTTCGGCGTATAAAGTAGACATTTCGTGCCCTTTTGTTTGGTTTCATCGATGCCTCGTAACTTCTTGCTTTGTGAACAGTAAAACACACCGCAATCTGAGCACGTCAATAACAGAGGCAAATGTAATTTTCACTTGAAAGATACTGGCCGAAATGGCCACTGGATGTGCAGTCGGACAACGGATTCTGCGGGCAACTCGGGACAGGATTCCGAAGAATCGAGGTTCACAGAGAACCAATCCCAGAAACCTTCCACAGATCCCGCCTACCCTCACTTTTGCGATAGGGGCGGAAAATCCGCAGAACCGAACTTCGTAGAATCCAGGCCCGACTGTAGAAACACTTGTCGTCGCTGGAAAATAAGCGGCTTTATACAGGTCATGAGCCAGCCCTCGAACTATCCATTCTCACCCTACAAGTTGCAAGCTCGTAGAGAAAAAAAAGAATAGTATTCAACTCGAATTTTGAACTACAAATTCAGGTTCGTTATTAATTCGATTTTAAATCCCTCTGATATCATATTACATGAAAATATGATGATTTCTTTTATTTTGAACCACTGTAATGGTTCCATTATTACAAATTTTGGAAGTCTGACCTTGGATTTGTTATCGGTGACCCAAAAAACCTCCGCGAACCAATTTCTACAAAAATTGGCATACTTATAGTTTTTTTATACAACGTTGGATCGCCATTTTGGGTTTCGCAATCTGACTTCAGATTCATGATCAGTCACCGAACAAACTGACGAGTACCAATTTCCATCAAAATCCAATGATCCATTCTCAGAATATCATTATTTTTATTCGATTTTTGGGATTTATGTTATTTCCATAATTAAAAAAGAACTGAACCGATCAAAGCCAAATTCTAATCTCTAAGTTTGGAAAAGCCGCGTCGATTGAGACCAAAATCATTGAAATCCGGCAACTCGTTCTCGAGATACCGACGGACAAAAAAATTGATCACATACGTGCAAACAAACATAGACACAGACGTCCATCTGAAAATGATCGGAGGTGATTCTCTAAAGTTCAAAACGTGGAGATCTAGAAAAAACTCAACTTTTCATTTTCGAGATGATTACAGTAACATCCTTTTTCTTTGAAAACAGAAAAACGGACAGTTAATAAAACTGAAGCGGCCAAAATAAAACTTGAAAAATGTCAAGAACAAATTTTTCAACTCTGATTTAAAACCGTTCAGCAGAATATCGCAACTAGACGTCGTATATCTGTTATTGGTTTAAAGAAAATGGCTGCAGGGCATGAAGTGGTTGCATCATAAAGTTGAAAAGAGATACATTTAACGGCTATTGCTTTCTCGATAACTTGTAGAGCTCGACAATAATACAATGATGGATCGTAAATGCATGATAAAACTATTGAAACGATCGATTCGTCTGCCAATGTGCAATCTTTTGAAAGATTTAACACGCACGAGGAAAAATGTCTGGTTTACACTTTGAAAAATCAAACGCCGCGAACAATCCGAATCGTAATTTTAAATAGACCTCGAACCGCAATAAAATCTTGCATTTCTGAGTACCGCAGCTATTATACTTGACAAGAATTCTATATATTGTAATCGAATCGCTCAAATGTATAGCGAAAATAAATGAATAAGCAAGATGTGTTGAAGGAATAATACGGGCCGGATTGAATCTTACTTAATAAAATATGTCGTGTTTCCGATTCTATTTTGCTCGCTCTTTTTCCTCTTATCTGATGGCTGTGAAAACGCGCTTCACCCACTCGAGTTTATTCGTGAGAAAGAAAACGTTGCTACATCGGGAATGCCCGGTTAAATTCCCAAGTCCGATATTTTTAATAGAATTAATTTTACGTCAGATTACTTGTTTTCGGACCTTAAGAACTATGAATAACCGTATCAAAACAGAAAAAATGTTTTTGGTAATGCAAAATGTCGGGCTGTCGCATTGATTTTTTTTAGGATTCTTAGCCACCATACGAAAAATGTCTAGTCTCGTTTTTATTTTTTTATGGCCCCAAATCTGAGAGAAGCAATTAAAACACGTATTGCGTCCTTTGTCTTGCGATGTTTGTGTTTTTATAAAATTCTTTCATTCGCAGGTGACCAAGATTTCTTTAAAAATATGAATATATAAAATACGAGAATCATACACGGAGAGAAAAAACTTGAAATTTTTACAGGGATTTCTGGAAAATATTACCGTGCTTTCCAATAAACGTGATGAGAACTGCCAGCGTTAGAAAAATTATAAGAAGCTTTAAAAATTATTCTTCGACGTACAGGATAAATATTGTTTGCATTGACCAGAGAAAAATAGTCATGCACGGAGAAAATTTTACCGTGCTATAGCATGATTATTTTTCTCTGCGCGGAGAAATGTTTACCGTGCTGTACGGCGCATAGCGCTAGCACGGTAAAATTTTCTGTGACGGTGAGTGTCTCAAAATGTCTTCATATATCCTGTACAGAAAAGGAGAAACAGTCTAAAAAAATACAGTCGAGGTAAAAAATATATAATTAACAAAAAGAGACATATCAATTAGTTGAAACACACAGATAATTTAATTAACTGAAACAAGCAAAAGTTTTATTACCTGAAACAACCGATGGTATGATTAGCACAATCACGCAAGTCCATACACTGACAAAAAATGGATCGAGTCCAACATGATATGCGCTGTAATATTCGTGGCTTCGATTATTAATTGTATTGATGAATGAAAAACATTCTAAATCTTTTCAATCGACATCCCTTTGTGCTTTAAATTATTACAGTGAATATCCTTTTCGACTGAACATTCTATAGTTCCCATTGTCAGTGCATTCGTTAAAAAATTGGTTTTGTTGCCCTGAAACAGAAAATAATACGATCGGGTAAACGAGTGTTTCTGTATATTTCAGATATATTTCATGAATACTTACGCCAAGATTCTTCACCATCACTACACATTCCGCGATTTTTATCCCCGTGAATCGGCCGCCGGCTTGGAAACGCCGCGCTTTTTCTCAGAACCAAGAACTATCAAGCCGACGCGCAACAAGCGCGGTCAATTGAAGTTTGAAAACTCAGTTGTTGGTGAAAAAAAAATTGATCGAAGAGCTGCAGACTTAACACATCGAAGGTTCTTTACTTTTTCATATACCGTTTACGAAATCGCTAGGCAAAAAGCGCGATCGCTCGATTCGCATTATCAGGGTGGCGACAATTTTACTAAAGTATAATTCCCCGACTTTTCCCTCACTTTTCCCGTAAAAAAATTCCGAATTCTTCGACATTTTCCCACGAAACTTGAGTATTATTGAGCAGCTTTTACGACCTCAAAGCTCCAGAGGTTGTGCACCTTGAATATATTTCATTTGGATCTGAAAAACACGTAGCATTGCTTCGTTTAAGACGAATAATTAGAAATTGAACGATTCCATTTCCGACGGTCGGTTTAACTGAATTTATGAAGCGTAGCTCAAGATTGATAACGATTTTTATGAAAAAAAAAAGTACGTTTCTCCATTTGATTGATCATATCTCCCTGATTTTTCCCGGTTTAAAAAGTCTCTCACCACGCTGCTCGATCACTAGATCACTGGATCACTCGATTCAACTGGCTCACTCGAATCGAAACTCAGATCACTCGGGTCACCGGATCATCCATTTTTGGGCCACTGGATCACTCGATCACTCGATTAGTCCCGGAGGCAGCGTCAAAGATTCGCGGGTCATTTCCGCAAGCTTCATCTTTTTTAAGTTAAATGTGTAACACATAATATTAATTCGGACGTCTGTCAAATCACCCTCACGGCGGGGGGTTGCGACAGGGTTACAATTACAGCAAAATAAATTTAAAGAAATAAATGTATTGCCGAATACGCGAAACTTATCGTACGCATTAATTGAAACATAAGAAGCTTAGAGAATATCGACGGTTGCGTAGAATAACCGGCTGTCTCGAGTAAAGTTCAAAACCGGCTATTTCGCGTTTGAAATATTTTGGCCGCAAATTAAGTTGATTCACAAAACGGAGCTTCTATGAATTTTGTGAGGCGCTGACAAATTTTGTATTCAGCCCGATAGTGCTACCAATTTAATTTGCGGCCAAAAAATTTCAAACGCGAAATACCCGGTTTTTGGACTTTAATCGAGATAGCCGGTTATTCTAAGCACCCGCAAGGATGAAATTGATTACTATGGTTTTTTTTTTTTATAGTGTAAAACAAAAAAGTAACAGTCTTCCACCGATAAGATAGAATAAGACGCTTCGGAAAAGGCCTATTTTACTTCGCTCCGATATTCTTGCACTTTTTCACAGAAAAAAATCGTTCACGCGAAAGAGACGGACTGATTGTGAGAAAAAATTTGTCACTACTGCCTAAACCACGTTCAAATTTCGCAAAAGGCTGTTTTCGGGTATTTCAAAATTGAGATATCCTCGAATCCACCGGTGGCTATGTTTTGTAAAATTTTTGCAAAACCTGAGATGCGTGCGGTTTTTCGTAGTACCGAACAATCTATGTTGAAATGCACTGCAATATTTGAAAGTTATCAAAAATTGATTTTCGCAAATTTCAACGTAGATGTTTCGGTACTAAAAAACATCGCACGCTTCTCAGGTTTTATAAAAACTATTGTTTCGTCATGCGAAACATAGTCACAGAAAGATTTAAGGACATCTCAGTTTGAAATTTCCGAAAATAGTCCTTTTCGAAATTTCAACGTCCTAGAGCCGGTGGTAGAAAATTTTTTTCAGCCCAGCCCTTTAGCTATTTTTTTGTTAAAGAGTGGAAGAATCTAGGAGAAGAGCGAAATGTGAAAGAGGCCCTTTTTCGAACTTTCCTGTTGTACCTCATAGATACAGGACTGTGATGTTTGTGTTTGTTGATATAAAAAGAAGCGCTGTAACCAATTTTATCGTTGAGGGTATACATTTTTTAAATATTTTTTTTCCCTCACTTATGCGGGTGGAAGACGAGTTGTGTCGTGGAATTTAGGCGGAACATGACATTTTCTAAGCATCTTACGTTTCAAATAATGCCTACGATAAGTTTCGCGTATTCCGCCATACATTTTTTTCGTCATTTTTTGCTGTAAGTCCAACCCTCGTGTAACCCCCCGTCGTGGGGGCGCATTGGAAGACGTTCGTGCTACTCTATTGTATGTAACACGGATAACTCGGACAAAAAAAATGAAGCTCGTGAAAATTGTGCAACGAAATCTGTCGTTACCTCCCGGACTAATCACTCGATCACTCGATCACTGGGATCACCTTGGACACCTTAACCACTGGATGGAGTCGATTACCGGATCCCACCGATCCCTCGACCACTGGATCGTTGGATCATTTGCAGGATGGCGCCGATTGTGCTCAAATAAAATTCCCTGACTTTTCCCGTAAAAAAAATTCAGAACTCCCTCACGTTTTCCCACGAAACTTGAATATTGTTGAGCAGCTTTTACGATCTTACAGCTTCGGAAGTTGTACAATGTATATCTTGAATATATTAATTTGGATCTAAAAAACGCAAATAATATTGCTTCGTCTCACACGAATAATTATAAATTGTATAATTCTATTTCCGGCAGTTAGCTTGGCTGAATTTACAAAGCACGGCTGAAGTTTGAAAACAATTTGTAGAAAAGTGCGTTCTTTCCAATGGTTCGTCATAATCCTTGACTTTTCCCGATGGACAAAATTCTCCGACTACTTCTGGTTTTCCCGGTTTGTCACCACCCTGTTTATTAATAATCGCGCAAAAGGCGCGTCTGATTCCCGTGATTAATTTACACGCGCAAAAGGGCGCGACCGATTTACCTGTCAAAATACCTTAAACATCTAGAACTTGTTGCAAAATTCTGCAGAAACCCAATCCGCATCCGCGTCTTTTCGAATCCGACACGTCGCGATGCGGATTGTTCTTCCGAGATGCGGGTCAAGTCCGGGAGGGAGGTTGGATGGCATGCATTATTGTGTGGCGTGGCGGTCGGCGTTCCTCTTCGACGCGAAGTCTTCGAGCTCAGCATCTCGCCATCCAACGTACCACGGAACGCGATGGATGGTCCAGAGATGCGTTTTGCCCATTCGGACGATCACAGAAATCAATCGAATGGGATAACGATCGGTGATGACTGAATAATTGAATTGAACAACAATGGGAAAAATGGTTGCAGAGTGACAAGAAATGGAAAATTCTGTCTCGTTATTATTCAAACGCTTACAAACGGTCGAGAGACTCGAATACGGAGTCTCTTGGGAAAAAAATCTCTGCGATCGTTCGACGCTGTGGATTAGAAAAGTTAGCAACATCGCGGTACATCGCGGTACATCGCGACCTTCCTACCCTAAGCTTGCCTGTTTCCCAACGAAACCACCCAACGGAAAAGAGAGACGCACACACACACGCACAAACCCCGCGACGGATCCCAAAACGTTCGCCTACCTACCCGGTTACCTATATTCGATCTAAACGATTCTCCATTCTTTCCAACACACGTCATTCTTCGTCATTCGCGCCGTGGTCACTGACTTACATTTTCGTTGGTTACCTGTCGGGAGCAAAATGTTTTTGTATCGTAGTCTGCCTACTCGGAATACAGTATCGCGGTTGTTTCCCGCCAACCCTAATATCGTATGCATCATTTTAGCAAATGTTGGCAGACTATCGGTACATCAACCTTTTGTAAAAGTGATTAAAAACATCCTGTATGCCAATTAGCATTTTTCTAAGCGAGCTAAGAAAAAAAAAATTTGATCGGTACTTGTTGAATGTTAGAATATTGAAAATGACGTATAATATAAGGTGCAATTTGATTACGTTACTTTATGCCAGACTTTGGAATTTTATCGATATAACAATAATGTAAATATTTGAATACGTTGAAACCTCAGGTGAACCCACCGCTCAAACGACATTGTCGGTAAATTCAAACGTAGATTATTACATCAGTTTCGAAACACAATCCGATCTCGCGAGTGCCGGGTAAGCGATGGTTACCTGTCGCGATGCTCATTCCACTTTTAGCAACGTGTAAAATTTCTAACTTCAAGTAAGCTACGGTTAATTAAATTGCGAAACGAAAATTATCCGACCAAAAGTCAAGCACGTTGCGATCGCGAATGAGCCTATCCATGCAGCTAAGAAATCCAAGATTTGTGTAACAATTGTTACCGCCACGCCACGTGACAGGGGAATACCAGGGAAATACCCGTAACCTAAATACGTGCAAACTCACCGACGTTGCCGAGTAATGGAGAAGTTGCTCGGAAGTCTCTGCTTAAATCTGGAAAAGCAAAAAAGGAGGCCCGAATTAATTTATGTATAAAGCTGCATTTTCAGTTCTCGAATTAATTATCACCGTTGTTTACAGATTACGCAAGGGTTAAAATTATGCTTCAAATGTACCACCTTGAACTATCAAACGGTTATTAAAATGGGTATTCTTACCTCCTTTAGGTTGCTCCACACTTGAAATGTAGTAGTGCGCGTAGCATCTCACAGTCAGGTCAAATGGTGAAGCGTTGCACTTTTTACACTGCGATAAGAATACAACAGAATATTACTCATTGTACATACTTGGATCAGATTTCATGTCCCTGCAAACTGCGTGTGTCAAAATAATAATTATTTTTTTTTTCACAACATTTCAGTGTTTTCCGATGTGTTAATAAATGAACTCCATAAATGAATAATAGAAAGCTAATTAAATAGACACAGGTATCGAATATATATATGAGTGAGGCCTGTGAACAGCTACCACTATTTACGACCAAAAGCGACAATTTAATCAAGAATCATATTTATTACGTACCTTCCGGTTTTATCCACTGTAGGGGATGGTCTAGTTTTCACCTTATCTCCAGAGATCAATCGATTGAGCCGATTCTTTCGGATCGTTGCTAAATTTGGTCAATCACACTGAAATGTAGTTCGTCCCTGTAGTCAGATAAGAGATAACATTTTGTTAGTATTCCATGTTCCAAATAAATTCACGCTCTAGTGAAAATTAGCGATCATTTGTACAAAACATAATCAAAGACCGAACACCGATAAAGTTTAACCGAAAGACAAACCTCCGAAGTGACGAACATGTAACGACACAGCTACACATGCGTGAATAATAACACACTTCCGTATTCGGTTAACGAACCGATAATATATTTTTATACAAAAAGAATGCCGCCTAAATGAACCACTCACTGATAAACACGTTACAATTGTATTACGAACTCATTGTCAAACGAAGCTCGCCTTCCGCAAGGCCCGTTTTTTCAGAATATCAGAAAGAAAACCGCAACGGAATATTATCGGAGTATTTTCTTGTCACAAAACGCTTCTGACGCGTCAAAAGTCTGCCCGAGAGGAATTTCAATATGTTGTTAGCCTGTTCGGCAAACTTCGGAATGCTAAAATCTAAAAATCTGCAGCGTGATAATAAGACTCGATTCCACTTTTTGCGTCGTAGCTGCTTGCCTAAAAGGACTGATTGTGAGTTGAACTTGTTAACGATGCAGCTACGCACTCACCGAAGGTCGGCCGCACAAACAAATAACAAACAAACGACACGCGACGCGGCGAGTCGAGAATCGAATTCGCAAAGACCTGAAGTTGCACGGTAGAACGAAAAAGGAGGCCCGGATTAATTTGGAAAATCGGCTTTTCATTTCTCAAACTAATTGTTACCGTTGTCTAGTTTAATATTCACGCATTGCACACTGTAACAAAAGTTCGGCTTCAAATGTACGACATCGAATTATCAATCAATAATTAAAGCGAGTATCGTTACCTGGAATCTGGGCTGCTCCACAGTTTTACATGTAGTAGTTCTCGAGGCATCTCAGGTTTACAGTTGCACAAAACAATGAAAACTCGGGACACGAAATTCACCTTCAATTACGTAATACAACGTAACAGAAATCGTTGAGCTTGCATATATATATATACTTGGCCCGTTTTTGTACAGTCACGTAGTACGAGAATAATTTTCGGTACCTACATGTGTTCGAAGCCAGCCTCGGTCGAACACTGATAGTAAGGCACCGATTCTTGGTCAACATTTCGAGCGTGTTTACATCGCTGCGTCCTTTGAGACTCGCGTCAATGTTATGATCGGCTTCAATGGATCGTAAACTTTCGTCGCGTACGCACAAATTTGTTTTCTATTCAAACGGTGAGGTGGTTGTGAATTGTATTAAACGATTTCTTTTCATCTTATTCGATAATTCGGTCACCGCCGACTCGGCACCCACTCGAGCTCTTCGTTTGTTTCTCGCAGGCCGGCCAACCCGTCTTTAGTTTTAATCTGTGAAAGACCGTAAAATGATTGCATCGACAAAGACGACGATTATGTTTTGTCAATGAATGCCCCGTAAATAAAATTGAAACATAATAGTCGTTGTTGTCGCCGATGCAATAAATAAAAACTGCATCAATAAAAACTGCATTACGTGTCTTTTACATCACGATTATAGTAACAGCAGGGTAATTTTTCTCAGATTTTTCTTTTCGTGTATACAAAGGTTATACATCAGTGCCTCACTTTAATTGCTTCAAAGTGGTTAAAGATCTGATAAATTTTTCATCCTGCTGGTAAATCTGAAGGTTTGATTTTACAAAGCCGGACCGATATTGATCACGATCAACAAAGGACAGATTGTTTACTTGTGAAAAAAAAGGAGAATCCAAAGTATCAGTGACTTTGTTGAAAATAGTCTTCTGGATAAAATGAGACAACGCAGAGTGAAAGCGAACAATCTACTTTATTTTTAACGATTTTTAACTGATTTCGAATAAATCACTGAAACCGAAGTTTTTGTACACAATTGCAGTATATTGTATTTTTGTATTCTTATAAAGACCATCGTATTGCTAACCTATGTAATAATTTGTCAAATATCTCATCTACGACCATCTTGTGGTAAGACCAACAAAAAGTATTGACTCTAGTTCAACCAACCTTCATAATTAATAACGATCCGTGTATCAAGAGTGGGAAATTGTTTTCTTTTCTAAGTACCTGAGATCAGGGTAGAAACCTTTCAGACTAACGATAGGTCAAAGTTTAGGAAACAAAGCGAGGGTTTCTCGTTGAAATATACACCTATTTTGATACATCTGAGCAACGGATAAAAGAATAGAACTGTGTATATAGCGTGTATTGTGGAGGCGTGGGTGAGAGATAATGCCTTTTTCTCGGGTAATTTTTTACCAGCTTTCTCTACCTTTCCTAAGAAGTTTGCCAAGGTAGGCAAGTTGGTAACGGGATAAAGTTTCTCCGAGCAAATCGAGAAATCGATCAATGTTCATTCACCTGCTGCCATTTTCGAAGTCGACTTGTTTTCAACGGACGATGCAGCTTCACCTTTCCCGTTCCGTGGAGAAAAGTTTCTAAGCAGAGCTCATATAAAAGGGAAAGAGAGAAAGAGAAATAAAGGTGTCTGTGATCAAGTAAACTTGCAGCAAGTAATATTTGCGCATACTTTGAGAATAGAATTTTACGAAGATTCAAACTTTTCATACCATAATTGGATCTAACCCTCAGACCGACAGTTAATCAATTATTACTTTGCAATCAGTTTTCGAAAATCTCTTGACTGAAGCTGCATGAAACATTTTTGAGACGACAAATTTTCTCGAAAAAATTTTCCTGTTGTCTCCAGAAACGTTTCTCGTTACAATTTCTCTTTACTAGGTAACGTGTGAGTATTTTTTTCAGTTTTCTGTACACCTATGCTTACCCTTAAACGTGATGAAGGCAGGACTTGACTATCGTTGGTAACAAGTTCGGAAATCCATTCTTACTATCGAAAGCATAAAGCGAGAAAAGCTTTCTCGGTTATCGACTGGGACGAGCTTTCGGTATACACAAAGCTTGCCTGAAAATCTCTCAAGATAACTAACTCTGCGTTGCGAGTAAAACAGTACAAATTTCTCAAGAGTTTTTCGAGCTTTCGGTTTTCAGCACGCATCGAAACAAAAGCAGGATAGAATTTTTCTTACACACTAGATAGTTTAATAGCGATAGATTAGATAATTTGTGAATAAAATTAAGCTGGTGATGTTTGCAAAAAAAAAAAAAGAAGAAAGAAAAAATTGCATTTTTTAATCGAAATTTTCTTCCCATTCTCGGTTAGCATCGCGTTTCTTGGATTTTCACTGTTGACTGTTGACTGTTGACGTAAAGAAAAGACTAAATATAAAAAAATAAAAAATCCCGCCAGCCTGCAGCGCGTAATTCACGTATTGCAGCGCAAGCACGCCTCAAGCTGAACGGAGAATGCGCAAATCCCCGCAGCGCCATTCAATCGATCTCGGCGTCCTTTCAAGCTCGCTAAAGAGGCAAGCTCGCACGTGTGTGCTTTCAAGAGAGAACAATTCGAGCTGATCGAAGTGAGGGTGAGGAAGGAATAGTGGAAGACGAAAAAAAGAAGAAGAAGAAAAGGAATATGATTGAGAGATACGACAGGAATGAAAAAAGGAAGCGTAGAAGCACAGGTGAACAATTACCGTTTTATTTTTTCACTCCCGCGGAAGGAATTATGAGGCAAAAGCTCCAAAGACCTGTACAGCGGTCGTTGTACTACAGAAACACGAAGGAAATTGGCTACGAGAGGATCCCAAACTTAATCTATGTCGGTGGGCAGCCCTTTTCGAGGGTCCGTATTTACTATGTATATATATATATACATACATATATAACACAAGGGTATTATATGTAATACCAAAACTCGCTCCGGTCTAAGAGGATTTTTACTGTATTTTAGGTCGGCGCGAGATAAGCGATATGCTTTCGGATGAAAGACGCACTTTAAAAAAGCTTAACGTCACAGAGTAATTGGGAATCCAGAGCGGGAGACGAGAGGGAAAGGACGGTGGGATAAAGTGAAGACGGAGGAGTGAAAGCTCGCGTGTAAATAAAAGTTTCTTAAGAACGGTAGAAAAAAAAATAGCAAGAAAAAAAAAAAAAGGAAGCGGTGCATTCATTTATCTCTCAGTATAATTAGTTTTCATGCGTAGAGGTTGCAGGAGGGAAAAAGACCACGTCAGCAACGATGCGGATGCGAAATATAAAGAGATAAAAAAAATAAAATAAAAAAGTAAGAAAAACAGGCTTCATTTTTTTCAAAAAGAACCCCGGACATCGCATGAAATTCCTTCGGACGATAATATCGGTTGGCTCATCGCCACGAGCGAATAATATTCTTCAATCAATCATCGGTCAGGAAGTGGTGAAATAATTTTGCTCGATGTCTTTTTGGCTTTTTTCTTCTATTTTTTGAACACGTACTTTCTCCATAAATTTTCCGTGAATCTATCTAAAGATTTCGCTTCTGTCGATCAAATCGTGTCGATTTTACACGAAGCGATAAGATCGCAGGTCGCGCGTCCGATGGTATAAAGAAAATCGAAAAGTGATTGTAAATGACCTTGATTGTAATTCGATTTCTCTTTTAATCCGCGAAAAGAGCAATTTCTTGGGAAATTTTCGTACGGCGTAGGCTTTACGGTGAATGAAAATCGACGTAATTGATTTGCGTCGAAAATTTCCTTACCCGACGAAAGGAAGCGAAGGGTGGATACGACAAGGCTCGAATTACGTCGGGTTACAGGTGGTTGCGCGCGGTCCGATGCGGTAGGTAACGGGGCGTGGTTTTGTAGTACTAAACTGATTCGCCAATTTACTTTGGTGTAGTACTCGAGGCAGATCTTTGCAAATGCCTGGTTAAACAGCCCGGGTATTATTTACTCGAGTGATCGAATCGCGGGGGAATTTTATCAGGGGAGATTTTCTTACGAGGGTTTTGCGTTTCATCTCAGAATTGTCGAATTAATATCCAGCAGACGATCCCACGTTTCTTTTATTTTTTTATAATTTTTTTATCCTTCGTCTGAAAATACTTTGACCCTAATTTTCTTTATTCACTCTTGATCAACCTGTTGTTCGATAGAGAAATTCTGACAAAGACCGAAACGCCGTTTGGAGAGAGACAGGCACATTTTTGTTGACAGGATGTACCGAGACAAAAAGAAGCCACGTCCCGAAGGACGGTTAAATCAAGACCCTTATTGCGATGGAAATTTCCAACAGGAAATTATATACTCGTCCAGTTATTGCGCGTCGTTAATTTAATCCCCGGTACTCCTGGATATTTTATCTCTCGTCCAAGGTTAACGCGTCGATCCTTTGATCTCGTCGGATATATCACATGAATTGGTGAAGAGCTTCATTAGCGGTAATTTTATGCCTTCTTTTGCGAAATAATAAACTTGACCAGCTTGATTTCTTCAACTTCGTACGTCAGCCTCGGAAACTGACGAGCGTTTTATTCTCGTTTATTAATTCAAAGGATGTTCCGAGGCTTGTGCATATTTTTATTTTTACACTTGAAGGGTTGACGAAGTGTTAGAAACGGTACCCACTTGCATAATTTACAATGCATACACAATGGATGCCAAGAAACGAACGAAATTTAAAAAAGGTCTCGGTGAAATTTATGCAAGTGCTAAAAAAGGTTTGCATATTAAATCAGTACGAGATACACAGAAGGTTCTTCGACCGTGAAGAATTTAATTTAGAACTTTGTGTACAGTTTTAATGTCCAGAATCATTTTTCTTCTTTCTCAAGAGGCGGTACGTTCTTACTACAAAAATATTTAGAGGAAATTCAACCAGTGAAACTGATTCTTCTTTATTCAATTGTCTGATACAATTCGCAATAAGCATTCCTCCCTATTCTTTTTCCGAAACTGTTAATTGAAAGAGTAGGAAGAAAATGTATTTTGAATATCTTTTTTCTTTCCACCAAAAAGTGAAAAAGTAAATATGAACCGAGTAAATTCCATCTGGCAATGAAAAAGGAGAAAAATAATTCGAACGGGGCCGTAGATAAAAGTGCAGAAATTTCTTTGATATTTCGAAAATAACTATTCACTCGCAAAACCTGTTCGCGGCATCTCTATTAATTTTAATAAATAGTGAAAGATTGGTTCTTAGAATTTATTCCTCAGGTTGTATAAAAAATTAATGTTTGATGTGTTTTTCGACTTGAGACTGTGTACAAAAAAGTATATTTAATAAAACGATCTATCCCAACAATATCAACAGTTTCAAATTTTCTATCCAACAATCTTGAATGCATCGCGTCTAAAACTTTTCTATGCAACTTTTTTTCTACGATTGCATATCCTGAAGGGCTCATCCCCTCACAGCTCATTCGCGTAGGTATAATAATACGACAAATACTCGAATCCGCAAATTTTCTACCATCCGATTCAACTCCTCGGTATAATGATCCAAGTTGAGAAATTAGCCGACTCGCATCACCGGTGGAAAGATAAAATAAAGAAAAACCGTAAGTAAGAACGCGGAGTGTATGAATAAAGAGATATATAGACGCGAAGAGCTGCAGGGGTTGAAAAAGCTCGGGTGGGAAACGATTCTGCGTATATCTGGGCAACGTCGCGCTGGCGCGGGCGAGGCGAGGCGGCTCTAGAGAGCCGAGGGGATGATTCCGCTGGTTCCCCGCGAGGTCCGCAGTGTTTCGAGGGTTGCGGGGACCTCGGCATTCGCAGCCGCCGTGCAGACGCGATGCATAAGCGCGATCGCGTATCTCCTTAGATCCGTTACTTTTGCCTTTCTAAGATAGGTACGTTCCTGAAGTGAGGGGATAGGATAGATTATCATATAATATTTCAGGATGCGGAACGAGTCGAAATTCGTCACCGAATTTCACTTTCGCCTCCGTTTCACCTCGTCCAGAGAGGGTTGAAGTGGTGACCGTGGGGGATTAAATGAGGCAAAGTGAACATGGCATTGTTCGCGGTGTTATACTGAAAATTCAACTTTTCTTCCTGTCGTTTTGAATTTGGATAATTTCTTGTCCTTTCTTTTTTTTTTTTTAAACTTGTTTCCCTCAAAAAGTTATCGTCTTTATTTCTTCCGTTTTTCTTCCATTTTTTTTTTTCCACACATCTCGCGCAACGTTTTATTCCGTGTGAAAATGCCGTACAAGCAGTTATAAAGGTAAGCGAAATGGGTTAGACTTTATTGTTAAACTGGTCAAGTAAGCAGCGGGTATATTTGTAAAACTACCAGCTCCTGCAATCAATAAGACCCGCTTTGTTCGGCTAGGAATATATATCCTTTTACCATGTAACTCTAATGTGTAACACGCCGGCTTTGAGCGCTCTGCACATTTTTTCCTTTTTTTTTTTGTGTGTGTGCAAGGTGTGCACGAACCCTGACCTATATACAGGGTGTCCCTAAATTGCCTCCCACGGACTAGCCACCATGATACCTCGTTAAAATCCAACCGAGAATTTTTTTTCCGGAAGCTCGTCCGACGCGTAGTTTTTGAATTATAAGCGATAGCGCTAGGCCAATCAGAGTGCACCATTTCATCTAGATTTGCCGCCACGGATATTGCTGTTTTGTTCGTCTGGGTGAATTATTATTATTCGTTTACGAATTAAATATCGGCACCTCCCCTCTCTCCCTGTTGTACCCCTTCTCGAGCGCTGACCTCGGTATTGTTGCCGCGGCATACGCTGCCGGCCGCACATCCATGGGCGCACACTTGTGTGTGTAAACAGAAGCGCATCCTCAAGCATAAGGGGTACAGCAGCGAAAAAGGGGAGGTGCCGATATTTAATTCGTAAACAAATAATAATAATTCACCCAGACGAACAAAACAGCAATTTCCGTGGCGGCAAATCTAGATGAAATGGTGCACTCTGATTGGCCTAGCGCTATCGCTTATAATTCAAAAACTATGCGTCGGACGATCTTCCGGAAAAGAAATTCTCGGTTGGATTTTAACGAGGTATTATGCTGGCTAGTCCGTGGGAGGCAATTTAGGGACACCCTGTATACATAGTAAACACGCAGATACACGTATACTTATCAAGTCGCGTGTCGTTCTAACATTTTCCGATCGTCAAGTAATTCTAGTGACACATTTTATAGAAACGTACAGTTGACGACGTATGAAAAAAGAGGATCTAAAGGAAAAGTGTACACAACAAATGCATCTAGCGTATAAAATTGTTATGACTTTGTTTTACACAAAAATTCTTTCTTACAGTATACAACTCATATTGCAATTCGTGTCAAGCTTTATTTTTTGTTGGTACAACCGAGTCTGTCAGCGGTATATAATTTCATGAAAGGCGTGTGAAACGGAGAGTTCGCTTCGACCTGAATACCGAATGACAGCTGGGCTAAACGAACATTGGAAAAATGATTGACTGACCGACAAAAAGACGGTTTGTGATTTTGTGGAAATTAGAGGTGAAGGTATTCAAACTCGTTTCAACTGAATTGTTTTCCGGAAGTAGTCCGAATGCACACGATATATACCTGTGATATTCTCACCCTCTATGGCTGCATGGGCAACAGTTGTTTTGCGCAAAATGCGGACAAGCTGACTCGACTGCGAAACGTCGTAGGTGCAGCTATTATTTCCAGAGCTGCACGTACGGCATTGGCAACTGTACTAGGTGTGCGAGTTTAAGCCCCTCGCTCTCGGTCGAACAACAGTCGAATAACAAATTTCCATTTAGCACATTTGCCTTTTGCTTTTCGAGCTTTTGCCCGCACAGCCACAGATCGGCGAACTGCACAATTACCGAAAAGGATAATCTTCTTTCCGTAAGCGAAAACCCTGCGAAGCCGCGTTCCGTCGCTGATCCGCGACGATCCAAATACCCTGCTTTGCGGGTATGGAAAATCTCTCCGAGTGCAAACAGTTTTGCAAAATTGGAAAAATTGCAGGTATCGTTACACCGTGCAATTAAATCCCGCACTGCACGCCGTTTCCTCGGTAAATCGATTCTCTTCGACCCTCCGGTCTCGAACAGTGACCAAAAGGACATCCGCGATACCGACGAGTAAAAATGAGATTAAAACGAAGACAAAGGGCCGCTCGCCGCCGGGCGAACATTCGATGAGTTGCTAACCGCGGCCGCTGCCAGTGATACAAAGCGTGAATTGCCGGTCTGCTGGTTAGAGATTAGATCGCGATTCGCGCTGATCCATACACCAAAAGGCGGAGGCAAAAGCACGAAAGCTCGGATCGACGCATAACCGATTTTCTCTCAGTTGAGGTACACGGGTCTGCCAAAATACGTGTACGTGATAAAATTACGGAAGATCGATAAATTGGCGAAAATTAACCGGACGATTTCTCGTTTTCCATGGGCATATGATCAGTCGGGCTTATCTTCCCTGATTATAAGCAAATCAGGGTACAAGTAGTAGCAGCTCGGTGCTGCTCGGAGTGGATTTGTACACTGATTTTCCTATAATTAGGGGTCCCTACGGGTCGCATCGCCGAAATAATCCGGTATTATACAAGAGCCGTAGGCACGATTCGTATCATGAAAAATGCAGCAGGCCTGCCTGTGACTGTTTATTCCCGAGTGCCTTTAGCCCCACTCTTTGAAACTTGAGAGGATCAACTCGAGATGAAATTCGCAAGGTTAGGGAATTTCCCGGTTGACAGAGAAAGTGCGCGCATTTCGAACCTCAGTTCTCTGTACGCTTGAAACAGCTGCCGACAAGTGTGGAGAATTTGTGAATAGATCGTGAATTTCATCGATCCGGCCTCCGAAACAGTATTTGATATCGTCTTGAAGTTTAGCCGCTCACCAGTTTTATGGACCATTCGCGGATTATGGCTTCTTACTTCTGTACACTACCTGCGAGGAAAACGAGGGGGGATCGATCTGTTGCCTTACGATTCGAAATAAGAAATCGCAATCACACTGTTGTATTTCCGCGTCTCGCATACAGCTGCAGATGCACGTATTTTACTTCCTCAACATTCTACCACTTTGAAACCCAGCCAATTTAAATGTATTACAAACTTTTCGAATCTCTTTACGGGATTCTCATCCTTATGCCGACTCTCTGTACTCGTCGAATGATTACCGGCAACGTGAACTCTGTTACCAAACTAATGGAAATTAGATTTGTGCAGCTTGATTGATTTTAAAAGAAGCTAATGAATCGATTCTCTGAACATCGTAAATCCGCCATTGACATTTTGTTCAGAGAATTAGCATCGCTTAACATTGACTAATGGGGAAACCGCAGATTCGGTCGTATGGATTGGAGTTTGTCGAAAATTTGATTTCTTTCACGACTTCGCTTGATCAGGAATATCATAAAATATCTTGAATATTGTAATTCGGTAATTTAAAAAAAAATGAGATATGTACAGGATTTCTTGAGATTATCAATCCTACAAAAGCAGCGCTCAAAAATCGCTTGTACCGCACCAAGTTATTTTCTAAACGTGGAGCGGATGTGGAGGATGAAAATTTCGATTTTTTAGATCCTTTGGCCGGATTGTGATTCGAGAAAGAACTTTATACTTCGTTAATATAAACCCGGCAGTTGACAGTTTGTCAAATTCACCGAACACAGTTATTATACCTACGTCATGATAAAACTTTTCAATTTTAATTTTTTCACTTCTCATTCACTAGAATGACAATAAAATAAAGTTTCCGTAGAAAAATATCCGTTAAAATATAATTTCAATATGAGTTTCTTGATTTTCGAAGTGAATAGAATTCCGCCTTCTCGTAAACAGGGAATATAAATAACGATTGAAAGTGGATACACATACACGGTTGTACAACGTGGCTTGTACAAGTCACAGGGTAAATAAACTTTTGCGATATTTTACATCCTTCGTAAAACACGGAATGGCGCGACAGTGTGAAATGGGAATCCGTGCGAGGGGACAACTTCGTAGGTACCTGTACGTATCCATCTTAGGTCCACCCTAACGTTACATGCGTTTGAATAATGCACGAACGGAGGTGGGCGCGTATAGAGATAGGTTTGTGAGTTAAGCTCATAGGTGTTTGACGCCGTTGCTGCAGGGTTATACGTGTTCGAAAGACGGGGCCGAGGCTGAGAGTGGGACAAAACTTGAAGGACCCCATTCCTCCGGCTCTTCCCTGCAGAAAGACGTCGGTGTCTTGTGTTTCGCAAAGTGCCTAAACTTTGCGAGAAGGCGGATATATACATACTCGTTGGGTACGTACATAGACACACGTATACATATGTATACGTATACATGGGTAAGAACGAGTTCGCCAAGAGGAAGCGTATCGTTAGGCACACCCCATTTGCACCGAGTACTTCGTAGGCAAGCGGAGGTACACAGACCCTGCAAGATTCCTCCGGACATTATCTCGACTATCCAGGAGAGCCACCCAGCCAGCCAGGCAAGCCTGCGCCGTCTTTGCAATTTAACCGTTTGCACTCAGCTCAGGCGCCGATTGACGCTTCGCAAAATACAGTCGTATACAACAGCCCGCAAAGCTCCGCTCTGATACGTCTCCGCTCCAAACTCGACAACAAGTCTAGACTTTTCTAGAGGCGAAGCGAAGAGAGAGAGAAAAAGAGAGAGAGAGCGAGGGAGAAAGGGAGCTACAGAATTGCGCGGAAACAATTGAGCCAGAGGAATCGCGATTGCAGCACCACCGGATATCTTGCAGTTTCTATGCCTTTCTCCAACTTGCCAAACGTTTGTTTTTCCCCTTCACGAGCCAGCGAATTCATCCGGACACCTGATGCAGGGTTCAGCGAGGAGGAGGGTAAAACACAGGGGAAAGGGAGGGGAAAGGAACGTTATACTTTGATGAATAATCGTTACGAATCGCAGAAGAACCTCATACATTATGCAGTGCGACATGTGTAAAAGATTCGGATGGACACACGGAAAATAAAACAGCAGGGAATTAACTAAACGATCACCGAACCCTCTGACTTCACCTGTTATTATGTATAATCGTTAGATCCGATGTCACGTTGTATACACATACATGAAAATATCGGTTGCTTGGTATTTTTGGTACGCCGTCTAAGTACAAGGCTCCGAAATTTGGTATCGATCTGAACGAGTTCACGGTTTGGACTGAACAAGAACGAGGTCGGCCAGTGTTGTGGATTAATTGTGCGTGAGAATTCCCGACGCCCAGTGTTCCCTAAAAACTGTGGTTCTATGAAACTATCCTTTTTTCTAGGCTCCGCAGATCCGCTTCCCGAGGATTCCAAAGAGTCTGGTTGATGATCGTGAACCACATCTGAGAGCTTGCAGGTCCCAGGAATTAACGCTGCTCACACGTGACCTGCAGGTGACAAAAGCTCTTTGTGAACCACAATTTCGTCAATTTACGGCCGATACCTTGACCACTTTGAACTCGTCTCTTGGCAACCAAGCTCAAAATATGTGGCCACGAACAACTGATTACGTGTAGAAACACCGGGGTGAGCTTCGTTGGACGATTACGAGTACGCATGGTGAGAAAAGTTGCGTGTTTGAGCAATTAAACTAAACGTACCAACGGGGAACACAAACAAGCCACTCGTTGAATATGCGCGAACGATAAACGGTGAATAAATGTATCTACGTATGCATACCGGGGAGCCGAAAGGGCGCGATGAAAGATTCACTCGTTTCCCAATAGATGCAATTACAGCCGTAGGAGCGAGTGCAGCAATTTCCTAGAATCTAGTGCTTCAATAATATCTCGCTTCTGCAGCACTCGCGAGAGAGGCACAATGCCCCCAATACCACACACACGTGAACCGAATTACCTAAAACTTCCCAGTCAAATTCCAGAAATATCGCGGCATACGACGATAAGTAAAACGTCAGGATTCCTGCGGTCTGGTCCTTTGGTCGAACTTGACAAAGGAGCTTTGCTCCATGGCGAACGCACCAACGTCCGACCGAACTTTGTCTAGGAGTTCATTCCAATCTCCGCCCATCACCACCAACACTCCTCGCTCCTGAACTTTTTCGGGTGTGAAAACCACGGGCTGCTACATGGAAGTGTTACGAACAATGACAAGTAGCACGGGTAGCAAAGGGACGTTTCTTCTTTCATCTTTCGTTCCCCAACGCACATTCGTTACATTGAACTCCGAGTTCGGTTCGTCTGGAATTCTGTAATTACTTCGTGAACTAAAAGGGATGCACCGGTCTCTTAGCGATTGCAATTTTTCGAAAATTTATAGTGGACGTGAAATATCAGGGCTGAATTATTGGCGCAGAGGGTGCGCGTATGCTTGATTTGTAAATTTAACGAAACAAGTTTGAATTCTTATCTTCACTTTGGAACAGGGGACAAAATTAAATCCCTTGTATGCCTTCTCATACGACACCCACAAGCTACTGTTCAATTACAGAGTAAAACAAATAATAAACATGCCAAGATGGAAAAAATCACACTCGTACGAGTTACCCAGCTGAACATCGGATCACCCTGTTCCTGACTTTAATCCGATCATCGTGACGCACTTAACGAATGTGCGTTTATAACTGTCTCAGTGTGAGAAATAAACCGAACATTAGACGCACAACTCGAGGTTGAAACTAAACGTGGGACGTAATTGACTCGATGAAGCATTGATCATGCACCGAGTGAGAGTACCAATTTGCAGTAACTGGAAACGGCATGATCGAGTGGATATCGGGTGACTTTCCTTGACACGTGATGAGGATTTGACCGACACGATTCGTGATCCGGAAGAGTCTAATCGCCCGAGTAGAATATTCCTGGAGACAGTTGAACGGGAATTGGAACGCGGTTCAATTTTGGCCAATCATCGACCGATGGGAAATAGCTCGAAGCTGTGGGTTTTGCGGGGGTCATAATCTTGCCGGTGAACTCTATGTGACAGAGTCACGTGCCTCTCTCTAGGTCCTCTTCTCTGCCGCCTGCGAGGGGCAAGGGAGAGTGGTAATCAGGTTTGCGAAGAGGTGATGCTCCCATCAACGTTCATTGGGTACACTGAGTACCTTTCTCCTCGTCCTCCTGTGATCCTTTGCTGCGCTTTAAGTAGGTCTACGTACAGGCATTATACCTACGTGTGGCCGAGGCACATTTCGCATTACCCACCGCCAACCTTCGACGGAACTGCGGCCTCATCGCCTTTGCCGGCCACTTAATTAACTTAAGCGTGAAATCTGAAGACTGGTAGGTGAGCATCGTGCCAAGTTTTGGCGAATCGGCGGAGTGATTTTCCTCGTATCTTTCATCGCCTGTCTCGTCGTCGACGTTCAAAGGAGAATTTAGGTGGTCTTTTTCTTTTTCTTCGGTAATTGCTTGTCGTCTTTTACTCTCCGCCCTCTTTCATTGTACCATGCGAAAATTAGTCGCTGGGCACTGTAACGTAGAAGCGGACTGATATACATATCATAAAAATACGTTATATCGTCGACCAAATTATTGCTCTATATCAATCCAGGCCAGGGGTTTAGAATCTGCCGAAGCATAATTACTTTGTTGTGGTATATAGATACAGAAACACATTAGTAGCCGAGTATCGTCGTAAACGCCAGAAATATACCGAAAAAATATCGTCAATATCGATCCGCTAAATTTTATCTTCAACGACCAAAGTATTCGTTATACGTATAGACTAAATATGCTCAAAAGAAGTTTCTACGTGGAATGAAAATTTGACTCGCAAGCTTCGAGCCAAGATATCTATGACGCGTACGCGTACAAAATCAGGCAACAAGTCGTGGATTCAAAGCAGATCCGTGCAGTATCGTCGTTGTTAGGATAAATGGGTCACCGAATACGCATATGCTGGGCATTCTATACGAAGCGTATCAGTTACGTCTCGCTACTCCTTTCAGTTTTACATTTGAATAATCCCGAGAGAGTTTGATTATAGAGAGAAATTCATTTCAACATTTGCAATAAAAAAATTTTCGTCAAGAGTACTTTGATATTCGATTGTTTTCTTCGGTTGTTGATAAAATTGCATCGAGATCCCGTTTGTTTCTGTACAAAGAAAATTTCGCCGATTCGTAAGAGCAAAAAAATTCAAAATACCAGACACCGGATAAATCTGTAAAAACTGCAGACCAAGGAAAAGTATCAGAGCTTCTCAAAACTACCTTAATGCGCCAAAAAATTGTTCGAAATCTCGTTATAACGCTATATGTTTGCTAAACACTCACGCAATAAAGGATTACAAGATTTTCGGCGGTAAAAATAATCGATTAATGCGTTAACAACTAGCACAAATTTCCTGTACATTTCCGCGTGAATACCTCCGGGTAAAGTTAATATTGAGCTCGAGGATCGGGCGAAAATACACAAAACCTAAGCAAACATTGCGGGCGTGGTGAACAGGAAGACCATTTCTGAATGTAAAGTAATGCTCGAACAAATAGGCAGGCGGCAAAGTCTTTCCAAATTCTTCATACAAAGGATTCGCCGGCGATTTTCCTCGCAGAATATTTTCCAAGGAGAAGATTTACCGATTGGATCTTCGCATGAAAAACTCCAATAACGCGTATAAAGCAGAGAAACCAACAACAATTTCTGTTTCCGACTGGAGCAAAAAAAAATAAATAAATGAAGCAAATAAATTACAACAATATAACGTCACCCATGTTGAGGTGTATCTATATATATATTTTTTTTTTTTTTTTAAGCCAAGACTTTGTTCCATTGATTTGAGAAAGCTGTAATTCTATTCACCGCTTAGGTACGTATATTATCAACTCTCGTAAGGCTTGAAAGAATTTATTCAAACGATTATGATTATCGGTACAGAGATTGGTTAGTTGGATAACGCGCAGCATCGAGTGCTCGAAAATAAAAGTGGGGTAGGTGTATTTTGAGGGGGTTGTTGGCCGAAATCAATAGAGCTTATTCATCCTTGTAGTACCCGCCCATTCTCTCTTTCTCTCGATTTCTGATATTTCCTTCTTTTTTTTTCCAGCCGGTCTTAACTTGACGAAACACGTAACGCGCAGGACGTTAACGCTTCACTTTAATCAAAACGTTCACCGTACACTCAGCCCAGAAATCCCCTCGTTCTCTCTTCAATCTTTCAGCCCTTTGTTGTAGACCTGGAAGTGTCAACGGTTTCATTCCTGAACGATTGATCTGTTCAGCGAGCCTTCTCGGACCTCTCTCCGTCGGTTAACAATAATACTTGTAATCCTGATGTAAATCATTTACCAAGACCGGTACCGGCTGTTTGAATACCGTCAAATGAACTGGAATTAATTGGAATGTTAATTGATTACTCGAATCACGCTTTACTTCCTTTCCAATAATTCGTCTTCTGATATCCTATCACGATTCATTTGACTCCTAATTGTACTACATCAGCTGACGATGAGAATATCCTTGACTTCAATCTCGCGTTTCATCTTCCGACGATCGAATCGACAGGGAATTAACAAGCTAAGCTTCGGCTGCGACTGGACGACTTTCGTAATTCCTGTTTCAGAAACGTTAATCACAGATCGTATCATCCGGCGTAGATCTCGATTCTGCGGTAACGCACTTTATCGTTAAAGCAGATGAGGTAGAGCGCTGCTGTCTCAGACAACACAGGTTGCGTAGAAACGACCGGTCAATATTTCTTGTAATTGCAACCATCGGTGTGTAAGGTTAAAGTTGCAAGAGCGGGTAGCAAAATATTCTCACAATCGCGTAAAAGTCGTATAAAAGCTTTGCAAAAACGAATTAAAATGTCTTCGAGGTCTCCTTTATTCTCGTCCGAAGCTAAAAATGATCAAACTGACGAGTCTTCTCAACCAGCTCCCGTGAGTTTAATACCAATGTCGATATTTTTCGAGTATCGGAAGCCTTGAGGTACATCCTTCAGCATTCTTCCGGTGAAATCAGCTGGCTGTAAAATTTCGTCAACGAGACTAGATGAGATAATATCCGTCCAGCCTCAAGTTTACGACGTTATCGGACCCCGCTTTAAGGGCTCTTTCCAACTTCTCGGTACCTTTCGGATACCCGCTACTGGTTTATTTATACATAGTCCTCGAGATGTAGGGTATCTACGGCGCACATGTAGGATAAACGCACACATCCGTGTATGTGATACGATACAAACAGCTCGTACGGTCGGATGCTCGACCACAAAACTCGACCAGATGTATATATATTGGAAGTCGAGTGTGTGAGCGGACAGACAAAGAACCCCGGCTTCGGCTTGGTATTGGTTTTCCAGTAACTCCTTGTCAGTCGTTCAAGAGTTGTGCGAACGCGAAGCTTATCAAACCTCACTCTCGTTTCATCCGGTCAACTCATAGCCAATTTTACGCAAATTTACAGGAAACTCTTAGCGTCCGATTAGCTTTACCGATCGCCACCATCCGCGTCTGGAGAAATTATGCAAAAGCTTTGAAACTACGTTCCGTCCTAGGTGTAGCAATAAACGTTGTAACGTTTACACGTTGGTTAGAAATTACAATCACCGTGCAAGTATCCGTCGGTCGATCGATCCGTGGTGCCGTCATTTCATTCGCTGAGGGCGAACCTGTCCAGTGTACAGATATACGCCTACATCTACACCTTCTCCGTGTGTTTCGGGAAATTCTGAACGGTTGCATCCGTCATTTGACAGGTTGACGAATTCATTAGCTCAGGTTTGCGGCAGAACAGCGGCTTCCTGTGCGAAAGATAATGGTTGAAGGAAAAGAGGAGGATGAGGGGTGGTATGAAATATAGTATATGTCTGGATACAAGGTACCGAGCTGCTACAACTCGCGTCCTACTTTTCCGCGGATATACACTTTGATAACTGACAAAGATGTTTCACAACTCCGTGAATCCCCTTCCAGGTTCCTCGTCCATTTTGCAATCTGCTCCACCGCGATGATTTATGTGTTTACAACAAATAATGTGAGTTATTACAGGTATACATGGATTTGTGTTGTCACGGTGAGTAGGCAGATGAACGCCATGCGAATGTTCGCTAAGAAAAAATACAGGGCGGGAGGAAAGTCTTATTTCCGAACGAAAAGAGGGTTTCCAATTGATTCCGGTTGCTAAATAATTAAATTCGTTAGAACGGTTTATCATTTCTTACGACATTCGGAGGGGACGATTTGTTCGCGAAAGCTGTACAAACTCATTTCGAAGGAAATAAATGGCGATTGTTAAACCGTCACAAAGGAGAAGTCACAAGCTGTATCTGTACAAGAGAGCGATTCACGCCACTGATTTACTTATTATTTGCATCGGTAGAGAGTAAGTGCAAGACTCAATTAAAGCATAAACTTGAGAACCTCAAGTAACTGGAAACTTTGTCTCAGAGAGTCAGCATAAATTTTGCAACACGGAGTTTCGACACGAACGTCAAAGGTGGTGTGTACACTTTGAGAAGATTTTTCTTTGCCAACTTTTCGCTCGATCATCAAACTCGATGATATCTTAAAGAAGAATAATCATCTCTGTAAGCAACTAGTTATCAAAATATAAATTGTTCGCATAATATATGTCACACGTATAAGAACCGAAGTCAAGTGACGCCCAAGTTGACCGATCTCTCCTATCCATCTACGCTACTGTAATACAGTTGACAGTTATCGCGCCGAAAACAATGTGAGAGATAAATCTGACGGTGACGTCAAACGGACCTCAAACTCCGTAATCGTTTTCAACTCAGACCAATCTCTGCCGGCAGGTTCCGATGACGCAGGCTTACCCACCGAATTCGGTATCAATGAAGACCTCTGTTTCTGTTCGTCGCTGATTCAAATCGTTTCAACCGAAACCCTCCCCCCCCCCCCCCCCCGCCCCACGAACACTGCGATCTGATGTGGAATAACGAATTGTCTATCAGCCAGCCAATCGGAACGCTACGTCACTTGTTGAATACTATACCCATTATCTAACCACCATTAGCTTTAACTTGGCCTGCGTCATTTAAATGTATTTTAAATTCAATCGATAAATGTACCACGCCCATGTAACGCACGTGAGATTTAGTCGATACTTCGTTGTAAGTCTCTGACCTCGTGAACTTTCGAACTGAATTTATCCCGCACCAGTACTTTATAATACAATATACAATTGTGTGCTTGCTAACTTCGCATTTGACAAGAAGAGAGCATCAAAGATGCTGTTGAAACTTTTAAGAATGTTTCCTTCGCACAAAATATAGAACTTCTGATGTCTAGTTTAATCCATTGAGCCTTCCTTTGTTCGATTCTCGATACATCAGGTCAATGAAAATTTGCAGTTTATACTTGACATGGCTTTGAAATAATAATATATCCGTTTACACTTGAATCAACGATAACCAGTCATCGAAACTTTAAGAGATGACTATTAACATTAATATTTCAGTAAAAATTACATAACAGGTTTCGTTTACGAGAAATCTTTTCAAAAGATAGGAACTTCTTTTCCGAAGATTTGAACGTTCTTGGAGAATTTGAAATTAAATGAACTATTAACCAGAAACCTTACAAGAACTGAGCTGTCTTCCAAAATAATGGTGTCTCACGTATATTTTTCACGACCATTATAAATTGTTGATGATCGTTGAACTACAATTATTCAGAGAGAATATTGAATACTTTTATTCGTACATCGTTGTTTTCTTAGTTCAAAAACAATAGCGTATTCCCATTTGTCAAAAGCTCATAGTACCCGTCTTCTTGATTCAATGAGATCCAATTGCAACTCCCATTTAAAAACTTTCCTCGCAGGGGACGATACATACCGTGGTTTTTTCTGCCACGCAAATTCTGGCATCACATTTATCACGAACATGATATCCGCCTAGTTAAATTCAAGTGTATACTTTTGCTTTTATGTCTACCATAAAGTAGAGAATTAATGCGTAGATTTTCACGGAGGGCGTCACCGATAACCAAGCTCAAGAACGCGGCATGAGATCGCAAAATTATATCACACATATATATCGGGTGGTTTGGTATCGTTAATGTCCTTTGTAAGGCAGGACGTGTAACATGTTTTAAAAATCCATTAACCTGGTCGCTGCGTGCTGAGAAGATGACAATTTTTCACCGTGAAACCGTCATCAGATTTCAACGAAAGAAGTAGAGGCTTTATATGCGACAATAGAAGGGCGGCGAGTGGATGATGCGTTCAGACTTAGAATAGGCGCGTTGTAATCGGATTTTACTTATTTTTCACTTATTCGAATTGAACGGCAGGAGAAACCGGCGGAGTTAATGTCCGAACTCGTCAACTCCCGTCGAAGATGACGAGGTGCTTAAGTTTAATAGAATATCTTTAAAGCTGTAACATCTCCGCTGCGGGACTTTTAAATCGTTATCCGAATCGAATCTGTCAAAGGTTGGTAAGCGATCGACGCTGCAGAGATAAAGGATGTATTTTACGTTGGCAAAAAGTTTGTTGAAACGGAACGATATAGTTGGATGGAAACTTTTTTTTTACGCACATTATAGCAGCGCAGTGCAATTTCTGTAAAATATTGGCAAGTGAAAATGGACGAGTAAGAAGAAAAAAAAATACGAAATATTTGCAGGATTGACTGAAACTTCGGAAGAAACGTAGGATGGAAATTTGGCGAATTTTATTAGTTTTGCTAGTTTTGAGCCTGGGGAAGAATCGTCGAGGAGGGCAAAGCGGCGAACTTGTCGAGGTTGCAGGAAGTTTATTTTAAAGCTTTGTTAAAACCGTAGGAGGAGGGGATTTCTCTTGTGCATTATATAGGCAGACAGGTATGTATATTTATGATAAATAGAGGATTTTAAACAAACTCGCGCGACAAAGCCTGATTGTTATAAATGGTCTTGACGCAACGGAAAAGCAATTGCCCACCGAGGCAAGGAAGGTAAGATGGGCCGAAGACTAAACATTCCCTGCTCAAGGGGACAGGGAAATATGAAATAAGGCTTCTCGGGGGTTAACTTGGGTTAAATCTTCCAACTTGCGGTTCGATATTTTATAAAATTCATTTATCTTGCACCTGGACGAATGCGCGAAACACGGGTGGAGAAATAAGTTTGAAAATTGTGCCTGCGCATGTCAAGCGTGCAATTAACTCCATGTTAATTATAGCCAAGTCGCTCAAGCGCCGCATCAACTGCATCGACGACAAGTTCTCCTTACTCAGAATTTGAAAACAAGTATCTGGTGTTTGTTTACCTGGGAATTATACGATTCGTGCACGTTGGTAATTAGCGAGTTAAATCATTCTTCGTGATATTCTAATTAGTAGAAAATAACAACAACAAATTGCGCGAGGTTCACTGGGATTGAAATCAATATATTAAAAGCTCGAAGAACTTCGTATTTTATTACACTTACTGTCACGTGTAATTATTCTGATCAATAGTGAAGAAATGATAAGAAATGTACCGGTATCATTTTGTGCATTTTTTTCGAGATGGTTGGTCAGCCGGAATTCGATACTTTTTGTTAATTTTATTACACAGTCGTCGTGCCTTGAGTATTCGGTAAATTATTACGTTTGTAAGTCACGAAGTCCTCTTTAGAAATATGAAAGCAGAAAATACTGGAATTATAAACGAAAGCTTGAATACCGGGCTTCGTTTCGATTCGCTAGAAAATTATTAATAATCCAGTAGATTCAAATTCACTCTATGATGGCTATTGTTATTCGGAAAACAGTTTTCTCTAAATGCACTGGATCATTTTTTTTTTTTTGATCATATTGATATCGTTGAATATTTAATTTTAAAGCATCGCAGCGATATCGATTACAATCAACAAATGGATATATTCAAATGACTAATAAAAAACGTGGTAATCTGTTTCGGTGATTTTGTAAAAAATATTCGTATAATAAAATCATAAAAATGAACCATCATATAATGGTGAAATCGAACGAATCTATCAAATTTTTATCAATCATCAAGCGAATTGAAATAAAGCATCGACATCCAAGCTTTTCTTTAATATAAAAAGAATAAATAGTCTCGATTTTCAACAGGCCAACCTCCTCAACAGAACCATACCGTTAATCGAGCAACAATTCACCTCATTTCGTGCACAACTCAGCAGCCCTCTATTTCAATAACAAAAGTACAAAGATTTTGGGCCCTGCCTCTTTCTTACCATTCATTCTATGTGGGTGCAAACACGTAATAAACGCATTCGGTTATGAATATACAAGACACCTATAGCGGGTGTCCGATTATATCTATACGTAGTTCTATGCAGTACAGTCCGCAGTATGCCAGCGACTAGAAGCTCCGGATTGCGCCCTTCCGCCCCCGCCATTCGCCCGATCGGGGGGGAGGGAGGTGGGGGAGAGGCAGGCAACCCCCACCCACTGGGGGATGAGTCGAGAATGCGGCAGGCTCTGCATACCGTGCAAGCCTAGGCCATATTAAACCCATCTAGAGGGTGGACGGTTGGTAATAGAAGTTGTGGAGAAGCACGGATGTGGAGGATAAAGCGTCGTTTTTCTCTCCATCGCAAGCACCTGCGCACGCATGCTTTTTTTCATATATTTTTCTTCATCCTGCGCATACATTCATGTATGTACGTGCCTACTTTCGGATATGTGCACGAAGAATAACTCCGAAGTGAAGTGAAGTTCTTTTCCACCCTCTTTTACATGTACGAACTTTAATGCTAAACTTTAGACACGAATTATTTCACGGTATATTATTACGGATTGTCGCTGAACGACATATCGATTATCGCACAGCTTCGGTTCAGATATGTCTAATCACAGCGTTGATCACGCACGCTGTTGAAATGTTCGTGAAAATTACAAGGGGCTGAATAGAAAAGGGACAGCATTGTCTCGCACTTATATTTTGAGTTTTTTTGTGAGGGGGGTCAAAGAGCAGAATGGCCTCATAATGGAAGAGTGGCGATGACCAATATTGTGGTAATTGTGGGGAATTTCAAAATGCAAAAAGACGAACTACCTATAAAAAAAGTCAGATTGTAGAAATGAAAAAACTTCTAAGTATGGAAAGGCAAAATATAGAATCTTCAGATTTTCTGCATTGACTGTATTTTTACTGACTTTGACCTGACTTTCTGTATTTTAAAATTGTATTGATAACGCTACTCTACTATAGTGTTGCCAGTCTATTTCTTGATTCCAACCATTTTTTTAATAACATTATTCAAGGAATTTGTGCATTAATTCACTTATTTCATGTCCATCAGCCGCCAAAAACTAATCCCTTCAGCGTAAACAAGCCTTGATATTTAAAAAATGAACACACCTATAGGTCCAAAATTTCATTACTCTTCCATTATCTTGATGATAGTAGATAAAATTATCGAACGATGTCTTGTCGGGTACGAGCCTACAAAGCATCCCGCAAAAATTTTTTCTTTCGAAAATGATAAAAAACGCTTTGCTTCGTGTTCCTCGTTAGTCTGAAAATTGTGTTTTTTAAAAATTTTTATTCGATCCTTTTTCACATTTAATTCCCAAATTCATAGTAGTAAAATAGGTTTTTTTTTTTTAACACCGTAGAACGCAAACGACGTACAACAACTTTCGATGTTGGAAAATTCAATTACTTCATATTACCGATTACACGAAAAAATCTCAAAAAAAAGTACCGCAATATTAAACAGTTTAGTCAAGATATGTATGTTAGACTGATTAATCAATGTCAATGTAATCATTATCATGAGCTTGTTTCGTTTTTCATTCATACCCAATTATCATTTAACAAAATAATTTATTACCCGTTGTTGGCAGACCTAAATAATAAAATTCCGCAGCATGTATTGATAAATTTCCTCTCTAGGCCGTCACTCGTTGCTTACGTGATATTATTACCTGTGTCGAGGTAAATGCCCATTAATCATTTTTCAATCACACGTCATATTCGTTTCGCCCCACGCGTCATTACAGCTCGCTGACTACAATTGGGATGCGAAATACGAAGTACTCCAATCAAGTCCGCAATAACACGCAATGCGGAGGGTAATTTCATTGTGAGTAAAAATCTCGGTATACGCCTTGTTTATTTTTTCACGATACATTTTTCGTTTTCAATTTTGATTAACGAAATTTTCTTGTCTATTTTATTTTATTTCTTTCATTTTTATACAATAACGACGTCAGCATATACGCCGAAATTCCGAACCTGTACAAAACCGTAACAGTATTCAAAAATGATTATACATAAAAGTGTCAAAGTTCATAGGATCCAAGAAAATCGAAACCTCGGATATTTCGATTGTGATCTGAATCCCGGAAGGCGGTAGATGATTCAAGAATATACAAACCTGAGGGAAAATTCCGCATGAAACCGGAAGGGGTGTTGATGTGAAAGGGGAAAAACGGGAGGTATACGAAATGTTTCCCCAACACCTTGGGTAATATCGCAAGGAGAGGTATAACAAAATTTTCAGATTTATACGGTAAACCGAATACGTGCAAAGGTCTTTCCAGTTGCAAATGTTCGTTGCTTCGGGCACTGTGCGCCATGTGGCACGTAGCCAAAAAATTCTTTCCTTTTTTTTTCCACCCCAACGTTTTTTTGCTATTGCTATTGCCGCTTCCGGGATTTTTTTTTTTTTTGTTTTGTTTTTTTTTTGTCTGTTTCTTAGCTTTCTTCATATTCTCTACTTGTATTATTTAATTCTTATTTTTCACTATTTTCTACCCGCTCAGTCGCGCCATTCCATCAGCTAAAACCTCCCTCTGGCTTCGTTTTATTAATTTTTTTTCTTCGTCTATTCTTTGCTTAGTTTCAATCGAGTCCCGAGCTAAGCAATTCTCTTTGCATATATTTTCATCCGTCTCCCGATCATGCAATCAGCCGAAATGTACACTTTCACACAAAATTTATCCGCCCTGAGTAGCGAAATATGCGAAGTGCATTTTGCGATGTGACGAAAAAAATGTTGCTTCCTTATTAAAAACGATAGAAAAATAATATCGTCTCGAACAATTGGAAGGGATCGATATCCGTTGGCGAAGAAAAACGTAAAGAAAAAAAAAAAAAAATTAATAACACCGACCGAATTATCACCGCAGCTTCATGAATTACAAATTCCTCAGAGAGCTGTCGGGCGCAAAAACGGCATAAAACCGATTTCTACCTAACGACGAACGTCGCCTTGACACAGCTAGGCTAATCAGGACTGACCCAGTTAAGGTCAAGTATTCTCGTATCTCACGCTGTATAGGTGAGCATAATGCACGTATCTAACATTTCTCAGAAGCTCCGAAGCTTCTATACCCGCAGCATCACCTTGGTTACATGCGGGGATTCCCGGCGGCGGCTTAAGCTTGGTGGAATTTGAACCCTGTGTACACAACTCAAAAGATCAAAGACCGGAATGTAATTTGCTAGCAGATAATCTTCCGCCATTATCCGCGATAATGAATTTCAATATTACAGGAGAATCGTTCGTTAGTCTATAATTGCATAATCGATGAACCGTGGGAGAAAATCACGCAACGTCTTTTTGCGAGTGAAAGCGAGACGCGGAAGTAAAAAAACTTGGAATGCAAGAATGAGTCGGGTATGCTTTTCACCGAGGGATATATTTAACCGGTTGATACCGCGCACCTACCTACCCTCTTATAATAGAAGAACGATGACGCAAAAAGATGGCGGGGAAAGCCTCGGGCTCTCGAGTCTTATATATACACACCACTAATTGGAACCATTGTGGCTGAGAGTTGAAAAACCAGTCCACGCTAACCATCGAACTCGGTATTTCACCACTCGCAGCAAAGATTTCAATCCCACTTCTTTGTTCTCAGAACCCTGATATCTGCAAGTGCACCGACCCGTCCGAAAATTCTTCTCACTCTTGGCAAATATTCGTCAAAGACGAGAAACGAAAAACTAAAAGTGCAGACTGAGTCAAACCTCCCAAAAACTTTTTTAATCTGTTACAACGAGTCCCGAATTTGCAGAAGGAATCTGCTGGATTCCCATGTTGTGAATTGTCGTCAAACTTAAGGGGTTAAATGCGGTTGTCACGGGCAAAATTCAAGATTTTTTTTTCATTCATAATTCAAATGCTTTTTTTCATCGTAAACCGAGCGTGATTTCACGGTACAATTTGTATAATTGTTTTTGTCAAAACGTGTTTAAACATTATCGAAATACATCAATTCTCTGAAAAAAGAAATTTTCTCACGGTAATAACAATAACTTGAAAACGTCTTATATGTATCATACGAGAAAAATGCTGTTTGAACGAAGGATTTTATTTTTTATGAAAACTTGCTGTTTTATTAAAAGGAAAAACCAGAATGTCACAAGACGAAAATAGTGATTTTTAAGTATAATAAAACCACTGCAGTTTTGGTAAAAATCGAAATTTCGAAAAATACTTTATTCAATCAGCAGATGTTGACGTCTTATGACAGAATAATTTCTTTCGTATATTTCAGATAAGATGTTCCGAAGCTATCATAGTAACCGCAGAAGAGAAAAACTCTTTGTAGAGAAATATATCATGATAAAAAAAAAAAATTATCTATTAAGTTTAATAATTGTAGTATAAAATCAGGCTCTGTTTTCGATTCCAAAATGCAAATAAAATTCTTGAATTTCGCCAGTGACAACTGCACACAACCCCGTAATAATAGAGAGAAGGAAGATCTCGTTAAGTTTGTCAAATACCAACCTTTCCCATCTTTTCCATACGGCTTTTGGCTCTTGATCCTACATTGCGAGTACACAGGTATACATCACTACGTTATTACACGCGTATACCGAGATAATTATAATTATTTGTCTGGTGAAAAGGACCGTAGGATTCAAAGGAATTCATTCCCTCGAAGGATCGGAGGGAGCAAGGCTATAAGGCTTGAGGTTTTTCAAGCCGGCACCTATACGCAGTTTCAGCGATTTCCCCGGACCGCGACTTGACTCGTTCACTTTTCGGTGCCATCTTCCTCGCAACGATTCACCCCGAAAAGGTGCTTGCCGCGCAGAATGAAAGAAAGCAATCGACTTGCTCGTGATCCCCGTAACTTGACCGACTGCCTTCCGTTATTTGCCTACACAATTGAAACGTGGAATAAATTGTGGGTGGTTGAAACGTATCAGCGACGCTGCGGCTGAGCTGCTGAATTAGTAAAATTTAAAATGAGGCCCTGAAGACTCTTGCAAGGTTTCTTACATTATTTTTCTTCTATTTTTCGATACAAAATCACATCCGAAATTTCAACTGCCATAACAGTTCGGTCCTTTTTTTCCTCACGTAAGTACGCAATTTTTTTTATCGATGATAAGAAAATTTTGGAGCTGTGAAGAAAATGTGTAATGAAATTAAAAAAAAAAAAAATGTTTTCTCTTTTCTTTCCACGCATAACATCAAACGCGGAAGCGAGAGTACCTGACGTAGGCTTAAGGCAGATTCGCGCGCGTATGTGAAGAAGGTTAAATAGGATTAAGGATCCTTTCACAGCGGCGCTCTTTACTGCCCCGAAGTAGGATTACTCATCGTAATTGTAGGCGCGATGGCGAATCTCTCCTCAGCTCATCGTCGATGCTGTACACGTGTACCATGCGTGTATACACGACGTACACCTACACGCGAAAATCAAAGGAGGGTCTGGACAAAAAACGAAGAGGGCACAAATTGGGAGAAAAAGTAAGAGTCGATCCTCCGAACCGTGCAGACGAGAGCCTCGGGACAGGTTGATATAGACGGTGAGGTGTTGGAGGTGGAGGAGGTGGAGAAGGTGGAGGAGGAGGTCGGGAGGTTGACGACTTTCCTCCCGAAGAACCAGCCATCTCGCCTAAGACATTTCGAACGTGACATTCAGCGTCGTAATCGTCGTCTTCTTACTCGGCTCCGCTTCTTATTCTTATCCTTTTCTTGTTATTGTTTTTCAGGTAAAAGATGGGCTGGATTTTGACGGGTTTCGGTGTCACCCTGGCCGTTTTTATCGCCGCAGGAATTGTCTTGGTGCTTTTTAGAAGGTGAGGATTCTAACTTTTGACCCGATCGATGCAGCCAGAAATATAATATGAAGTCATAGGTATACCGAACGAATTTTCGCCGCCATCGTGGCTTTCGCTGCTAACGTATATATACGCATATCCATGGGTATATAACTTAAATTAACGGCGACAATAACGATTACAGATATCGCGTGGGTTGGCAATGGGGAGCGAGAAACGTGTGGAGCATCTGCGAGGAGTGTAGACAAAGATTATCCTGGCTTTGGGCTCCGAGGGAGGAAAAGGTAGAGTAAAAAAAGGAGAAAAACTTGGATGAGGAAACGAAATATTAAAATTACAAAAATTATACGAGCTGGTCAGTGTAATATAACCCGGAATTATTGATCACGATGTCAGCGGAAGTGAATCGTAAGTTTTGCGTGAAATATCGCTGTGCTACTAGGTATAACAGAAGCGATATACAGCAGACTGCGACTCGTTAACGTGTACCCATAATACATTAATTAAATTCTTTTTTTTTTCTCATTCACCTAACACCGAGGGATGTATAATAAATCCTAATTTTTTGCTCGAGCTTCCACGTCGTTACACATACCATCAATTTATTAATTAACGTTTATACAAACTTGCCGATAATGCCGCGAATGAATGGAGTTTCATTTTTAAATTTAACCAGGAACAATTACCTTTTGTTCAAATTACGCTTTTAGCGCAATCAGCTAATCACGTTACAATTACGCGTTAAGGAAAAACAAAAGAATTCAACTCGTTAGACCAACGTAAAAAATTCACATTTTTTTAGAACTGCCGTTGAATAGCGTACGTGCTTATCTCTTTTCGTAACTTATTAGAAGCTTCTTTTTTCTTTTTTTCTTTTTACTTGAAGACATTGGGAACTCGAAATTAAGTAAAATTTTTTACTTGGCACTTTACGACTAGTCATTTGTTCCAAGAAATTGCGAACGTTTCCAATGACTGCGATCATCAACCACTGATGATTAAAATTTTTTAAATAAACTGCAATGAATTTCAGCAAGCCCGCACTGGTGCAATAATGAAATGCAAATACACAGTTATGTTATAAGTAAACACTCAACGAGCATTCTCGTCAGAAGATCGATCGTTCGCTGAGTTCCATGAATATCAAGCCCCGCGATTCTACCGTAAGGATACTCAAACAGCGTGCTGAATAGTTATGAAGTGCATTAATGCCAGCCAACACCAAGCTGAGCTGGTTTATTAATTGAGTCCCTTTAATTGACTCGCACTACTTTTTCGCCGTGACTACGCGCCAACTTTGGCTAAATAATTATTCGGCACCGCCCGTAATCGATAAAGGATGTCTGAACCCAATCACAAAACGATGCCAACGGTTGTTTTTCAGGTCGGACTGGTCAAGGCTCAGCATCCGACGGGTCAGACTATTCCCGGTTTGTATCGGCAGGCCGGAAACACCTCACACCACATCCTCCACAGCGAGAGCGACTTGAGATTGGACGCGCAAGGAGCTTTCACGAGGTTTTTACCATCTCATACATTCGCAAGCTCGATAAACGAGTGATTCTTGAGGCTCTGTATAATCGGATAAGCTTGGTGCATGATAGTTCGCGTCACATGTTCAGTAATGCCTTGGGCTTCCGGCTAACTTGTTTTTAATCCGAAAAAAAAAAATTCGAGTTCGATTCAATACGAATTATGTGACAATACATCGCCAGTCATTGTTGCATAATTCGTATAGAATTAGACTCGCATTTTATTTCGGATCGAAACAAGTTAACCGTAAAGTTACGGCCTTTATACGTTTTACCGTACATTGGTTGGTAATTATTTTTCACCTCGCGTAACCGCGTGAATCGTGTCAAATTAACACTTGGCGATATCGCGCGGCGTAACTCCTTGTCAGTCACGTGTTTGTACGGTAATTATACTTGTATGTAAGACTAGCTCGAGGTCGTAGTTACCGGACTGCTCGAAGCGTCCACGGGGTTAGAAACAGGCGATAAGGGTAGTCGTAATATTCCAGTGTGGTTCGTCGAGGAAGCAGCGCTGCAACAGTCACAGAGCTAATTATAAAAGGGTTCTAATTAACCAAAGATTCGAGGTGTTAAAGGTACACAGTTACAGTAGCGGTTTCCCGCTTTCCCTCCGGAGCGTTGAACATTCGCGGGAAAAGTTTGCAGGCCGCAAAATTGACGATACGTAGTGTTACGACGTTAGGAGCTTTTCCATATCCACCCGAACATCGCCCTTTAAGCGTTAATGGAAGTTTGAGTTATTCATGCAGCATCGACACCGCGGTGCGCCAGTGTAAAAGCTTATACACGAGTAGCCGAGCTTGGGATAAAGTACAGCGTAAGGGTGGTTTGAGTATCCCTCGCGCAAAGGATCGCCCTTCGCATTATGGATATAGAGGAAATATTTACCCCCGCAGCTTCAGTGCTGCCGCGAAATAGGTGAAATTTATTTTTACTAATATCGAACAGACTATACCGCCTCGCTACACGCTTTCAGCTTTCAGGCTTTTTTCAAATTATCCTATAATAACCGTTATAAAAATAGAAGAATCTCATCGGGATAGCTTGAAAGATTTGAAAAATTCTTTGCTAGACATTTGGCGTTTTTTGTACCTTGGAACGTTCTGTGACAATTTACGATATGACTAAAATCAATGTATGTATCTACCTAACTTCACTAGAATCATCCGGCAGCAATCCTAATCAATTTCATCCGCTGTACGTCGTTACTTCTGAAAGGTGATTGGAATGTGGCGGAAAAAGTTGAAACATACCAAGTCTTGGCTTTTGTTGGAATCAGATGAATTGACTGCGATTGTTAAAATCGTTGCTAATTAAGTTTCGATTTCCTCCCCCTTGCTAAAATATGCGAAGCTCGAACCGATGATGAGATTTTCGTACAGTGTAACATTCCGATGTTTAACCGTACAGGTACTACCAAATAATAATGTCAGCGATGGTAGTCAAAATTATGTGTCCGGGTTAATCGCGGGGATTTGAACCCTTTCAAAATTAACTAGACAGAGTGAGAGTAAATCTCGGTCGTAATTTAGAACAGAATTGAAATATACAACGAACATAGGATGCCGAATCCCTCACCGACTCAACTATAAACCCTCGTAAACGTGTCGTCGAACCGAGGTCAACCTTAATATATTCAAATTGGGGGGTATTGTGTTGGTATAATATACAGCGTACTGAGAATTTACACCATCTTACTACCATGCAAATACGAGCTTTTGCGAGAAAATTACATCCCGGCACGGGTGTGCACAAAAAATTCACGTCGAAACTGCGGTGAAACGATAAAATTTCCGAACAGCCGTATCGGGTTAGAAAAATGATATCGTCGTGTTAAAATCCGGCGAATCGTTCGCAGGTTCGAATCGGTGGACAGGGACCTGCATCCTCCGATCGGAGGGACCTCGATACCTCCCCAGCCTCTGAGACCGGCACCGCAACCGAAGCCGATAGCTCGGCCGAGACCGTCGCCTCTGCATGCGCCAAATGCGAGCGAAAATCTGCGGCTACAGGACATCGGTCCGGCGCCCTTAACGCCCCCGCCTCAAGGATTGCCGGCCCCTGGTAACGGGCCTCAGCATCGGGGGCAGAGCGCGTTCATATTTCCAAGCGAACCGAAGCCGGGATACAAGTACGAAGTTAAGCAGGCGATGAAGCACAGCAGCGAAAGCTCCCAGACGAGTTCGCACGGGGTTTTCGGTGGCGGGGTGTTTGAAAATTCGGGCCTAGGTCAGTGCCAGGATTACGTGTTTCCGAGCGGCGGTTACGACGGCTTGAAGATGAAATCCGATCACGAAAGTTTCGCGGGAACCGGAAGCTTCCAGCAGTACGGATCGGCGGGCGAGCAGCGAGCCGTGAGGTACCCCGCATTACCTGCAACGAAAGAAGAAACCGAGCAGCTTGCGGAGCCTTTCGGGAGCCGCGAATCGGGCCAGAGAACCCTCGGATCGATTTACAATCCGAGACACGCGCGAACCGAGCTGAGATCTTCGCTGAGTGGCTACGCCGGCGGCTCGTCAACGGCCCAGACAATTATGGAGTCGATTTACGGCCCCCAGGCGGCCTCGAAGATGCTTCAGAACGGCCAGAACGGCACCGAGACGAGCTGCTGCAACAGCCAAGGCGGCGGCTCGTCGCAGAATCAAAGCTTGATTGAAATGACGCCGTTCAGAGCGCAACTACAAAACGTACCTGAGGGAGAGGCCGGGGCCTCCCACACGATAGGACATAACACAATGGCCAAGTCTCAAGGGTTTCAGAACGCCTCGCAGATGATGCAGAGCAAACAACCGGCGATATATTCGTTTTACGCCGGCCAGAATAGCCAGACGACAGCGCAGGATCATAAAACGATTTCCCAGAGTACTTCCAAGGGGAGAGGACTGCAGGACAATGCCTCCGTTTCCTCGCTACTCTCCGACAACCCGCATCCCGGTCCAGTTCCACCCCCGGCACCTCCTGACCCACCCAACGGTGGAAATTCCACGTTGAGAAAAAACGGACCAACAACCGGCGAACGCATATTCAACGCCCTGAGATCAGTCACGTCGCAAAGTTACATCGACGCCTCCGAGTTTTACAAGTAAGTTTTGGTTCAGGGTGAGAGTTTCACCCATTTTACCCATCTTGACGGAAATAAATAAATATATACCGTTGTGTAGGTATTATACGTGTAAATAAGCCGAGTAGGTGTAAAAACTTGACCCTAAAGCTGGTGCTGAATTTCTAATTGAAATTTGAAGAAAAGGATCTAAAATCGTACATCAGCTCCGAGCGTCATGTGAGCAACGTTGATATTTCAGCTCGGTACTATCCTCCGCTCAGCAAGTCCAGAGGTTCACGTTTCCACCCTCCGAATCATCCGAAGACGGTACACCGAGTCATCGGACACCAAACGATGCTCAAGGGTTCTACGAGGAATCGGAAATGCCGGGATTAACGAAGACGGGACGAGGCTCGGACCTTTACAGCCCCGAGCTTAATTTGGAGGCTCACAGAACGGCGCAGGAGGTCAGTGATGAAAACGCGAATGACAATTGGAGGAATAAAAATGTCAAGGGGTTACGAATTTGGGTTTACTTACAATAACGACCGTTCGTCTTTCTCTTCCCAGGTATACAACAGTCTCCAGGATCCACCTGCATCCCCGTTACTTTTAAAGGACCTCAGCCAGGAACCTCATCCTTATCTCACGGATCCCAGCTTCACAAGGACATCGGAGGTGATAAGATAACGTACCGATTGTGACACCAAAAACTCCGACGAGCTACGGGTTGCGATTCTGAGCGTTGTTTTGTTCTGTTTTCGTTGCAGGATATTTTCAACAGCCTTGAACAGAGGAGAAAAAGCATGGAGAGACTGAACGGTTTTCAAGATTATACCGAAGTGGAAACAACAGACCCCCCAAGGTATTATTATTTTGCGTACATAATTTCCGTGAAAAAAACTACAGTCGTAAAAGTTTCGCTTAAATTAGGTACACACACATCCTAATTCAACCGCAAACGCCCTTATAATTTGCTTTTACCTTACTCAGAAGACGGAGTAATCAGGATCTCTGCACCGCTTTGGAAGAGGTTCAAATGAAACGAAGGCTCTCCCAGGTAAGAACGACTTTTGCAGATGATAAAATAATTCTTTGGCCTCGCAGAAGACGAAAATCGTGCGTTCGGTGAAATCTGCTCAATGCGAACATGCCGTGAAAGGGGAAAGGAAATATATTTTTTCGATCCGTGCACGCGGTGTATTAAAATATACGTGAAGTATATGTTTACGTTGGAAAATGGATGGTATACGTGCGTACGTATATGTGATCACCGAAAAAACCGGCGAACCTTCGAGGAAAGACTCGCATTCATAAACGGGCTTTTCACGCAGATGTGAAGACCGTCTCATCTGAGTAGGTACATAAGCTTCCCTTTGACTGGCTGAATGATTTTCCCTTATGCTCAGCAGGCGATTTTGCAACAAGGGGAGGACACGAGTCGGGCAAAGCGTGTCAGGCGTGAAATAAGCCAACTTTTTTTTATCCACGTTCGATACAATATCAGAGGGACACTACATGCGATTTATTCCGATATCATCTTCTCCTGGGTTGAAAATATATGCATAACGTACCGTGTCTCGGACGATATCGATTCGGTCACTCGTTCTCGCTGCGACGTACTTTCGTTGAATCTCCATCTAGATGCGAATTGTAATTGCACGTCCTTGTTCAGTCCGCCGAAGAATCCTACCCGGGATTCGGGATTGGAGAGATCGTCGAATCGTTGCCGGACAGTCGGCGGGGATCTCAGGGACCCGAGCCTGAACCACCGCCCGACGAATCAACCCTGAAAAGAGCTGTAAGTTGCGACAGCGTCTGCTCGGACACCAGCGTGGTCCTCGGTGATCTGGAGGAAACTCCGATCGTCGGGCATCTCTGCGTTGGTCTCGAGTACGAGCGATGGGGTGGACGAGGTGGCGAAGGAGATCTGACGGTGAGCGTCCTCGAGGCCAGGGACTTGATTACCTCGGATGGAAGACCCGCCCAGAACACGTTTGTCAGGTGAATAAAAGGTTTTCTCGTGGAAAAAGTTTGTGTGGTCGAAAAAAAAAACACTCATCTGTCATTTTTACGATGACTTCTGTAACAAGGAAAGACCCTTAATTTTTATAATAAGAAATCATCTGAAATAGCGCGCCCATTGGGTGAATACCTCGTTACGAAGAAGTTTTACTTCGATGAAAGACAACAATTTTCGCAATCTGTGCAGATACAGTTTTTGTCTTGAAAGTGCAATTTTTTATATTGAATTTTTTCAAATGCTAAGGCATCATTCCACTTTGAAACTGCGTGATTAGAAACATTTCTACCTTCTTCAAAAATCTGTGTAAAAATATTCAAATTTTGACACCTTATATTCAAACCAAAACGTCGAGTGGTTAAAAAAACATCAGAAAAACCGATTCATCCGAAAATAGAATCTATTTTCAGCTTCGGTTGGTTTCTTCCTTTGTTACGTATAAACCACAGTTTAGAATTCGACAGTTTATGATCTCAAAATGAATGGGTAATTACAGTGACAAGAAAAGCATTTGTAAATGAATCGTAGTAAGATTTGAGTAACGTTATAGTTTCTCGTTGCGCAGCCACTTTCGAATCAACAATTTGAGCCCCAAATTTGAAAAACGAATCTCCAAATCACCCTCTGTACAGAGAATAAATGTCTCTAAGATACTTCAAAAATTTTCGAATAAGCGCACCAAAATCCAACAAAGACAAGGTCAAAAGCGACTTCCTTACTTGGTTCCAGAGTTTGTCTTCTTCCGGACAGACAAACGCACGTTCAGACAAGATTGTACCGAAGCTCGCCGTCGCCGAGTTACCAGGAAAAGTTCCTCTTCCCTTTGGACGGTGGTCCCGTGGGACGTTCTCTGCTGGTTGAAGTAAGTCCTGAAAATGATTTCGAGTAACATTTTGAAAGTGTAAAAACCCCACGAAGGGTGCGAATCTCGTTATTGGGTGATGAAAATTCGCAGAAAGGATGAAAAGCTCTGAAATTAAACCCGCTTCGTTTCAGGTCTTCTCGGTTGACATTAGCATGGGTGGCGGCGCCTCGCTCCTCGCCGAAGCCAGTTTGAAATTAGGTCCTGCACCACGACCACCCGCAACCACGTGGCTGCCTCTTATCGGCACCGCCTTGCCGATTCCCCATCTCGGTGAATTGATGTTCTCTTTGAGCTACCTACCAACGGCCGAGAGGCTAACTCTGGTCGTAGTGAAGGCGAGGAATTTACGAGGAGCAAATCCACTACCCGGTGACACGTTCGTCAAGGTATACTTACTGCAGCATGGTAAAAAGATGCACAAAAAGAGAACGTCCGTGAAGAAGGGTGAGAAGAGTCCGATTTTCAACGAGGCAATCATCTTCAATGTACCTGCTCATGCGTTACAGGTAATTTCTATAAATACACGGCTGTTCTGAATTAGAAAGTGATCGAGCATCTTCTCAAGTAAAATCTCTTCTCCGATCAGAGTATCCAACTGAGGCTAACCGTCGCCGAGGCTGGGGAACCCAGGGCTTATCCCGTGGGACACGTAATCGTTGGCGGAGATGCTTCGGGACGAGCGTTGGCGCATTGGAGGCAAATGCTGACCGCCCTGAGGCGTCCCGTGGCGATGTGGCATCCCCTCAGGAAGTGAAATTTACAAGAGGCGAAACAGCCATAGAATCGGAAACAGGCCGTGATCGTGATCGTATACCTGCATTACATTATGCATTAACTATACTACAGTAGAACGCTAGAAATTGAAAGAGATATCTACCCGGTGGTGGTGGAGAAATATAGTATATGAAGTTATAATTACGATAAACGAACTAGTCACGCGAGAGAAAATAAATTATAAGTCGCACGATAGGTTAAATCTGAAAAAAATTTCAAGAGAAACGTTCAACTGACTATTGATATCGGAATGCATCACGAATATACATTTCGTACAAAATTGACATGGAAGGAAAGAAATAATCGTTATCACCGCGGTAAAGTATAAAATATTATCATCATTATTGTTATTATTAACGTTTATTGGTACTTGTATAGGAGCGAATTACGTAAAATATTGGATAATGAATATGATGTGTGAAAATAATGTACGCCAGGATAGTGTGTACGCGATAAGTTCGATTACAGGAATAAGTTATACCGATTACAGGAAAGGAACGAACAGGAAAAGAAATTGCAGCCAAATCGTATGTAACGCAGATTGTTTACAAACGAATGATTTGTAAACAAATTATTTCATACACGAAGATTCGTATGAGGAAAAAAGTTTAATAGATTGTTATCGAGTGTAAGTTAAATTTATCAGCTATTGGTGTAAAAGTACGAGTGAATTTCTGTTTATTATACATTTTTAATATCGCTGCGATTATCGATGTTCATCACATCACAGACTGAAGTCTACCGAATGCATTGGTATCAAATCATTAGTAAAAAGAAAAACTATTCGATATTAATGTAATACACGATTAGTTATAGTTTAAGGAAGGAGCCTGGTGACAATTTCAAAGAAATACACTAACGGTTCGTTTTTTTCTTTTTTTTAATTTCGACATTTCATACTCAATTTTCTTCATCTTTCTTGACCTTATTTGTATTGACACTGAAGTAAAATAATTGGATATTGCTGAACTCACACTTGTCTTACTAGACATCAAATCTTAAAATAGAGTTTGCTTCTTAAAAGAGCAAACTTTAATTTGGTTGAAATAACATTTTTATTTTAAAAAATGTGTGCCCCGTTTAAGGATTAGTTGTGTCCTCCCTTGAAGATGATACAAGATTCGCGACTGTTCGGAAAAACAAATGAAGTAATTAATTTTAATTTCTACGGTGAGCAAAAATTACGGGATTTAAATTACCTGTGGTTGAGAAAATATCAAGAAAAGTTGTGACTAGACGAAGTAATTGAAATTCTCAAACGTATAATTATATATACCCAGCTGGACGGTTATTATAAGTAATTAACGATTGTAATATAATTTGTGTTACATTCGATCAGTGGTAGTGCTAGTGTATGAAATTAAGAAAAAAAAAAAAATATATACATATACATATTTATTATTTCAAGTATAGTATACAAGAAAACTGAAAAACGCGTAAGAAGTGAAAAAGTTGAAATATTGTTATTTGCAATGCAATGTTAACCTTTGTACAGAGTTTATTAGCGATGTATTTAACGTGCAACGTGTCTTACAAATTGAGATTTGAAAGAAAAATTCTTTTTTCTAAAAAAAAAAAAAAAAACAAAAAAACCTAAAAAAAAAAACTAAAAACTTTCATTCAACATACTATATGATAAATAAAAAAAAAATAAAAATACTATAATTGTCGCTTGAATCACTACTATTCGAAAGAAGGAGAAAACAGAAGGAAAAAAAAAAATTATAATCAACTTCCATATTTTTTACACTCACAATATATTAACCGAATTATTACATATTCTTAAACGCCTGCGTCTACGTATATAATAAATATATCCGAGAAGATCCGTAAATTTCTTTTGGCCAATAATCACAACCGCCAGGGTGATTTACGGATCGTGACAAGAAAGTTGTTTAAAACATTGTACTATACTTGGCCTTCTCGACCTTATAGTCTATACCTCTACATAACTTTTGTACCTCTTCGTAAAGCGTCTTGAAAAAAAGGAAAGAAAAAAAAAAATGAAAACGTTATACCTATTACGTGTATATCTCATCAATTGTTACACATATTACAACTACTTCCTGTATACCCACATTATAATATACGTATAAAACATATTATATTATATTATAGGTATATAAAATATACGTATACACTTTGCCATAACTTTAATTCATATTTAATCAGGTTTTTTCTATCGCCAATACTATGGGACTAATACTGCTAAATTAATAATATACATATATACACATAAATCATATTTCATTCGACTTCGAACTGTAAGTTTCAAACGTAAGAGAAATGACAAAAAAGAAAAAAGATTAAAGAATTAAAAATGTTTACCTCCATATTTGAAAACGCATACATACGTATAATTATACGATTACGTATACAATACCGAATATACAATACATATGCATATGTGAATTCATACATACTAGTAAGAAATAATTACCATTAGCACTGTTGTACATCAGCACAAAAATTGAATCCTCTATTCTTAATACGTGCGTGTATGTTATAATATTAAATGATTATTATTATTAGTATTATTATTATTTTTATTATCACTGTTGTTGTTGTACATGATGTGAGGTGCGTATCGTAAACACACAAAGACAAAGAATACAAGCGAAAGGAAAAACATGACGAAGCTTGCGATGGAGACAATAGTATAATATTTTAGCTGCCGGTGCATATTTGTCTGTGTGTGAAATTTTACTAACAAATTTAGTTTTGAGACAGGGGCTAGACTGTAGCGTAATCAGTTTTTTCAAATAACAAAGCATGCGAGTGGCGATATTGCGGCATTGCAAACGATGGAGACAATAATAGAGCTAGACGATTTGCCCTATAATGGTTAATGAAAAAGAAGTAATCATTATTTTTCAATGCTTTTGTATTGCTTTTTCATTAGTCTCATTTCGAGTAAAAATACCAGGCCAAATAGTAGTTTAAAAAATGTCCACTAACATATCCATTGTCGATATGTCACGATATCATAGTTGATAAAACTAGCAATTTCTTCAAGTATTTCTATTTAAAGGTATTTTACTTTTTTTTTCTCCAATTATGGGGTGAATTGCATTTCAACTATGGGTGTAATTAGTGGCGATTACACGCTCAGAACGTATGGCGAATGCCAGAGAAAAAAAAATAAATACTGGGAAATTTAAATTATTTTATATTTTTGTTACGCCTCTCTGTGATATAATAAGGGCACATTCACACCACCCTGTATAATGCATTAAAATCGATGTATCTCGTTATAAGGTGAAAAAAAAAAAAAGAAGAAAAAATTAGTTTGGAAACAAGAAAAATGTGAAAAAAAAGAGGGGAAAAAAACTGTCCTTGCCCAACTGCCCTTCCTATATATAATATCGTATTTTAGAACTCGTTGATATCACAGCTTGAATTTGATAGAAATTATAGACCGGAGAATAATTCGTATTTCCATGTGTGTTAGACACAAAATGCGAGTGACAGTTTTAAAAAGAATACACAACTAACGTGGTTCAACGTTATTAAAATTAAATTAAACAAAACAAAGAGGAAAAAAAAATCCAATTATTTAAGCTATGACGTCGACGTGCCTATTATACCGCATAAAGCATATATATATATATATATACTGCAGATATATTATGTATTATTATTATTAAACGCGTAAGAATATATATATATATATACATATATTATACATATAATACTATACATATAACGCATTACGTGAAAATAATATATTTGAAAAGAAAAATAATAACAAAAACAAAAGAAATTAATCAAATTATTAAATACAGATGTAAATTATTATACCGCATGACACGTGACAAATGGAGAAAAAATTCATTGTATACTTACATGGGTGTGTATGTATGTACATACAAATATACTCTATTTATGCTTATCGTAAATAATTATCCGTCTACACAAGCATGGATAAAAAATCTTATGTAACACGATGAATCGCAAGCTAAATAATTTCTAAATTCATCATTAATCACTGATCGATTTCTCTGGTTACTTTGTAAAGATGATTAAAGAATAAAATTTCGCACTGTTTAACGCTAATCGCGTTCCAGGATTATCTAAATTATGTAGCAGAATTTTTATTTTTTTTTTATCGCCTGCACAGCACCTAAGATTGCCATGAGCAAATGGATATTATTTAGCATGCGGACCAAGATGTTTCGACGCTTTAAAAATATGATTGATTTTAATGATTTGGTATGAAAAATGTATGTATGTACATTCATGCACCTTTGTCGTTGTTAATTATGATGGTTGCAGTTCTATTTACACGGTTGGAATTACTTTTACTGAATAAAGCAAGAAAAATATACTTGAAAGTTTTTAATTCCCCCCACCCTTACTATAATTCTGAAAAATTAACTAACAAACGATCTTTTATAATATTATTACACGGTTATTTTCGTCGACTTTTTGTCAAGGTCCGGACTTAAAGTCAAATTATAACTGAATTGGTTAGTTTCACACGAACAAATATCTTATGATCTTCAAAAATTCGTTAAAATATTCGTTTTTGCGGCAGAGCCTATCGAGCTGGACTTTAATTGACAAGGAAATAAAATCTATTTTATCAGATAAAGGCAGAATTTGTCACTCCAAGTGATCCGCACGCAAGACGCACAAGCTACGAAAATCACTCAATCAATCTCAGCGTGAAACTTGGGAACGTTGGAATGATATGAGTACGGGAATAACGGAAAGTGTAAATAAAAGTATTTCTATTAATAACCAGTTTCCTAATTTAGCACTTCATTTGCTCATAATATGCACACATTTGTCATTTGTAGTTATCAAAATATAATCATAGCGGCATCATTAACATTATATTGACATGCACATAATACCTACATGTGTCTATACATAAAATATATATAATATATACATATATATATATATATATATTTGTTTATTTATTTATTTATTAAAATCTTCGGATATGCTCAAATATATCTTTAATTGTCTATAATTTAACAATAATTCAACTGCAGGGCATAACGTCGTATACACGAGTGTACACATATATACATAAATATTTTATCATGGTTAATTGAATTAGGTAGTTTTCTTTTAAATATATTCACTCATTAAAATAGAATCTAAATACATGTGTATTCATAGGCGTGTATCCGTATAACATACTATACATAATACATATGCGTATACTATTAATTACATTTATTTTTTATATTTACATATGATTATTCAAGTGAAATTCCACGTGTAAAGGATCACTCGGGTCTAAGATACTTTTAAAAGATTTTCGAATCGGCATTTGCAATACATGGTAACTCTGTCAACATCGCAGAGATTGTTGTATTCAGTTTACTATTGACACATTTTTACTAACTTTTCTCCAGTAAAGAAATGAATCTTGTATTCCAAATAAATAATTTGAAAACTAAGGACCAAAACAAAACTAAGATGGTATACTATTTTCAGAAGATTTAGACATTTTTCACGTAAAACTGTACAGCTATAATTTCTACTTCATGTGGGATAACATGAAATGAATAATCATCGGAATGAGTATAACGGGAAAATGTGCGTTACAAATAACTCAACGAAATCTTATAGAGTTTGAAAAATGGTGTGATAGAAAAATCTAAGTCTCCAAGACCAGCTGACATGCAATACTGAAAAAAGTGCGACCCCACTGATTCTTTCTACGTGCAAATTGCTCTTATTTCGTTTCATAAGCTGAGCATATTTTTCAAGTGATTCACTTCAAACGTACTTTTATACACTTTTGCATTCATATCATGTCCATAATACATGTAATATGTAGGTATTTTATTTATTATAATTAACAAACTAATAATTGGTCCCTAAGAGTCACAGCCAGTAAATGCAACAAACAACAGTCTGAGTTTAAGGCCACTCGACTACAGTAATGGATTAATTCACTCGTATTCCAGTAGTTAATAACTTATTTTTCGTTTTCAATTCACACATTTATCAAACAGAGTATACAAACCGAGCGATTCGAAACATTGTCAGAAAATCTTGGACCTGTCAGTTAAAACAAAATAAGAATAAAGAAATGACTGAGCAAATCCTAATCAACATTCTATAAAGGTAGATTGTGAAATAAACCATATTCAATTTAGAAGTAGCGTATCGACTATCGGGTTCGTTGTTTAAAACACTACCTATTGTGCATTACATTTCAAATTTCGATCAACGAAAAGTTTTCGAAAGAATGCTGTGGACTACAATATTTTCAGATATTCGAAAAAAAATTGACTATTACAAATCAAACCCGTGGCACCAGTGTGAACAATAAGGCTCAGGTAAAAATTGAGTAAGACGCTTAGACGATCAGGTATGTGTATAATTGTGTTTTTGTGTATTACAGTAGTGGCAAAATCTTATTGGTGACTGTAAGCCGCTATTGTTGACTGTCGAATAAGCGCCATAAGCTCCTTTGGTAAAATGTTATCAAGAACCAATTATACAACCTGAAAGTTTTACCTCTACTCTCGTAAATATACATTACAGTAGGACCTCGTCAGTCCTCGTCTGCCCTCTTCCTGACTACTAGCATTACTGGCGGGGACTATGGTAACGCACCAGCTAGCGATGGTTGCGATGACCAGCTAGCCAGCAGTTTAGGCACACGGCATATTATAGCGATTGGCCCCCTCCCCCCAGTACAGTTGGTACTAACGTAATTTCTACTGTAAAATTCATCAGAGTTAAACGGTTATAAAACTATGCCAAAGCTCCATTTCATAGTTCACTTTTTTTCTTCTTATATATCTATAACTTAAGGTATACTACTAAATTTATAAGAGGTTTGAGAGAGAATCATACTTCTTTTTGCAATACATGTAGACGCGCGTACAAGTGATTTTCGCACACTAAATTCTCGACAACTCAAGGTATTTAGCCAATATTTGATATGCAAACTATTTCGTTGATAAAAGTGTTGGCTGAAAAATAATGTGCGATAATTTTAGGTTTTCAACATCGAGGAAAACCTTGTCTTCATCGTGGAATCAATATGACCGCTATTGGACACACTTATAATTTGGTCTTGGCTTTACGCTGATTCTAAATCATATCAAACGTTGTTCACGCCAAGTGAAATGACAACTAGCTAAAGTTGAAGTATAATTCAACCCTCAATTAAGTTCTAATAATTGTGAATACAGTGCGCAAAATGAACCTGTATCCATTTTACGTGCGTGGCAATATGAAACTGGTATGATTGGCTGTTAAATAGCATAAACTAGTTCACACAATTCCTTAGGAGTGCAAATCACGAAACTAGATCACATCAAAATCTAAATTCGGGACGCGTTAATACTTTTTTTTTTAATTTTTTTTTAGCCAACCAAAAGTGGATAGGTACTGTGGCAAGTAGCACGTAATATAAAATCAGGCGTTGTACTCTTTGTGTGTGTTTACAGGTGTGTCTGTGTATTTATGGAGGAAAGGATATATAACAATACTTTCAACTAACTGCGATATTACTGTTTGTTGTTTGGTGGTTGGATTTAATCTTGAAGAGGTATCTGCTTATTGTGACACACGGATGTCATGCAACTACAGTTGTCAGAGCGTTATCCTTAGGCCCATAACTTCCTGGTCTGAAAAAATTTAAGTATTTCAATGAGTCTAAATTAATTCTTCAATACAACGTCCAACAGTGTAAAATATTCATTTATTCGTAGGCGAAAATTGTACCAACATAATGTTCAAACTAATTAGCTAAATAATAAATTTTAAGCTGTGCTAATACAGTGATTATTAAAACTCTAGATAAGAAATTGGCACTCAAATAGATAAACTAAAACAATAAGTAATAATGTTATTAAAAAACCAGCAAAAATGACGATAAACTATATGACTATTTTTTCTACATTTTTTCACTTCATATCATACGTGATGAAGTCCAGATTTTACTGTTGTTAATTTTTGAAAAATGTATGATTAATAGAGTGGTAGTTATTATAAGCAAAATGCAATGTATGAAAAATACGATGTTGCAAGTTACGGCGGCAACACGGTTACTTACCTGTATGTGTAGAAATTCCGAGTACAGAGAACAAACAATATACATGGAAAAGAAAAAGAAATCATGCAGCTTACCTTGGAATATGTGCAGAATGTTCCAGAAATTAATAAGAAGAAATATATACTGATTGTTATTTGTGAAAAAATTTCGTCGAGTCTATTAGTTATAATAGATGTATTAAATTTTTCATGTTCAAAGTACAAAATTAGTTTGGTGATGATAGGACACGTGTAAAATATTTGAAACCATGACCTTGAGATATTAAAGCATGTATAAGAAGATTACATGAGTGATTATATTAGCAAAGTAAAAAGAAACTAGCTGACTTGTTTCTACAATGATGTAAGAGACAGAGTGAAAGAAAACCGGATAATTCAATTACTTTACAATATAAATTTATCGAATCTTTCAAAGTTGTGATCAGAATAAATGATCAGTGTTCAAAAGCGTTTTACAGTAAACGACGTAGGGATTGAATTTAATGGACTTTCAGATGTATGTACAAGCCTGATGGTGACCTGTGGAACGTTGGACCCAGACGATCATTTTGTCATCTAAGTGAAATTTGTAATCTCGTCATTTATGCCTAGTCATAAATTGATCAATAATCAGGTATACGAAAAACAATTTGAGACGCCAACTGTGTGCAATGTTATCTGAATCAATCACAGCATAACGGATTAATCTGCGTTTATCGAACCTCAATGAATAAATCCTGATACAGTTTTGTATAGCCAGATAAAAATAACAGTGCAATGCTTCACACACTGATCACAACTAAGTGCAATGTGCATAAATGTAGTTATATTATGTACAAAAATTAAAATAAAAGTGTGAGACTAAAAACTATTGCAGAAAACCGAAACGCAATAAAAAAAATTATAGAAAAACACACGCAATGACCTTGAAATGGCACGCAAAGACGAGATGAAAAATTTCGCAGGGTCCAACACTGTAAAAGTTTTGTTACCTGATTGTCGCATGTTGAGTTGATCGTGACCAACCGGCAACGAGTACCTCACCTCTGCCTGCAATCCTCTGTCGTTGACGATTTGTTGCCGAAGATTCCAAAATCGCCTGCTGTATCACGTCCGGTGCCACCGTAGTTTTCACTGCCCTGTATACCAGCCTGGGATAGGCAAATGTTCACAAAAAAAAAAAAAAAAAAAAAAAAGGGAAAAACAACAGAGCAGTTTAATAAACACATATATTACCCATACATTTTATATAACAGAAATAGAAATGAACCATGAGCACAGAATAACAAGAATATCTCTCAATTAGATCTAGTACAAAGGTGTAGTAATCGAGTAAAAAATTTTGATTACATTATATTATATTGTCAAAATTAAAAATACAATCGACAAGACGACTTCTCTTTCGTCTCACCTGGGAAGCATTGCGAGGATGGATGCAACAATGACAGTCAGCCAATAAATGTATCTCGAAATAGCAGTTTGCATAACCCAATAAGATCCTGGTAGTCCCATGCAATTGACACATACGGTATTGTAAATGAGACAAAATCCAAAGAACACACCCAGTGAAATGATTATAGAGCCTACGTGAATTATTGTCTGAAAAAAGAAAAAGAAAACTTATCAGAATAAATTATAGTATGTATCAATACATGTTAATCCTTTTTCATGGTATCTTCTCTTACCCAAGACCTAGTTTCTATCGCGACATAAATAAGCATCGAGATCATGCAAGAGGTCAGAATTGTCGTTCCAAACTCCCAGATATCCACATCAGAGTCATGGTAGGCCTTTGAAAAAAATTGATCCATAATTACTACAATACAATGAGAAATGTACCATTAATGTAAACCATACATAATAATAGAATAACAATGATTGACTGATTTTACAATGTACAAATAAGTAAAATCTTGCTAATTATGAACTAATGTTTATATACTTATAATCAAGTAATGATTATACTTACAGCCTCGGTGGTAAAGAAAATAACTATGCTTTGATAAAGTGCGTCAGCCATTGTTATCCAGAACGAATGAGGCTGATATACAAGGCCTAACCGCCCTCTTCCATATAATTGAGGGGATGCCATTAGCGTACCAGCTGCGACGAGTTGGTCATAAACACCGAGCGTCAGAGGAGGCAGAGATGTGAATAATAAATTGTAGAGCATTAAATATATCTGATCGATCATCACAGCTCCCGAAAATCCGCAGTACAGCTAAAAATTATAGATTGATTTACGTGTGCTTAGATTATTATCGGTGTATTTTTATACTTTACAAAAAGCAATCGCTGAAGAAGTACAATAATTGATGAAAAAAAGAAAAACAAAACGAACGAACTGACCTGGAACCAAAAAATTAGGAAGACAAAGGTGGCGTTTTTGTAAAAGAAGTATAAAATCATTCTAGACAGCCTGTCGTAGCACCAATGACCGTGAACCAGAAGGAGTCTGGTCAGCAACGGAAATCTAGCAATAGCAAAATCCGCAGCCATCACGGCTTGGGTGCCTTCGCGCCCAGAAACGCCAACTCCAACATCCGCTGTCTGAATCATACTAACATCGTTTGCTCCATCGCCAATAGCAAGAGTTCTCATACCAAGCTGTTCTTTAACGACGCGTACGATATAGGCCTGAAATATCAGAAAGAATCGTATAATAGTAACAAATTCAGTATCGAACGTGGCTAAATTACTCAAGTTTGAATGAAATAAAGATGGTGCGATTCTGAGAGAAACTTTTGTGAAATCTAAAACTATCACTCACTTTTTGTAGAGGGGTAGCCCGGCAAGCTAAAACACTGGTACAAAGACGAGTTAACTCGAGGAATGGCCCAGTCAGTCCTGACCTTGGATCCAAAATAAAAGTAAGTGTTTTTCCATCCACAACCAAGGCACGTTGTCGTCGAGATCCAATTCTGTGAGCAACTCTTTCCGATGGATCAGCATCATTAACATCGGTGGAATAATCGACTAAATGCTCCTGTTCAATAGCTTCCAAATGACCGTGAATCAAGGTTTCTGCAACTGTTTTGGATCGTGCTTGCAACCAAAGCAATTGCATAGATGGTGAGAACAATCGCGCTGAGTAGGCAATATTCACCGCTGTTTCTGGCTTGTCTCCTATAACAACGAGTGGAAATGAAAATATTTACAAATTTCAAAATAGACTCAGTTAATTTTCTTTCGCGAGTATTTCTGCACCAGCTCTAGATTCTCAATATTAATTGATAAGTATGAAGACTCAATGAGTCTGTGCAGCTAGGTAATTCAGAGTAGAAGTAATCACTGATATGAACTATTGTTGACGTTCAAAATTGCTTGTCACGGTTGCATGTGACATTTTGTAAATCGAAAAACGTCCAAAATATTCAATTCTGAAACTACTAGTGTTATTGACAAAAACAGTACTCAAATACTGAAAAATTATTTGCAGCAACGTAAGGCTCTAACTGATACACCCATTTTTTATTTGAAAATCTCTTGTAAGTCTGGAAGCGCATTTTTAGTTGTTTACTCGATTTGATACTTGTGCTGTCAACCAGTCATATCTAGATATGTCTAAACACAACCGACGAATATCGATTCAAAATTAGTGATGACTATTTACAAATCCAAACAACAAGGCACAAAGCCATAAAGTGGGAAGAAATCAGCTCATTAAATTTACCGAGTGTGGAATTACGTAAACCACATTTGAGTCTTTCTATGTCAAGCGGAACAGCTTTTTGACCTCATATTTGAACTGTTAACTGAACTAAAAGTACTGAAACCGGTTTAAAAAAAATTTATAGCAAAATCAGAAACATCGAGGTCAATTTATGATTTATTTAGTCCCGTTTCACGTGAATTGATTGATTCGTTTGGTGTAAATGAAAAAACGAAATACTAATCATTGCAGAAATGAAACGCGAAAACTTTGAGAACTAGTATAAAAATGTAATCTGTGTTTTTAAATCTGTAAAATCCAAATTTTCACAGATGCCCGGAGATTTTTTTATGAAATAAGAATCTCTGAAATATATAGGTTTTCCAGATCATTAAACTTCTTGTCAACTAACCAGTTAGGACCCAAACTACAATTCCAGCAGCAATGAGAGCGGCGATCGCTTCTGGTACACCAGTCTGAAGTTTGTCCTCGATTCCTGTGGCGCCTAACAGCGTAAGATGAGATTCAAGACTAGCATAAGAATCTCTCAGACGCCTTTCCCGGTTTTCAGTAGCAAGTTCAGCCTCATTGTGTCGCTGGAGCCAAGTTTCAAACTCAAGAAGAGTGAGAGTTCGACGAGCCATTGCCAAAGTGCGAAGACCTTGGCGAGCGTAGGAATGCAGCTGTTGCCTAATTTTGCTGGCTAAATTCGACGTTGATTCGTCGTCATTCGGGTTCAGCGATGACATGAGCGTCGAATCCGCACCCTTTGTGTACATAACAATCTCCCTGGTATGCGGATGCCGTACAACAATCGACATACACTTTCTACTTGAGTCAAACGGCAGTACCTGAAATGGTATTATCTTTTTAACATGGGTTCATAAAAGTACGTAGCGTATTTAAAACCGCATGCTGAACCATCTTGGTGCAAGAAGTATGGAACATGGTTGCAAACCACAAACCTTGAGAATCTCAAAGTCCAGCATCGACTTGTCTGGCAGAGAGATTAGCGCGCTGTGAGGTGTTCGTTTCACAAGCTTAACATCATAAGCTCTCGCAGCTAAGACCAAAGCTAATTCGTCGGGACTTTCAGCTTCGTATATTGGAGGAGGCTCGAAATGAGCTGGACTAGAACTACGATGCTGTGTCGGTGATGTCTTGCGCGTAAGTATACTGATGTTGAGACCCGGAATTGACGAGACACCCAGAAGTTTTGGCCTGTAAGCAAATAAGCAACTACATTTTAAATTCAATTATTGCTCAGTTTCCGATTCACTGGGTTTCCATACTTCAAAGAACATAATTTGGGCGAATCGTTCGTATGTCGGATTTATTGTCTAATCGTTTACCTTGACAGTTTCACATGTGGCGCATGATCTCCAGTCGCTGTAGCATCAGTAGAAGATTGAATTGGCGAAAGATTCGTACCAGGCGGTGGCGGACTGGGCGTGACACTTCTGGACTCTGTCAGTCTGGCATATCTAAAAAGCAAAATTCAAACATATTCTTTCATCAAACTCGGCAGTGTTGTAAAAAATTTTATCCATTTCCGTTAAATGTTTCTCAATTTTGTCCGCAAAAATTCACAGATTTTTGCGAGTAAAATATTTCACCAAAGAAGAAAGTAACAAAGAGAACCCTGGATTACGGAAGAAACTATAAGATTAGATATTCTGAATCTCCTTTACCTAGTGTGAGCTCCATTTTTATGTGGTTCTTCGATAACGCCGCTAGAATTCATAACGTCATGGTGCGGCGATGTATTGACAACAACCGTATTACATACTGCTAAAAGTATCAGAAACTCCTGTAATCTATGCCTGGATAAACCGATGAGTAAGTCTTCCTTCAACCTAATACTAGGTATTAAATTTTCTCCCTCTCCGGTATGACCGTAGTCTTGTCCGCCAACAGCGCACCGCCTGAATACCATTTTGTTCTCCGTCAGAGTACCAGTTTTGTCTGAGAACACGTACTGTACCTGAAAGAGAAAAGAAAGCTAGGACTCATTACTATCTGTCTGATTAAATCAACGACTTCTTACGATGTTCAATTTGATTTTTTGTACCTGGCCCAATTCCTCTGTGATATTTAAAGCTCGACATTCTGCTCTGCGGTCAGTATCCGGATCATACAACGCTCTGTCGTTTCCAATGTGATAAACTTGCACGACCTTTGCCATTTCAATGGTGACGTAAAGGCTTAAGGGAATCATTACTTGGAGTATAATAACAAAGGTGAGGAAAGTGAGCATTCCTTCGGAACTAGGATTCTGAGGATCTGGTAGAAATGGAATAGGAACTTGCAGATCATAGCCAGAGAGCCATAAACGACAGCCGATCGCACCGACTAGGCATAGTACGACCAGTATAAAAACACACCACACAACATCCAAATTCATCTGACGTTCCAGTCGGGACCTCTGAAACATTGTAAAGAAAAAGTGCAATAAAATCATGCTTTTGTTATTGCCAAAGGAAAACGATCGAAACCGCTACAAAATATATACCGTTATAAATATCTTTGATTCGATAAACGTGGATGGAAAAAATTCGAGTATTAGCTTGAACGCGATTTTTTATTTTTAAGAAAGATATTTGCTTCGATAGATCTATCAAGGCAAGTTGATGAATTAGTGAGCACATCTCTGTTTAGTATTTCATCTCATATCCGCATTCTTGTCTCCAGTCAGTCTGAGTGGGTGAGTGATAATAAATTGGTGGGAATCCAAATTGCTCTTGGGCAACCAAGCGAAACACATTGAGAAATGATAAGCCTCTATTATTTTGTCTATTTTTTCCTTTTTTTCCAGTACTGCTATTTATAGATTCCCGCTATCTCAAATTAGTTTTGTCGTAAGATTCATTCATGACGCTCTTTCATCGTAAACTATCATCCTTTCGGTCGAGATTATGCCATAATCACAGCGTTTCCGGTAATTTTGATTAGATTGTTTAATATCTTTCCGATTAACCAGCCTCTGATATATGTAGTGCACTATGAAAAACGAAGACGATAATAAAATTATAAATAATATACCGCGATATTTGTCTCGAGCTAAATCAAACTCGATCCCCTTTTTATAAACGTAATAAAATTTGAAATACGCGTGAGGGAAAAAATAAGCGATATATATTTACAGCAAATCATCAATCTCTCAGTGATCAATCGTTAAAAATTTATATTTATAGGCTCGTTCCGAAGCCGAATATCAACAGACATAATTGATTGATTGATAATTTTATAAGACGTACGTATATACAATAACGTATAATACTCTGCACACAGAATTAAAGCTACTCGCAGACGCAGGTCAACATGAAAGTACTATACATTATATGGAAGGTATAATAGCGATAAAAGTGGGTAAATAATATACAGACATACATACAGGCGTGAAAGATACCAGATGAAAAATTCAAAGTAAGTATGTGCATATAATTCAGACGGTAATAATTAATATAGACGTTAGAGAGATATGGCGTGTGCATTGCAAGTCAATCATTAATCGTATCAGCGTAAATTACACGTAGCGTTTATATTGTAAATTGTAATTACTCGGTAGCAGTAGCGGAATTGTGGCATTTAAAAACAAAAGGTCAGTAAACATAGTCGCCGAATTACTCGGGGTGCAAAATAACCAATAACATAAGTATAAAGAATGTACTGGAAAAGAAAACAAATTTTACATATAGTTTGCTCACGGTAAAAATTTGTGTTTATATAAACAAATACTTGAATTTCGGATAACAGGGAATTGATAATAATTCATTTCAGACGGTAAGTCGAAATTGCCAGATTATTTATAACATCGATTCGAGTTTAGATATTTTACAAACCTTGTAACGAGGTCCGCCATTGTTTAACATAGCCTTCGTTTCGTGACCGGCATAAACGACGATCCCCTCGACAAAGTCGGTGTTTTTCAAAAGACATTCCCTGAGAAGAAGATTTTCTGTCGAAACAGGCACCCTGGAACCAGAGGAATGAACCACGGCCCCGTGAAACCTAAAATTAGAAAGAAAAAAACGTCGCGTTAATAAAATCATAGGGGAAAAAAAAAACACAGACAATAAAAAAAACAGCCACATCAATGTGAGTATAAACAAAATTTATTGGCGTACGTGCTAAAGAGAAATCCATCGCAAGCAGAGTTGGAAGAATAAATCAAAGGGTTCTAGCAATAAGAAACAAAAAAATAAAAAAAAATAAAATACACACACATGCACATACTGTAGAAGATAGTTTGGGAGAGAATTTTTTTTATTTATTTCTTTTTATTACCAACTATGACGTAGATTATAACAGAATTGAAGTCATAAAGTAAGCAGATACGCGTACCTGTAGATTCTTGTGCTCGGTTGATCTACCTCGACAACCGATCGGAATTTGGACGGTTTAAAACTATTTTGTAAATCTAAGAATCCCCTGACAACTTGGCGCTGTTTCAAATTCGTTTCACCGTCAAGATTGCAGGTGTCAAGGTAGGCCAAACCCTGAGGATCGCTGCTTCTCAATAGCAAAAGATCTGCAGGTACCAATTCGTTGTTTGACAAATGGACGAGGTCGCCAACCTTAACGTCCTTCCAGGCAACCTTTTTGTATCGGTCGCTCTCCCTGTAATCAGATAAAACGATAATTAATACTACGTGGTATAACAACTTGACCCGAACCTCCGATAAATAAAAGTTTATCAAACCCCGCGCATATGTTCAATACACGCCACGAGTAAATAAATATTTAACGGTAAATATTATTATCATCATACAAATATCGACGTAGGAAGTCACAGAGGTAGAATATTTTGCACGGATATGAATTAAATAATGAAAAGGAAAATGAAATTTCACCAATCGACACTTATCGTCGTGTATAATAAATTATATCGTCCAAAGAATCACGTTAATAAAAATATCGCGGTATAAGACGTCGTATCATCGTAATGCAGGCGCTAAAATAAATATCCACACCTGTTTACCAATATTAATATAATATCGCTACTCGCGTCTCCCGTTTGCGTATTAATACAACATAAGTGCGAAAAATGTTTCACTAAAATGTAAGTGACGTCAGATCGAGCGTGATCCGCTTGTTTTTCGATGCCAATAATAACTCCGCCTCGAATTGTATCTCTACGCGTACGTAATACAAGCGTGTCTGCTGTCTTGAAAGAAAAAGAGGTAACACGTTGATAATAAAGTGTAGCTAAAGTCGAGGAGGTACATAACTAATATTTATATTCGATTTGCAGCCATGAAAAAGTGAAGATAAAAAATAACTCTACAGAAAAAAAAATATACGTATATACTTCTATTCCTCCGACTTGAAGGAAATCCAAGACGAATCTTTCATTCGAATTTCAGAAAGAGAAAAATGAGGGGAAAAAATACCTACGCGATTTCAAATTGTCATTATAAATGTATCGTTAACCGATCGGCGAGAAGAAGTTCTGACGTACAAATAACGAGCTTCGCGGTATTCAAGATAGGTAATTTTAGGGGAAATAAGGAGAAGCTTTGTGAAAATAGGAGGGTATTAGAGTTCCAATATATTCTCACAGTACCGAACAAATAGAGCAAAATTAGATACACACTAAGTTGTCCGTTATTTTGGTCGTTTTGGAATTTTTTTGATTGCACAGCAAAAATATGTTCATGTTATAGAAAAAAAAGAAAAAGAAATCCCCTGTAAGTATAAATATATTTTTTGGATAATATTAACAGGTGCCAAGGAACGATCGAAATTTTCAATGCTTGTTAATTTTTTTTTTAATACTTTTATTTCACAAACTAAAACGGAGCGAAAAAATCAATTTGACGCTTCAGAACAATGTTTATATTTCCAACTAGATTTATGAACAAAATAATTTGTAACGAGCTCACGTATTTCGTAGATAATAACGACAATAAATTAAACCCGTAAGAATTATGATTTTGTGAATTACGAAAGAGTTTCGAAATTCGATGTGTTTTATTTTATTTATTTTCTCGTTCATACGCTAAGTTGGAAGTGTTTAAACATCGTTCTCAAGTATGAAATTAATTTTTTTCACACAATTTTAGTTTACGAACAAAAAGTAACCGAGTGGCAAAAATAAGGGAGTTTTAGAGTGAAATTGATTGCTTTGGGGTAGAATTAGGCGAAATCTTTAGTTTTCGAGTGCTTGTAAGAAGAGAGCGAAATAATTAGGGTACTTTTGCGGAAATAGGACACCCACCGTGTATCGCCTAAAATTGCATACCACGAGCCATATTTTACGAAGCGAATCAATTATACTCGGGCTAGATTTGCGCTAGGTCTACGCTATAAACGTTCACGTTCGCCCCAAACTCTTTGCCCGCCTACGAACATACGGCGGCTTGGCTTCCGCGTTTCGCCAAAATCAATAACTTCGGCTGCATCTGGTTGTCTGCCAAATAAATAAGCCTAAACGTCGAATTTAAAGTTTGAAAACTCATGTGTTTCGCAATGCCATATAAGAAACTCCCGTAAACTGATTCAAATCCGGACGCCCAAGCATGGCTATTCGACACGTTTCTAAAATTCCAGGTTCAGTCTCGTTAAAAATAATAACTGGTACAATAATAACAATTGTTATTGCAAAGTATTATTATTGACATATGCCACGTCACTTACAAACAAAAGGAAAAAATAAGAAAAAAAAAAAAAAAATTCCATCGACACTTGCAGAGCTATAATGTACAGTGATTTTCACGGATATAATTATAATCGTTACGTACGCATCGTTATTATCGATTTTCAATTTAATTATACGTATAGTATACATGCATAAAGCACCGGTATTCGTACCTTCCTTCACACCGGGTCTCGATTAAATAAAGATAAAGGGAATGATGACCTACCACGCGCTCTAATTTCACGTCACGCTATAATAGAGTATAGAAATAGGCATAAAAGCGAAATGGATTCGGCCGACTAGATTTTTGCTCATATAGGTACGCGAAAGTCGTATTACTGAATTGATATTTTCAATTAATAAGCAACGAGATCCGCGTGCTGAATACCTTTTGTGGGATGACCATGATTTTCCATGTCGTAAGAATTTATTTATACCACTACAAGACTGTCCTTTCACTCGCGTGCCTGGCTACATCTGGCTGTACAATCTGCACTGGATAAGTAGAGAGAGAGAGAGAAAGAGAGACAGAAGACATACCGCGAAAGTTCAACGTAAAAAAAGCGTGACATACGAAAACGATTCGAGAAGAATGAGAAACAAAGGGGAAAAAACCTCAGTAAATCGCAAATCGATCGCGGCAATACGGTTAAACAAAATTCTACCGAGATAGGCGGACGACTGGAATGATTGATCGATCGATCGCAAGATAAAAAGAATACGAGTTATTTGTTCGAACCAATAAAATGAATATTTCATTGCAAATATTATAACAGCCTGAGACAAAAAAAATTACGAACAATTAAATAGAATAATACAGGCGAGGTTCGTGAAGCTGAAACTAGCAGCCAGAGGCAGCAGCTAAATTTGTTAAACTTTTTGGGAATAGAAAAATGCAGCTCAGTTTTAGCCACTTAATTCTATGAAAGTATCGGAGATTCAAAGTACTTGGCTTAATTTTTATTTTACAACTTCGTTGCCTATTTCGAATGAGCATTAGAACATCTGGCTGCTAATTCTGTCGGCTAGCTTCAATTTTGTACGAGTTTCTATCACAGGACTGAAAAAAAAATCTAACATCAATGACTGAATTTGATTAGATTGTTCATATTTTGCACTTATAATAGTTATATTGACTCTCAGAGATAGATAAAGAGACATATAGGTTTTGTTCTGTTCACCTTGGGTCAGGTACTACAATAAAATAGATACAAAAAATAATTTAAAAACAAAACACAATAGAATAAGATAAAGTAAAATAAACCGAACTAAACTAAAGTAATATAAAGAGAAAGAGAGAAAACGAGAGAGAATGAAAGTAAGAGAGAAAAAGAGAGAAACGACGAAAGAAATAGTCAGGCCTAAGCAACGTGACCAACTAGAAGACTTGACAATTAGCAGCACAACTGCACGCGATATTGTTATCAAGGTACACGTTACACGTTTTATAATATACGCACAGTAAACTGAAGAACCTTGCGTTTTATCATAAGTCGAGAAATGTCGCGACGTATTCTTACGTTAGAAGAGTGTCACTTGTAAAGCTTGTTGGTAAAAAAAAAAAACAAAAAAAACTTTTTCTCCCTCACTATTTATTGTTTACGAATGATAGATTTGATTTTTAACAATTCGAAAAAATACCCTCCACTGTCCTTACTTTAAAAATTAAAGTAAGACGTTGCTGCAGACGATGCAGAAATTTATGGAAAAATCACTGCAAATATTGTTCATTTATTTTTCAACAAACAACCTTTCATACCGCACCAAAGGCATGAGGTTAATTGTTTGGTCGTCAAGATCCTTTAAACCATTTATGAAAGTTCGTGGTAATTAGGCCTTGAAAATACCGCAAGTAAATATTCATTTTAGATTTAACTATTTTTCGCAGCAAAATTCTTTGCGGACTATGTCGCGAAAATTTGAAAATATCGAAATCGTGCAAGGAATGAGCAAAGAGTAAACCATTGGGATTGAATATAGTGTTAAAATCGAGATCTATCGACGTGTTTCTCGTGACTGCACCAACGACGATTGTTAATAAATCATAGATACAAAAATCCTATACAATTGAGTAATAAACTTCAAATTCAAGACGGTTTATATCAGTTTAGAATGTAACTCATACAACACGTACCAGATGGAAGTATAATTGAAGAAAATTATTCACTTTAGGGAGTTAAAAACAGATATTTCGATACCGCAGAGAAATGTTTCGGGCGAAATACAGCTGATGAAGTGTATGAAACGTGCAATTATAGATAGGGTAGCAAAAATCGCGGAGATCCATTTATCCTTCACTGCCGATCATAAAGATTTCAACTTCCCTCAGTATCTATATTTAAATCGATTTCGAAGCGATGAGTATCGAAGAGAGAAATCGAAAGTCAGCGCATATGTATAGTAATTACGTATACCGAAGAATGTATTCTCTCTTTCTATGCATACATACATATATATATATACATATATCATTCCTTCTGTCTTTGTGTATTAAATAATAATAATAATAATAATAATAATAATAATAATAATAATAATAATAATAATAATAATAATAATAATAATAATAATAATAATAATAAATAATAATAATAATAATAGTAAATGTATTAAATTTAAAACAAAAAAAAAAGATTAAAAAATTAGCAAGCCAAAACGGAAAAAAACGATGATTTCTACACCTACTTAAAATACACGGACTTCCGGTGTTCTTGGAAGCGAAACAATCTTCACACGCAAAAGTTTCTTACTACCGATCAAGTCTGCAGGTTGCGTAAAAGAAATTTTAAGATTTGGGGCAGCTCTGAGCGGAATTTTTTATTTTTATTCGTTCTTCACACTTTCGTTACACAGGGTTTAATTTAGTGATTATAAATGAAGTACCGTATACTTTCATCGCGTATAATAGGACGTGAAATGATAATTATATAGGTATCATCAATGCGTTTGGAATGGCAATGACGATTCATTTTTTTCAATCACCGTCGTACCGTTAATGCGTCATTTTTAACTTATACATATACACGTAATTTATACAAGCAACTGTAATTAACCAAATAATTTTATATATTACCAACAACGATTGCAAAAGTTAGCGACCCAATTTTCTTTTCTTCAATAATATAATTAAGAAACAAAAGGATTAAATTTTGCTAAATTAACTGACAATTTCATGATTAGAACAACGACTTTTGGACAAGTGTTAAAAAAAAGTTCTGCACACTTAACAACAGAAGAGAAACGCTAAGAGAAAAACATGCAATACCTGTACTGCAAGGTGCTAAATAAATAAACTGAGAAGATTGACCGGGGAAAGTATCGATTTCGCGTTTGTAAAAATCAGATGTGCATTCCTCTACACGTTCCTGTGTTGTAATGGTTATAAAAATGATTTCAGATCGTCAGGCGTGAACATTTGCGTGTGAAATTATCGTGAAATAGAAATGAATCAAGGTTAGACTATTTTTTCATCATCATATCTTCGCGTGCTGTGCGCAATTCAATTTCAACAAATGCATCTTCGTTAGACCCGACGATAAATGCGCAACGAGTATACTATACAACATGTAACATGCAGGGAAAATTGCGTGTTCGTATCGTAAGTTTATTGGTAATAAATAAATCACGCATTATATCTAGTTATTTATGTAATACCCCGTACAATTGGCATTCGCAAATTACGTTCGAATTATACACGATAGATCTCCAAGACTACATCGATTGGCTAAAATCAGGAACTGAATTATTCCCAGCGTCTACGTTGTTCAATGTCGAAGGAGACTTGAGAATGCATCATCATTCGTGACGTAAGTAAGGAATTGAAAATAAAAAAGACTATCAAACGCTAATGACATCAGTTTGATTACTTCCGGTACACTGATTTAATGACAACAATGACAACAATAATAATAATCATCGTAATAATTAGAATTGGAATGTAGTGTTTATGCACTTGGAATAAACAGACGGTATGTATGTATACAATATCCACCTATACTACATACATAGCGTTTCCATCTGTACCGTTGATTGAACAAATTATTTCCGTATCGATCATGACGCGATAGTTTCTTCGCTACGTACAGACACACGAATACGTATCTACACGAACAAATCGAATTCAGGAAAAGGTATACGTATACGCACCTCTCTTCTTCCCTGCATACCTTTAGAGGGCAGAAAAATCGTTGTAACAATTTAACGAAACAACAAATTGTGCATTAGTAAGGCATAAACGGGACGCATATATACACTGAGAAAAATTTCATTTCTCACAGTAACTTGAAAAATTGAGCAAAACAGGTATCGTTAGAAAAAAAACTGTTTCAATATTGTTGGTATTACGAAAAACGAGGTAAGCCTAACCATTTTGCGCTATCGTCGAGCCTTTTTTGGTAATTCCAACGCAAAATCAGTTTCTGAGGTTTACTCTACTTTTTTAGTTAAACAAGGCTTTAACGTCAATTTATCGTTGCACAAGCATTAAATTTTCGCAACAGTTGCAAGAAAATATAGCAAACGTGATCGTAATGAGAAAGAATAGTAACGTATACTAGACTCTCCGGTAACAGCTAGAAAATTAATTTTCATTTTCTACCTAGAACTATATTTTTCGATTGTGGTATAAAAAATGAAAATAGTTAAGGATTTACCGGTAACCGAAACTGAAAATTCCTTTCAGTGTATCATATGTGTGTGTCCATATATACCTAGTATATATATATATATATATATACATGCTCTGACAGAAGCACATTGTCTGAATCAGAGAATGGTGGTATTGGGGCTTGTATAACAATTATTTCTTCACTCCAATAAACACCCTATACGTGTATACGTGTGTGTGAGTGTGTGTGTAATATAAATCATTACGTAACTCAATTCTCAGCGCTACAAGTCAGTTGTATAGGTAGGATAGTTAGACGTTATGTACGTTATACCCAAGAAGAGTGCGTTATCTAGCGATGGTTAGAGACGATTGTAGTCGGTTTCGCCACGAATCAATCGAGTTCAAGGCTGGTTAGTATTCGGTATATACCTATACATATAAAATTCCTATAACGTGTATCGAAGAATCCCTGGCAGCCTGCAAGTGTCATGTAATTCGAATATCGACGCTCGATGCCGACGATCGTCGAAATATCGGTATTGTTGATACAGGCTGTTGCAGTGAACTGAGAAGCCTGAAAGGCAACGATTTTCGACAATTTTTCGGCAAATATATTATTTCGAAAAACAATTCAACATTTCGAAAGAAAGACGGATAAAATTCAACGTCGACCGCAGGCAATGTCACGAATATTTTAATGATGCAATGCAATGCAAAGCCAATTGATTGATTGCAACGCCTCGAAATTCTCGGTGCACATACCGTGTAACAGCAAGGATCTTACAGTTTGCGCTGATGAAGCGTCCGTTTGAAGCTACTTGAAGATGCGTGTTACCTAGCAATTGAATATATGTATATATATATTTATATGAGAAACGACGCATTGCCGAGGGAAGTGTTTCGTCGTTGTATAGCAATATTGAGACAGAAAATTTCAGCAAAGCGAATATATAAAATACAGCTCGTTTCCTGGTTACGCTCGTTGTCGTTTCCATTGATTCCTGACCAAAGGAATCACAGTGTACGATTGTGTGAACGAAGTATCTGAAAGTATTTGTCATTGTATAGAAAATGATTTAAACAACGGACGAGTTTTCTTCCTTCATCACCAGACAACGAATCGATTGTCATAAAAAAAAAGTTTCAAACGACGTGAAATTTTAGGGAAAGAAAACTTACGGAGATGAAAGAACGACTTGTACGCTTACTCGGAACAAACTATCGAATCAAATTAAACAAAATTTTTATACCATGTACCCGACTTCCGTTTCTGCGAGTAAGGAACTGTGACGATCGCAATAATATCAAAGATTGATTTTAAATATTAGAACAGCAGATTCATTGTGCACCATAATGGCCATTAATTCACGCACGTGTGTGTGTATATATATACAAACTATCCACACAATTACTGCAGACTGTATCAATAAGCCAAAGTGAATTTGACAAGCCTGAACTTGCGTCACGTATTACAGCGATTCGTTGTTTATTTGGCGCGAAAGAAGAAGTCAAGTTTCTCAAACACCGAGTATTCAAAATGTCATCAACTTGTCAAATCGGGTAACCTTTTTGAATAATTTTTCACTTTCATTCGCGTACAAAAGATATGTAACATACATACATAATACATATATGCCTGTAATGAAGGTATTTCCAAAAGTTGACCGGTCTTTACGCGGTAATAAAAGCAAAAAGTTACCTTGCAAAGGTTCGCAGAGCATGATAAAATTATGACGCTTGAGGAAAAAGCCTGCAGTCACGGTTCGAGTAAATGATTCATTGGCGATAATTTTTTCCCCTCATTTGGTTCAAATGCTTGTTTTACGCGTGTTATACACGTGATGGGAAATGTCAATTTATACGTATCTGTGTATATATACATACATATATTGTACCAAGGTAGGAACGAACAGTTCGTGGTCAATGTCAGCGTCGACACGCCGATGTCATCGGTGTTGGATTGCGAATCGAGAAGGCGAGAGCAGGCTGGTATTAAATCGATTCCATGCACCCACACATTCATTCCCAAGAGCCACACGACGATCGATCTCAATCACCGTGACGACTTTTAAAACACCATGCATTCCGTATTCCGAATCGACGGAGTTCTAATTATCATCAATACGTACCGCACGCGTGTTTAGCTTGTGCAATTTCACCGGATAAAATTGGTTTTCAAATCGCCTCCGCAATCCGACAACGACAAAGAGAACGACGAAAACCGACATCGTAGGTCGAAAATATCCAATTCTGTATTCGATTTAGCGTTTATTTTTCCATAAATGAAACACCCACCCACATACACACGTCTCGCATGTCCGAAGCTGACATAAATCCATAACCCAGACGACGAACGGTGAAAAGTGAGCGTTTGTGTTTGTGTTTGTGTGTGCGTATCCTCCAGGGCACGAAAAGATCGAGGACTACTATGAACGCTTTGACTTAGAATTGCGTTTCGGACCACCAGCGTGATCGTACGTACGTAAATACACGCATGAATGTAGATTGCGGAGACTGTGCCGAGTAGGGTAGGATGTGATAAGTAATAAGGTCCGAGAAGGAGTGCACCGACCCGTGCGGTGATTAGTGCCTGCTTTATGCGGGTGGAGACACGTATGTATAATACATATATAATGCCGAGTAAATTATCGTATGAATTCGTTTCGTATGTTTCACCCTACTACCTAATATACCGCAAGCTCTGTTAATAGCACGTATATGCGAGTTTCATAATTAGACATGGTGGCCACTGACAGCGGTCGAAAAAAATCCTTGACTTTTCCTGAGTAAAAAGGCTACGTAACAGTGCCAACTAGAGTAAATAGTTAATGAAGCTACGAATTTATCGGTATTTAAAAATGTGGTAACACTCTGTTTAACGGCGACGGAAAGTAATTTTTATACAGTCGAGCTTGAGCGCAGAAATATTTTTATAAAATTATTTTATCACGCAAGCGTTTACACGGAACATTGACTAAATCATTTTACGAAAATTTCAATGCAATATTTAGATCCATGCAGAAACTTACTTATCGAGTAGATGGAATATCTTTCGTACAGACCAGGACATCCCTTCCGCTTACCCTTAACCCCTGCGTCTCGTCAGCTCTATTTATAACATCTCTACGGATGCGCAGCGCTTATCGAAGAAATATACCCGGGAAGCATTGTTTCGTTTACAAAATTTGGAAAAATCTCTCTCGTGAATAGTAGGAATTTTTTCTACCGAAAAGCACTTTACTTCTCAACACGATCTTCATTGATTAGAAATTCCTAGCGTGCGATTTTGTCGAATTTTGATTTTTCGTGAAACGAGCTTAGTTCTTTCTCGTTCCGCCGGACCACCGTTCATTTTCCTCGACCAATTGTAATACTCCCTGAATTTTCCCTGACGAGTGGCCACCGTGTTAAAAATAGAGGAATATCGCGTCACGCGTGCAGTTTCCACCTCAGCTCGTCCTCGTGACGTCTTACGCGCGTGCAGTATGTTGTATATTTATACGGCGTGAAGGTGGCAGCTTAACTCAGAATCCCGGAAGCGTGGTATAGGTATCCTCATTTCCCCGACGTTACTCTCCAGCTGACTTAATCGGATTACTTGATTACTTTGACTCAAACTGTGCGGCCTTCGGAAGCTATTACCAGCTGACGATAAATCGAAATCTTAAAGACACCTCGCTATCGCCGTCTCAAAGCTTGCAAGCATCGTGTTTAATTGATGATTAAATTATTCTGTCAAAATTAACACTTCGTTCATCTCTGATACCTTATAACGAATGCAATGAGAACCGTTTCTCGTATAACCGCTGATCTGGAAATAAGAGGTGAAGCATTGGAAAATATTTCCGCGCAATTATCTGGTTATTGTAAAATTACGCGTAGCTGCGTACGTTCCTCGTCTGTTCGATGATAAAACTGCACTGAGATAAATTTTAAGTTCCGGTTACCGCTCAGTCCTTAACTGTCTTCATTTTTTACCACAATCGAAGAATACAGTTCAAGGTATAAAATGAAAATTAGTTTTCTAGCTGTTACCCGAAAGTTTAGTAACCGTTACTATTCTTTCCCATTAAGACGTTAAAGCCTCGTTTAACTAAAAAAAAAGTAGAATAAACCTCAGAAACTGATTTTGCGTTGCAATTACCACAAAAGGATCGACGATAGCGCAAAATGGTTACAGCAATTAGCAATATTCAAACAGTTTTTTTAACGATACCTGTTTTATGTACTGAATTTTTCAAGTTACTGTAAGAAACGAAACTTTTCGCAGTGTGTACTGTATAAACCCGTTTCAAACTCCGGTGACATATTCATCAGCCTTGCAAATTAACGTACATCGTTATAGTTTGCACTCTCTGTTCACGAGGTTGCAGCAAATCAGAATGGAAGGTGGGTGTCTAGGTTTATAGATATTGCGCGGAGAGACTATCCATCGCATGTATATCTATACCTCGTACGTCGCCAAGTGTGATATATTTACTGTTGCATAGTAAAACGAGTCGACAAACCGTTGATTAATACAACAAAGTTGTAAGATTTCAAAATCTCGATATCGTTAGTTATTCTTGTTCTTGTTGTTGTTGCTGTTGTTTTTCGTTTACCATTCAAAGCTCGGTGTCGACTCGTTAAATTCGTGGCACAACGTTGCTCAAGATCGACGATTTCATGCCTGTAACGTAAACTTTGAAAGATGACGCGGCGTCAGCAACAACGAGAGTTTAGTCTACGCTCACGTAGTTGGCCGATTATAATACTGTGTTACAAACTCTGTGTTATCGGTTCTCCGAAACTCCTCAAGTCGTAAAGTAACCCGGAGTACGTAGTTTGGAGGACAAAATATAGAAAGTATACAATGCCAAAATGCAGATTTGTCAAAATTTATACCAAATCGAAATTTTACCGATTTATGGTTTTACCTTCATATATTTCGTATTTCTGTACTTCGACGATCTAGATGATTTCAAATTTATGAAATTAAAGTTCGAAACGTTGTAGCGACGAAAGATCGCGGAAAGAACACTGTGTTCTTATTTCTACTATGACTTTCAAGGAAGTAAGATTTCAAAATAAAGGTTTTTTTTTTTTGTTTTATTACAGTTCACTGAATTTCAAACAATTCCAAAATCGCGAAATGACGATTTTTCCTAAGAATGAATCGTTACGACAAGGTTACTAACTTCGACATGAAACAATTTTCTATGCTTGAACTTTCTGCATTATTGCAATTCGATATCTTGGTCCTTCTACATCGATCGGTCTTCTGGTTTCTTCAAGTTTTTCAAATCCCAATCCGAACAATACAAGTTCAGAAAAAGGTGAACCGGCATCGTTACGTTTATGCAATAGTTTCGTAAGATGTTTTCAATTAATTGCCCTTTATAAGAGCGAACCAAGAATAAACAATAAAATATATATACATCAGGAGTCGCGATTCTATTGTTCGCAATTACACGTTCGGGTGAAAAAAATTTGAAAAAAAACAAGCGTATACAGTAAAAGTGATTTCTTCGATCCTACGCGACTATAAATCGCTGTTATTATAGACGTAAAATCGGTGATTGGTGGCGAAGGCCAACATTATCAGGTAGTTGGAGTTCTATTAGGTGTATATATAGGCGTGTGTTAAACTTGACACTGTACACGGTGACTCGTCGATTCCAAATATCTGCGAATGTAAGTGCGGGGCGGAGTTGGAATTCCGAATTTGAAAAGTTTCGAAAGCGCCAAATGCCGAATTTATTGGTGGCGAAACTTGTGGTTAAAGAAATTAAACTTTTACGAGACAACAAGTTTCGAATGGTCCGGAACCTAACGCTTCCAAGTTCCGAGAGTGCGGAAATGAGAAAATCAAAAAATCTGAAACATCGAAATTCTGACAGATTCAAGATTTTCAGTTCTATGAATTTCTGATTTCGTGATATTTCACGACTTTGATTTTGTTTTAAATTTTCGACATTCTTACTACGGAATTCTGGTCATTCTGAATTTTGGTTTTTCTGATTTTTTTACTCTATCAAAGCTTTATTTTTCCAAATTTTCCTCCATCCTAACTTTACTTTTCAGAACTTTGCTCTATCGCAGTTTGAATTTTCGGAACTTTGAGCCGTCGACTTTCTGACCATCCGAAACTTTGTTGTTTCTCCAAAGTTTAATTTTTTTATTTTAAGTTTTGCCAGCAAATAATTCCGAATTAGGCGCTCTTGGTACTTTTCAAATTCGAAACTTCAACACCACCCCGTGTATGTATACGAATCGAGTGAGATACGATAGTGTAAAAAATAGAAAATCAAGATCCAACAAACAGCTATGAAAAACCGCCATATCGCGTTGCGAAAAAGCTCTGCACCCTAGCGGATTGCAATTAGGTTGTTTTTACTATCGAATCGATCACCATCGCGTTTTTCTATTTTTTTTTTTTTTTTTCTAATTTTTTCTTCTATACGTCAACAACTGCGTTGTAAAAGCCGATCGCCCAGAGATTATACAAAAGAACCTTCTATATCACGGAACAATTTTACTATTATTAACAATTTATTGACGATTTGCGATCACGTAATATAAAAAAGCACTCATCGCTGTTTTCATCGCGATATTAAATACAGATGCGAGAATAACAATCAGGGTATATAGCGTGAATGACATATTAGTGTCCCTAACATTTCCTGGTTTTCCAGACGAAAATAGACATTTTTACAAAACTGAACCCCCTCAATTCCCTGACGATTCTCGGTTCTACAGATTTCCCTAACAACAATTACACAACAATAACGTACAATTGGTGTAATAAAACGTGCAGCAGATCGTGTACATGGAAATCTCGCCGAAATGATTAACCTTGTAGTTGAATGGAAAATAAAGCAAAAAAAAAAAAAAATTTGAAACTTAACTGTTCTACTAATAGACACGCAGAGCAAGGCTAGGAGCATATTGACCTAGTGCGTCGGGCTACATTGGTGTCAATTATCTTCGTTTCAGTTACGACGATCAAGTTCCCCGCCGGCAGGGACGAATCGAGAATGATTTCGCGATGGAAAAATCCCAGGGCGACGACGATCCGTCCCTGATATCCTGTTTCGCGTTTTAAAACACGATTCGGCGAATGCGATGCCTGCAGGAAATCATCCCCGCAGAAATAAACAAACTTGGTGAATGAAGTTTTCATTTCATCACATTATATTTGGATCAATTTATCTTTAGTTAGGTCAAACTTAACAAATAATCATTGATATACTAGATGAAATTCCATACTATTATACTTTTGGCAATTAATTGAAATAAGCATTGGATAAAATTTATGTGAATATACTTATTTTGTTCACTCTTTGAGTAAATCTTTGTACATAATTATATGATATACAAGACTAACGACGATTCGTACGTGTTATGAATTATTCAAGCCTGGTATTCTCCTCTACAATAATTGAAACACAGTTTGAACATTCTTTTTATTCAAACAATTCACGCATGTGACGATATATATATATTTTTTTTTGTTTCCTGTTTTTTCTCCTTTTGTTTCACCTTATGAGAAATTCGTTAAGTAATGTGTTATCGAATCCCTGTGTAAAATGTATCTACGGAAGAACAACTTCAAAAGGAAAAATACTGAAAAAAAAAACTTCGGAATATCGACTGCAAAAAAATCTGAAATTTTCCGATCATATAACGTCGCGACGTGTGCAAAAATTTTTATCATCGTCCGGTTGAACTTGTCCTTCGAATTAATTTCAATGATAATTTTTGTTCCCGGTATGGATGAATTCTGCTTGTTTAACGTAGAGTAAAGAAATAAAAAAAAAAAAAAAAAACAGAAGCCCGTGTCGAAAATAAGGATCAATAATTTTTGCCATACGGCGCCATTTGGCTTTGCAATAACAAACAAGCAGTGCGCCGGCATTAAATCGCAAATCGAACGACCGGCGACGCGCTCCGTGAGTGAGCAACGGCCGAAACAAACCCGTCATATAAACGGCGTAAAATTCAATTCGGTATTGTTTATAACAAACGAACTAACACAGGCAACGAATTTTACTGTTTATACACCAAAGATGTTTGGCTGTGCGGGCAGAATTTATAATTATGAGTCAGCTCTCGTTTCAAATCGCTTCTTCGATAGCAGTACGATATTCATCAGCCACACGCATGCGGAACGATACTCGCGAGATAAGAGAGCGGAAGAAACTCGATTGGATCGTAAACTCTGCGGAATAAATTGTGCCGATGTAGGTATTAATGCAAATTTCCAAATTGGTGATTCGAAATTAGGGATAAATTTGGGTCACCGTCTGAATCGGGATGAAAAACGATTAAAAAATCTTAAACAATGTCACCTGCGCCAATGACGATTAACGCGAATGAAACGACATCATTCGTGTATTAATCTAAAATATCGGTAATTAAAAAAAACGTTTCATACAAATTTAGAACGTTCAAAATGATTTCTGATGCGATTCCGATATTTTCGCGGTCTAATATTGCTTACCATAGATTTATTTATTTTACATCCTATAGTATCGGACTCGTTGAAGCCGTGTTGTATTGTAAGAGTTCTTAAATTGTTCCTAGACTTCTAATTTTGAAGGATCTGCAATCGACTGGCAAAAGGATTCGAACAAAATAAATAACCGATAAGAAAGAAACTCCAGAGTTCAATTACTTTTTAAGCTTTTCATTACAAAACCTTTTCTGAAATCGTTGTTATCTAAGCTTGTATTGCTCGTATAGCTCGCGACTAAGATTGCTGGAGAAGTTTCAGCCATTTTTTTCATTTCTTTTTTTCTCAAGTCTTGATACGAGCGGCGAAAGCCATTCACCCTCAGGTCTGCGATACTCTCCGAGCATCGTAAAAGCGACTCACCGTGTACTCAGTCCCTAGAGTTCGGCGTTATCCTTTCGGTCGTCGACCTTTAAGAACTATTCTTGGTAAGAGGAGAAAAAAAAAAAAAAAACACATTGTAGAAAGTGAGATTATCCGCACCTTTCCAGCGATATTACCCTAGAGGCCCTGCAAACCAATTAAGCCACACGCAAGGATTAAATTCTATTCATCCTAAGCTAGAAATAAAGATATTTGCAACGAGTTCGAGGTATTCGAGATTGATCGCAATTTTATATACATTTGGAAAACCCGCAATAAATTTTGGGAGGAAAAAATTCTGTTTTTTTTTTTTTTCTTTTCATCTTCTTCAACGGTGAATAATCGCCGATCGTGTGTTTAGAAATCGAAAACACGCATCTTCGATTAAACGGACAGGTGTGAAGATAAACAAACGGCTTGATTTGTATCTCGCACGTAATCAACGAGATAAATAGAACCTTCCGATTCGTATCGAAATTTTTTTCGTCAATAATAGCTAAAATAGCAACGGTGATAAGTTTGATTTAAAAAAAAAAAAAGAAAATAAAAAAAAACAAGAGGCTTTGGACTGCCCATGAGCCAGCCCGTAAACTTCCCGTTCTTACACTGCGGATTGCAAATTCATAGAGAAAAGAAAAGAATAATATTTAATTCAGATTTCGAACTAAGAATTCAGATTCGTGATTAAGGATTTTAAAGCCTTATTTTTTTTATTTTGAATCACGATAACGGATCCATCGTTACAAATTTTGGAAGTCTGAGCTTCGATTCGTTATCGGTGATCCGAAAAACCTCCGTCGACCAATTTTCACCAAAATCGGAATATTTTTAAATCTTTTCCACCACGTTGGATCGCCATTTTGAATTTCACAATCCGACTTCAGATTCGTGATCAGCAACCAGACAAACCGACGAGTACCAATTTTCATCGAAATCCAAATGTTTTTATTTTTTTTTCAGCTTATCGAATACGACAAATTTAAATTTTACAAATCTAACCTCATGGTACTAATTTTTATTCAAATCCATTCATCCATTCTCAAGACATCATCAGTTTTATTTGATTTTTTGGATTTATGTTATTGCAATTATTGAAAAAGCCAATCATGATCAAAGCCAAAATCTAATCAGTTCTAAGTTTGGAAAAGCCGCGTCGATTGAGACTAAAATCATTGAAATCCGGTAACTCGTTCTCGAGATATCGGCAGACAAAAAAAATTGATAAGATACGTGCAACCATACATAGACACAGACGTACATCGGAAAATGATCGGAGGTGATGCTCTACACATCAAAACGTGGAGATCTAGTGAAAACTCAACTTTTCACGTTCAGGTTGATTACAACTTCTTTTTTTCTCTGAAAACAGAGAAACGGGAAGTCGAAAACAAGTAACGAATGGATTTCAGTCACAACCACATGTTTCCGACCCCTTTAGCGCACGTCGGGCTGTCAATTTTTTAATTCTCCGAACAAATCCAGGAATAAGTTTTGAACAAAGGCAACCGCAGATCTGAAATTACGAACCGTAGCTGATGAAATTACAAATCATTTCCATATCCCCTGTAACTTATGTTTGGAAGAAAAAAAAAGGAATTAAAATTACCCAAATTAAAAATTACACGTAATTTTCTTTCAAGGATTTGTTACATCTCTCTCTCTCTCTCTCTGTCTCTCTCTTTTTTCATCAGAAGCACAGAAAAATGATCAACCAAATGACAACTAAACGATAGACAAATGCATATTTAATGAATATTGTATAGAGTTCTTCAAACTAATTAAAGATGTAATCATTAATCACTGTATAGTTTAGACTACAGGTTTATAAATCTTGTGGAAGAGAAACTAGAATAGAAGTGCCATTCACTGCACGTACGCAAATTATACCTTTTATTATAATACGCAGTTATAATTAGTGCTTCCTTAAATTATAATTTCGATTAAAATAAAAATAAAAAATCGATATTGACATCGGAATGGTCGTCATAAAATCAAGGAAGATTGCAATTCATCAATATATATACACACATATATACGTATGTATATATACAAGTATATTCTATATTTCAAATTACGACATTTGACGCATTAAATACGTCGAAAGACGTTATTGCCTAATGTATACGTATATATATATGTATATAATACCTAGTGCAAGATCTCCTTAACGAGACTTGGCGCGTGTACTTCTAAACTTTTGAGCATTGCACGAGCCTATGTACATATGTATTTATGTACGTACTTATGCACGCGTGTGTAAGCGTAAATGAAATCAGTTCGAGTCTCGACTACAAGGCAGATTCTAAATTTAAAACCCGCACGACGCGACGGACGAACGGCTCAATGTCACAACACTGACAACTGATGGTAGTAAGTTTCACGTGTGATGCAAAGGAAGAACCGCGAATCAAAAGTTTTACCTCAAAGTCCACTTTCCAGTGTTTTTCCGTATACGGCCGCATAGGCAGATTCCAAGAAATCAAACAGGATACAGCGTAGAAGAAAACAATCCGGAAAAAGTACTGCGTGGAGAAGAACAAACTAACGGAGAAAAAAAAAAAGAAAAAAACACTTTTCATCACCGTGAAGAGAAAACAGTCTGCCGGTGTGCCCGATAAAATTCCGCGATGATCTTGAAAACGGCCGAGTGAAAAATCTGATGATGATAAGACTTGGCAGTAAAATGAAAAGGTTGAGAAAAAAAAATAAATAAAAATTCTAGAGATTCGAAAACGTAAAAATTAACTGACGATCGAAACGTATACTTTTCCTTACATCAACAAAGGTGATGATAAATAAAAATGAGACGCTTGTTAAAGAGCATTCATATATTTAATGTTTTTTTTTTTTTTTTCTTCGATTCGAAGAAGGAACATTGAAGAGAAAATTATACCCGTATGTCATGTATCTCATACAATTACTTCGATCGATCGCGGTAATCTTTTCGTTGCAAAGTTCCTTTCCAATCACGAAAAAACGTGAACGTTATACGTATATCGCGTGTCTAATACACGGGATAAGCTGTCGTATGCGCAAATACACGAGCTTCTGTCGCGTGAAAAGCTGAGGCATGGTGCGAAATATTTTTGTCTTTCCTGCGGTAATTTAAGCTGATAACACGTGAAAAGGCATAAAAACGTTGAAAAGAAAAAGATAGAAAAAACCGTCGTAACGATTGAAAATTAGGCAGGTTAAAATCGGAAAGAAAAAGGTGACGTCCTTTTCATTTTATTTCAACAAGCAAACCAAAATTCACAAGTCGAGTATGATGTACCTGTGACATTTTCAAATAACCGTTACATACGATATTGGCCGTACATATTTCGAAAAAATGATAAGCAATATTCGATAAATTGCCTGATAAGACGGGAGAGAGAATAAGAAGATACGATAAAAAATTGGGTCGTGTGAGAATCCATGAGTTAATCTTTGAGGAATGGGATGGAGGAAAAAAAAAAAGAAAAAGAAACACGGATAACCAAACACAATATAATAATACACTTGTGCGTATTCATGACAACATTTACAAACACTGGATTAATCAATTAACTTTTTTCTTCTTCCCTTGACATTTGTTTTTGCTTTTCGTTTGGTCGTTTATTTATTCTCATTTTTTTTTTTATTTTTTTTTATTTTTTCTTTCTTTATCCTCTATTTTTTATACCCCTTATTCGGCACCGGCACGCAATTCCGTCGTCGAATGACGTCACAGACGACGACCTGGAATGACGTCATACTTGACAACGCGGGCAAACTTTCTCAAAGGCCTCGAAGACTTTGGATAGAGGGAGAAGCGTGCGTGAGTGGCGTTGATCCGTTGTTACACGCTGCTGTTGTTGTTGTTGTTGTTGTTGTTGTAGATATATATATATGACAGATATATAACAGGTGGTATATATATATATATATATGTATATACATATATAAATAAAAATTTGTAATAAATTGATTCTACACAGTCACTACATCGCTTCGTCTTTTTATTCGCAAAGCTTCCCTCGCTTTTTTTCTTTTCTTTCGCTAACTTTTTCCCGGCAACTCGTAAACGACGAATTTGTGAAAAGTACGATCGCTGTTTCAACAGTAGTGTAATTTCGCCGTCATTATACAGCAGGTGTAATTATAATTCGATCGCGGGTACAAAATTCATCTGTTTCGCGGGTACATTGCATATTACGTCGAATCGTTAGTTTCTATGGTATGCAAGTGGTTACATACTTGTATTACAGTTATACCTGTGATCAGCGATTCAATCATCATTTGTTCTCTTTTTCAACAATAAAGAGATCGATTCTTAATTCATCTCATTGTTGTAAACGGATGGCTGAGTGATAAGTGGTAAATAACAATGGTATTAAAAATTAAAAGAATAGTTCTACCGCATGCATATTATATATGTATATATATATATGTATGTGCGATGACGAAAGGTCACGATCGTCAAGCGATCGCATCGCGATCAGATAGGATATATTCACGCTCATACCACGACTGTCGAGTTCAAGGCCGTCACGTGTCTGTGACTGACCAATCATTGATAAAAGGTGAAACGATTCGAGACTGAGTAGTAAAAAGTGAAAGAAATGTAGATAAAAAAAAAAAAAAAAATTGAGTAGAAAAATAAAAAAAAGACCGTATAATTTAAACGTAACAGCAGTTTTCCGTAAAACGATTAGCGCACAGCCGCGCTACATGATTCAACGATAAAACATTGTTAATTTTCTCGCTAATATTTTTAATTTGTTACGTTGAAAAAAAAAAAAAAAAAGAAAAAAATGGGTTCGCGAATAGAATATAAGTATGTATTTTTGAAGTTAACGTTAAATTCGATTTTAATTTCATTTTTCAATTATTTGTTTCGCCTGTAGCTTCTAAGCCAAAAGCTAACGCCCAATTTCGTCTTAATCTCAAAAATTTTCATTTTCCAACAAACAGTTTACGAGAAAAATATGAAAGAAATCGATCGGGGCTAACGGTTCGACAATTGAATAAATAAATCGAATCGAACAAATTCTAATAATCCAAAACTCGGTAGAAGATGTTTTTTTTTTCGTACACTCTACACCGTACTTGACAATAAAAAATACGTGGAATGCCTCATATATATACTATATCAGTAAAGCCGCTCAGGCAGAAAGAATTTTTCTCAATCCATCGCTTGATTTGCAATTTATGCAGATGACTGACTCGACAGACTCCAAAAGAATGTTGCGCGTATCCAAATAGATTGGAAAAAAAAACACTTTAATGAAGGACAAAAAAGAAATCAGATGTTTTAAACCACGCGTTGTTTCGTCCCTGTGTATGCCTGTGTTGTAAATATATATGTATGTATACGTATAATACGTGATGTGAAATGAAATCTTACGCAGCATAACTGTAAAGACTTGTGTGTCAAATACGGAATGTGTTCCACCTTTCTTCTTACGTACCTGCAGAATTGTAACGTAGGATAGTTACCTAAAGGATGGGGAAAAAAAAGGGAAGAAGAAAGAAAGAAAGAAAGAAAACAACAGCAGCAACAGTAACGACGATGAGCAATAACAATTTCAATAATGATAGTATCGATTTGACACCATCGACAAAATTGTTATTAATAGAATATACAATAAGTGTTATAATATTCGAGTGAATTTTTAATAACGCATAGCGAATTTGTATCAGTTCGTATTGGTATAGTAATATAATTAAAACGTTAAGAAATTATATTATTTAAATATAACCAGAATCGTGCGCGATGGAAAAGAACATAAATCGCTGTCAACGATAAATATAAGTTAGATACATATAATTACAAATCAATGAACATCCGGATGGAAGAAGAGAAAAAGAAAACATTATAAATAAATAATGAAACTTGTATGAAGAAATTTAAATACAGTTCAAAAATATATCTTGAAATTTTAGTGTATTTCTAATAATATATAATATATCTGGTTTTTCAGTTTCCTTTGATTTTATCGCATCAAAAGTAGCTTCTCAACCGCTGAAACCGAACGACCGCACGTTGACATTAGATACGAATACAAATAAAAGAGGAGGAAAGCATCGCTAGATTCCAGGTTCGATTCCTGACTCCGTCGTTAATTTTTCAAATTCACCAGTTGTTCAAATTTACATATTCTCAAAAGAGGAGGAAATTCGAAAATGGTTAAAGCACAAAAAATGTTAAAATAGCTGAAGAGCAGAACGATAATTAGCGTAATTATTCGAATAAAAAATCGTGACAAAGTTTAAGTTTTTTCTAATTCTAATCCTTCACGTTTTCGTAAATATCACAATTCATCGAAACGCTCAACGATTTATTGATAATAATTAAAATTCGAGACAACAATAGTAATAAATTAATAAAAAAATACACACACACCTTTTCGCCTTTTATACTTTGTGTTTGACATTACATTATACATCGTAATATTTCGTCTCTTTTTTTTCAACTTTTGTTACGTGCAGCCCGCTCACTCTCCTTTTTATATGATTGAGCACCAGACGTAAATATTTATTTCCGAATACTTTATTGCGTAAACTTTACAACCTATTATATACGTCTCGTGGAAATGGAAAAGTTTCTGTAGTGGTGGAATTTTTTTTTCAGTCTTTCTCTCTCTTTCATAATCGATCATCTATCTCCTAGGTATTACACACCGTGTACATAACAATAAGACTTCGTTGCCGTGATCGATAGAGGAGGACAAGACGAACGTATCGGTTGTATTTGCAATTTCATAATGCGCACGACTGAAGTAAAATTTTACCGAACTTACATCGGACGAGTTGTGCATAAATATTTTATGCAAGAAGAATACATGTTACATGGTATGTCATGTATGTTATGATAAAAATAGTGATTTTAACGATTATCAATGAAATGAAGAAATCGTGAAAATTCATAAAGCATTCGTATTTCTGTTCAAATGACGTATTGTTGTACATCTCTCTTGATATTTAACGCGATTTTTAACAAATCCATGCGTTAAAATCAAAACAACCGAAATTTACAGGCAAGTCTAGGGGAATAATAATTGTGCATATAAAATTTGTAAATATTCATCGGGCGATATTCTGAACTGGTTGAAATTATAACTAATCGTGAATAATCATCGATGTTCGTTACATAACGTAGAATACAATATAATAATCAAATACTTTTTGATTACTTTGAGTAACTTTACTGCGACGATTCATATTGAGGGAAAAACTTTTACTTCGCGATTTTAGAATTGTCTGAAATTGAGCAAACCGTAATAAAAAAAATAATACATACTCATATTTGGGAATCAAAGTTTCTTTGTAAGCATCGGAAGTTTGAAAATATTGAATTTCTTTCCAATGTTTCGTTACGATAACGTTAAAAATTTCAACCTCGCGATGTTGCTAAAAGTTAATTTCCAAAATCTCTATCTCTGATCGTATAATAATATCAGAAAAACGAGTTTCGATCGTACTTTTTCTTTTCTTATCGTCTTTATACCGTTCATTATACTCAGGCTACTGAGACAACGATGGGAAACGAGACGAAGCGTTTTACCATGCATCAAATCCCATCGTATAAACCTGCCAAGCTCATGCGACATTGAACAACTACGACTACTACTACTACTAGCTAGTATTGCTCCGGTCGTTAACAGAATGTCGCCAAACGCGTTCGTTCGTTCGTCGCAGCAAGACTCGACATGGGACTAACTGCTCATCGACATTCCGTCGATCTTAGCTCGCGTCGAGCTTTCTTCGAGATAAGTATAAAGTGGAAGGTGTGTACAAAAGTATACATTATTATAAAAATACACCAAGTATAAAAAAAAGAGAGAATCAAAAAAATTATTGTGCCTAGTTAAATTTTAAAGCAAGACAGTATTCTGCGTTTTTCGGGGTCGTTGATTACGAATCTGAAATCAGATTTCGAAAATTCGAGACGGAGCATCCAATAAAGCGGACAAAATTTTCAAATTTGATCAAATCTGGTAAAAAAAAAAAAAAGAAAAAAAAACTCTATGCGGGGGTTTTCGGGGTCGCTGATTGTATTCGCCATACCCATTTTAATCATCTATTACGTATTGCAAATACACGATATTTGTAGAATATTTACGGACAAAGTTGTAGGAATTTTCTTCGCCTGCATGATTATGTGTAGGGTTCGATATTATACGCCCTCGTATGTCTCGAAAGTAATTAATGAACACCGATATCATTTTTCTCACGTGTCAGTGTATATGATATGGGAATATGGCAATTACATCGTGTACATACATAAGCAAGAGAAAGAGAGAGAAAGAGAGGCAGATAGGTCAAACAACGGTGGTAATTGAATGCGTAATAATTAACGACGATGAAAAAACTCGTCAAACTATGAAAATTCGAAGTGTATTAGACACGGAATTCGCAGCTTGTTCAATTAATTATTCTTTCGACGAGATATCATGTAAAGATATATAAAATAAAAAAAAAAAAAAAAATGAAACACCATCGAACTTTCAACGAAATGCTGTCAATTTTTTGCAAACGAGAAATTGAAATTTGAAGAACAGAAGGAAAAATTTTCATCCAAACGAATGACAATTAAAATAGCTACTGAGACAACGATTTTTTACATACGTAAACAATTACGGTACGATAGGTACGTACTTACAGAGTTACTTTGTCAATCTGTGTAATTATGTGTGTGTGTGTGTGTGTGTGTGTGTGTGTGTGTGTGTGTGTCGCATTCTCATAGGTATACACATATATAGAGATATAATAGAGTATGTATGAAGTTATAGCCGAGGTATACGAACCACACAAATCATTGAAAATTGATTGCAACTTGGCGTACACCGTGATGTCTAAATAATTAACGAAGAAGCTCGAACAAGATTTATAGTTGGTTAACCAGCGTAACAAGGCAGGGTACGTATATAAATAATACCAGTTGGAACTACATGCAAGAAAACTTTCGCGAGCTGTGTTATCAACGCTTCGTCATCAGATGTCGAATAAGTGATTATTACGTACGTACACAACTGATAAGGATGTCAACGGATTTCATCCGTACTCTTGCACATCAAGCACGCATTTCCTTTCCATTAGAAATATATGTCTATTTACGCAATAGATTATTATTATTTATCGTGCATCGTATATTGTATTTTTCATATTTTAGTCGAGTTAATTTATAATCGAGAAAATTCCCATTTGATTAAAATTTTTCTCATGAAAATTGCCGGAGAAAATAAATAATGCGTAAATTGATGATAAAATCCCATGCTATTTTTATGGCCGAACACATGCCTCGTACGAAGGCATAAAAGCCGTTGAGATAAATATTCGAAAAACTTGGGGAATTGCTGAATCGTTTGGTTTAAATAAAGGACCACCCTGACAATACGTACGTATGTACAAACTTGTACACGCGTGAATTAGGATATAAACCGAAGAAATTATCGTCGTAAATTAGAGAATAGTAGTTGCACGATCTACTTCGGATCAAACAATTTGTCGTGACCCTGACTTTGCTCTCGGTTTTGACGTGTCGTTTATAATCTGATTCACGGCTATTAAACTTACGTGTACCTGCCTACACAAAATAACTTGACACGCGTATCAAGTATATAATATCCGGAGTATACATATACTGTATATATCCTGTAGACGAAAACGAAAGAGAAAGAAAAAAAAAAATAAATAAAAATAAATAAATAAATAGAAGCAAGACAAACTCGCTCAAACGAGGGAAAAATAACTCGAGATTTGAGTGACGCTATAATTTTTTTGAGTCGAATCATTTTAAATTTATTCACTAGTTGGACTTGATTTTTTTTTTTTTTTTTCAAAATAATTTTATTTTTTATTTAAATAAATTTCTTCAATTCCAACTCGATTCATTTCAATTCATGAATTTCAGTTTTCTTTCTCGACAATTCTCGATGGTTAATTTTTAATTCATTTGAGTTTTCAAAAAATTCAATTCATTCTTCTGTATTTCACGTTCATTCAAATTAATTTTATTTCATTAGACTTAATTTTTTTTTTCTTTCTCTCTGTGAAAAAATTATTCCGACACGAATCCAAACTAATTGAAATCAACTTGACCTAATCTTCTATAATTCGGTTGATTCTCATTAATTTAGATGAATGATAATTAATTCGGAAATCTATCGACACATCAATTCAGCCAACTATTTCCCCCTCGCGTTGAAATTATGTTAGACACACGTGGGAGTCGAAACGTGGAGGTTGCATGCAATATTTCTACCTTTTATTACCCGCTTCGAAGAAACGTTCCAAGTTACACATAGAAATACTGCCGCAACAATGATAACCAACAAATAAAACACAATGTTGCGGCGTTCTTGATCGAGTAGAAGAATCAAATAATTTTACTTTCTATAAATATATTTATTATACGTATATTAATTTTATAAAAATGACAATACGCTTTTTTTCTTTCCTTTCTTTTATCTCCTGCAGCCTTTTAATTTATAACCTATATTTAATACTTTTGATGCATGAAACGTGCATATATAAATGTAATGTCATATACCTGCGATTAAACACAAAAATTCAGTGCTAATTAAACTGAGTAATCTTCGAGTAATCTCGCGCGTATAAATTTTCTATGCAAGCAAGTACAATGATGTATCAGATGTACTTGTATTACATTCATAATTCACGGGTATGTATTACATGTATGACACGTATGAGATAGAATCGCTACAGCTGCTGCAGGAAACAAATGTCCAATAACGGAGATTAAAGCGACCTGGTGATGTATACGATTTGCCGATGTGATTTAACTTGTGGTAAACTTGCCTTGCCGGTATATAAGATAACAAATACGCATAAACCTTACGGGCACTCCGACGAATTACGAATTACAATTTTACGATTCAAAATTCCGAGTTATTCAACTTGAAGCATTTTAATACCCACCGCGGGATAATTTAGGGCAATTCGCATAAACATACACTGAGAGAAATTTTTAGTTTCGGTTACCGTTCGGTCCTTAACTATTTACATTTTTTATCACAACCGAAAAATATAGTTCTAGGTAGAAAATGAAAATTAGTTTTCTAGCCGTTACCGGAAAGTCTACTATCCGTTGCTATTCTTTCCCATTACGATCAATGTTGCTATATTTTCTTGCAACTGTTGCGAAAATTTAACGCTTGGGCAACGATAAATTGATGTTAAAGACTCATTTAACTAAAAAAAAAGTAGAGTGAGCCGAACAAAGTGATTTTGCGTTGCAATTGCCAAAAAAGGATCGACAATAACGCTTGAAATCAAGAAATCAAATAACAAACCAAATAATTCGGAATTAAAAACTTTCAGAAGTTTTCAAATTTGGAACTTCAACCCCGTTCCAGTAATTATCACGATTATTTTTATCAAAAGAATAAAGATGTAAAGGAACAAAAATATATATAAAACGGGGGAAAAAAAAAATAGCGCATGAAACCGAACAAATCTGTCAGATTTTTAACTATTTCCAAATGATTCGAAATAAAGCGTCGACATCATAGCTTTTGCTTATTATTACATTACTTTCTATATTTGTAGGTATATTTTGAAGAGATAAAAAATCGAGTGTGCATAACGTATATCGAGATGAATAAAAATCGTCGAAGAAATATAGAGAGTTACACTACGAGGGGAGCAAACGTCTATGCGAGTACATTCGTAATAAGCGTTTGTTGTTCAAGGAGAGAGACGACCGTGGCACACTTTGTGAACGTCTACAAATCCTGTTTTTAACATATGTGTCTAGGCATACGCAACGTGACCCACCCACGTATATGTATACAGGTACATCATTCCTCTATTATATACAGTACCTTCCCACAGTTAATAATATTCCTACTTCTTCACATCGTTAGATTATACTATACATATATTAAAATCGTTCACACGATTCTGTGTAATAATGTATACATAAAACAAAACGTCTGTCCGTGTAACATTGATTGCAGAAAAAAAAAAAAACAATATGCGAATAACGAAAATTATGTGAAAAAACAAAAAAAAAAAAAGTTTGAAATATTCGATCGGATTTAAGATTTATAGTCGAATTTGATTATAAACGATTCAAGGTTTCAATAGCACGTAAGAAAATAAATCAATTTTTAACAAACGCTAATACGATATATTGAAATGCCGAAAGTAGTGCAGCTGATATATCGGTGGTGAAATTTGGAGTAAAAAAAATTCTTCAAGCTCCGCACTCAATTGCCCAAAATAGATTTTACAAAATCACAAAGTACGCGTACATTATTTATAGCCACAGCTATTCATTCGGTCGTGTAACCTGATTTCATCAATCATGTACGAATCTTTTCTTATCAAATCAATTAGGATCTGAAGTAAAATGTTGTACATCTATTAGGTACAAGAAGTTTGCAAAGAATTTTGAGCAAAGTTCGCGAGCAAAAAGCGAGGACTGAAATTCGTGAAAATTTATCGAAAAACAAGACGATTAAAAAATCGTATGTACAACATCGTTTGGAATCCAAATTGTTCAATAAAAAAAAAAAAAAAAAAAAAAACCCAGTTTTTCCACAATTTCCTCGCACGTGATTGAACTTGATAGACTTGAATTCCTACACCTGTGAAAACTTCTTTGCTATGTAAATGTTCCCAATATTTCAAGTCTAAGGTTTGCAATTCTGTTATCTATACGTGTAACATGTACAAAGGCTGAACGAAGAAAGAAAGTGAAACACAGCAAAACTCCATTTGTATGAATGCACCTGCGGATATCTGTTGCGCGAAACGAAGCGAAGAAAGAAAAAAATTGTATGCGGCAAAAAATAACGGTAGAAAAAAAAATAAAAAATAAAAAAAAAAAAACAGAAAATAAATAAATAGCCAAAGAGTGGCAGTGGAAATTGATAAAAATAAAAATGACGAACCCTGTACAACATACAACGGTTACGTAGCCTACATTTAAGTGGACCGAGTTTCTAGGCAAACGTTGAACGTACTGACTTGCAACACGGTTACAACTGCCTAAACTCACTTACGTAGGTACGTACGTGCATACATCGATATATGTTACGCTTGTTCTTTGGACAGTAAATGATATTATAACAAAGGTTGCGCAAATCGAAGTCTCGAGATTCATTGATTACCGTTGCTCGGAAAGAAAATAATATAGGAGCCTGTACCTAAGGTGGTAACACTAATAGCGAGTATCGGGTGGATTCGAAATAGTGAGGAAGAGTATTAAAAAAAAAAAAAAAAAATTTGAAAATAAATTGCAGATGGGTCAAAGTACAAAAAGTAAAGATATTATAGAATCGTCGGAACCGAACGAATGAACACGGCAAACTAAAACATAAAATCGTGAATCTACGCATATTTTTCTTGTGTATATATATATATATATATATATATCAATTTCGAACCTAATCGGCAAAAAATAAACGTTGACAAAAAAAAAAAATCAAAGGAAAAAACTTTCGGACATCTATTTCTGACTGTGGCCACAATAAGTAGATACTCGGGAGGTCGAAAAAAAAAACTCGGACATAAATTACTTTCAAATCTATCCAACGCCCTCGCCTGAGTATAATACACGTTGTTTTTTTTTTTTTTTGTTTTTTTTTCAATACACGTATATGTGCGGTATAATTATATGTATAATTAATTGATCATTATCATTATTATTATTCTATGACTAAAATTTCAAAAATTACAAGTTTCTAAAATCGCAAAACTGCTCTTATGTATACATATATATATATATCGTTACACGTGTACGTGTAGTATGTACCTTAGTATTTACCTAAAAAATAAATAGTACAATGCGTCAAGGTTTAACGATTGTGACAAGTTACGTAAATAAAACGTTTGCTTATATGCAAACTTCAAAAGTTGTAAAATTTCACCAGCGATGTACACACATACGTACACGGGTATATAATATGTATACGTATATATGCACACGCTTTGATATAATACTCGTTTCGTCGTCAACGAGTTTCAAAATATTTTCGTACGCATGATATAAGCGTATAAAATAAGGTGTATGCATATAATAATACGCGTTGTGTGCAATGCGAATTTTGTAGCGACACCCTTAACCTTTACTTGCCGTCTAGGGGTGTAGAAGAACACCTCAGACATTTTTTCCTCAACTTTAAGTACCTGAACGGCTCAGCTAAAATTTAAGCCCTTAAATATTGATTAAACAGAAAAATTATGAATTTTTTTTGTTTTGTAAAAATAAACCATCTTCTTTTTTTTCCATTGCATTTTTCTAGTATACGGAAATTGAATTATTGACCGTATTAACTACATGATCCTTTGAAGTAAGCTTTCGGTATGTTGTAAAAAAAATTTCAAGTAAAAAGGTTCAACAGTTTGTTATTTATAACAACTTTTGTCGCTAGGGTGTGAAGGGAAGGGTTAAACTTTTTCGAAAACAAAAGGCTCGTTTACACACATCGACTTAGCGAAGCAATCGGTAAACCATCGAATAAGGAACCAAGTTTAGAGTGTGATTCTTTTAGCTGTATGCAAAAGGTACGCTACAGATTTAATTTCAAGTTCGATCGAACATTCGTAATTGTTTTTACACATTCGATTCAATTCATTTGTTATAATATAAATTACGTTAAACGTCAAACATGAAGATGATTTCACTGGGAAAAATTATGAAATTGTGGTTACCGTACAATTCTTGACAATTACCATCATTCACCGTAACCAGAAACTATAGTTTTGGATGGAAAATGAAAAAGAGAGTACAGCGATCGACGATTCTAACGACGCTTGGTATTCAAGCATATTTTATTAAAAAAAAATTTCATACAACACGAGGCGCAGTGATTTATAATAACGAATGAAATTTTTACACCTTGGAGCGGATAAGCGATTAAGGGGATAAAATTAAATTCTACTCCGTCCTCGCAATCCGCCGCCTGTTTACCTGGATACAAACTGCAGATTTATCGAGACTCTTTGTTCAATGTCACCGTTCACCCAAGGATCAAGGTTGAGCGGTTAGTTACTCTGTTCGACATCCTGCAGCAGTTCTGTAATCGCGTTTTCAACACCCGAAGCCGTGAAACGATTTGCAGCATCATTTAGCTAGATGTATAATAAGAGCAATTGCCGTCAGTTACAGGTGTCGAGGTCTCGATCAAGAAAGCCTCGAGACGCGGCTTGATCAAGGACGAAGGAAAACGATCGTTATACCACGGCTGCGTAGTTTTACATGTGTAAAGGACATTCCGTGAAAAATTATTGTTCAAACGTTTCAACTAACACTTTGCAAGAGGAAAATAAAAGATGTTTTTATAGGTTTGGGTGGAAATTTCAAATTTGAAGAGTCTCGAGAGCGCGATATTCCAAATTTTTTTCGCAGCGAAATATCACATTTTCAAATCGTTCGAAACCCGACGCTTAATTTTCCGAAAGTGCGGAAATGAGAAAATTTTAAAGCCCGAAATATCGAAACTCTAAATGATTCAAGATTTTCAGTTCTGTGAATTTCTGGCCTGGTGAAATTTCACCATTTTGATATTTCCGTGTTTTGGATTTTCGATATTTTTACGTTCGAAATCCCGGTCATTATATTTATGTTTTTCTGATTTTTTACATCCAGTCGTTAAGTAAATTAAGCTGTGTGAGGATATTTCAATTTTTAGAACTTTACTGTTTCAAATATTTTCCTCTGTCGTAACTTTACTTTTAGGAACTTTGAACCGTCGGGGTTTCGACTATTCGAAACTTTATTGTTTCTTCTGAGTTGGATTTTTTTACTTCAACTTTTACCGGCAAATAATCTGTCGTAACTTTTTAAATTCGAAACTTCGACCCCGCCCTGTTCTAACATATATCATCGAATCTGAAAATAAAATGACGTCGCAATTTCTCGTAAATCATGGTTAAAAACAAAATGTATAATTTGCGACTGACCTTAAGATAAACGAAAGACGAAAGTTCGTTTTCTTGAGAATTCTGAAAGAGGTAAAACCATAAAAACTTTCGAATATATTCGGTGCGGAAAAACAGTCGTACAAAAAAATAACGATAGAAAATTACCACAGGTTTCAAACGTCGAAATGTGCAGATCAAATTGACACGGAATGCCCGTTATACCTACGCGTATATCAAACGGATTTTTTCACGCGCGGGTAAAATAGGCGCACCAACTTTAATATTATTCCTAAGCGGTATCGTTTATATTTCACGCTACGTAATCGCGTATTGTTCAGATATATAAATTAGGTAGATCGTAAGTTACGATCTTTTTTCAATGCCGAGGTGGGTGAGAGGATCTCATTGTCAGCTGTAATATCAAGTACTTTGTGATATTATACACGTATAGTTACAACACGGCGTGAGAAATAACCTTCGGTTCAAAGTACAATACGAAAGTGATAAATTCGACTAATTCCAAATATTAAATTGATCATTAAAATACGTTAACCAAAGTGAAACGATCATTTCTTCTGAACCCCAGAAGCGTTTCGTGGCGTAAGAAAAAAAATCAAATGAATAACAATCAAAACGAAAAAAAAAGAGAAAAAGTTATCAAACAACGTTTGAAATTATTTCGTCTTCCATCAAATCTTGTAATCATAGCATCAGACTTTTAAAAAAAACGCAACATTGTACGTTTGCGAAATATAAAATCTTACGTGTACATGAAAAATTGTGTATTTAAATGTGTAACATAATATATAAATTACGTGATTGAAAAGTAATTACGTTCAAGTGTCACTTATCTATATTCGTTATTTAGAAATAAAATAAAATCTCGTCGTATTCTTTGCGGTCTGTGTTATAATTAACGCGGTTAAAGAACAGTAAAATAAATTGAAAAAAAAAAAAAACACACACATCTCACTTGCAGACTTTGCCGTTTAAATTAAACAGACCCGTATACATAATACGTTTATATATATATACACATGATATGCATAAGTATGACATGAATACAAAAATCTAGTCGGTAAAAACTTACAGACATAATTAGCTTTAAGTAGTAATGAGTTTTTTTTTTATCACCGCACCATTACGACAGTGGACGTAAAGTCTGAGACGACTGGGAGGAAATTGACTATGCGAAAATAGCGATTTTCTAAAATCTGTCCAACTTGTACATTGACAAGTTGTACTATGAAATTTTGAAGCCCCAATGTATAGGATTTTTTTATAGAACCAGGTCTTAAGGATCCTAGATCACAGTTTATTTTCTAAATTCAATTATAACAGTAGTTTAAAGCTCGTATCCAAAATATGTTATTACTAATTGTGTGTGTAAGAGTTCGTTGTTTCGAGGAGGAAGGCAATGAAACCAACGATTTATCCCAAGAACAGAGTTTTTTTATCTCTGTTTTCAAGTTCATTTGAAAACACAAGCAACATAAGATCGCGGGTCAAAATTTCGAAAGGTCGAAACTTCAAATGTTACCACCGTATATGTAAGAGTTATGACTAACTTTTGGAATGTCGAGTATTCGTAATTTTGTTCGTTCGTTCATTATTTTCACCACCCGCAATTTCGACCTGCAGACTTCTGTTAATTGTTCTTTAAATGAACGTGAAAGAAAAAATCTCTCCGTTGGATAAATCCCTAATTTCATTTCCCTCCCTCTCGAATTTTGTTTCGGTTGGGATTAGAAAGATTTCAAAAGAATAACAAGTAAAAAGAAATTATAAAATAACAGTTGACAAAAAAAGAAAAACAAAAAAAAAAGAAAACATGACTTTCACACGACTTTTTCCAATCGATTTGCCTACACCTCGAATGTCGAGTACATGTAATAATTATACGGTGTTTAATTGATAGCGTTTAATATGGGGGGAAAAATTTAAAAAAAATTAAACAAGTGGAAAAGATAAAGGTGCCTGGCAGTTTTGTAGTTATTGCGCAAGATAAAGGGTGTCGCGGTGCGTTTCGTTAATTATTATTATTATTATTATTATTTTTTTTTCCTGTTTCTTTTTTGTTTGTTGTAGAGGTCAATCAATAAGCGAACCTACGCTGGGAATTAGGTCAGTGATACAGTTACATTATACGCGTCCAAGCACGCGCTCCACACATAGGCGCGAATATATCGTACATATTGTATATACATATATTTATATACATATATACACGAGCAAATTACGCAAGGGCGTCACGTGTGTGAGATAAAGATTTAAGCGTGTGTGGCGGCGTTGTTCGTTACATTGTAACAGGGGTTGCTCATTCAGGGTTAGCGATTTTTTTTAATTTTTTTTTCCCCTCCGTCACTCGTATCGAACATCACTTTTACACGCGTGTGTTCTGCAGCAAGACATTATGCATCGAGTATAACGACGACTGCGCCTGTACGTTTATTGTGTTTTATACACACGTATGTATACCTATACGTGCGTTACACAGAGATGAATACAGTGAAGTATTAACGAGACACGCGATGCGTGCGAGCAGGCGCGTGGGTATTTGGGCATTGTTAACATAGGTAAGAAATGCCCTCACGGACAAATTCTACGCGTTCGGAGGTGCGAGGTAAAAGGTCTTAATACGCACATACTGCATTGGTAATAATCGACAAATGTAGGCGGTTATGTACCCCGGGATTGTAAAGGAGGAAAGGAGAGCGAAGAACTAAAAGAACGGGACACGGAAAGATTATGGGACGAAAAACTTCGTTTAAACACGGTATTGTTATACACGCGTGTCAAATTTTTATACGTATTTATATATAATATCAAAACGTATGTTTTTTAAACCTTACGCTACTCGTCGGGGCCAAAATGACCCAGCGACATTTTCACCGTACTTATCGTATGAAAAACATCCAAAATAATCTGATTTCATCCAAGATAAATAACAAAATATCGTAAGAATTGTTGATTCATTATTTTTCCAAAAAATCGACATCACTAATTCGAATAAATATCTTTTTTTTCGTCACGTCCGTATTTTTATTTTTTTTTTCTTTCTTAAATAATTGTGTATTGAGAGTTACTCAGTCAATTTTCAGCTCAAAATATTGAAATTTCAGCGAGTTATGATTTTTTTAGTAGAATCATCACTCTCCGGTATTTTGTTGTTTCGTCGAGTTCTTCCATGTTTTATTGTTGTTTTTTTACAATTTTACAAGATTTCATTTCGCTAAATATAACTAATTTGCTTCAAAATATAATAGTTAAAGAGTGTCTCTGAATTTTTTCAAGTCATTAGAATCGATATCTACGTTTCTACGCAACGATTTTTGAAGTATTGATAAAAGAGAAAAAGGAATAAACAAAAATAAAAATAGTCTATTATACAGGTACATGCCAATAAAATTTTTCGCAATAAACAACAATCGTCGTGATTCACAGTCTAAACAGTCCGAGTAATGAAAAGTATATTAAAAACAAAATGAACGAGAAGAAAAAAAATCCTATTGCATAATGTAAAAAGCGTGCCGGTTAAAACGTCTATGAGAGCACGTGACGAAACGACGAAGAGACTTGTTGAAATGATCCTCAAATTGTTGACGAACGATGTTTGAAATTGACGTACGTACGTACGTACGTAAACCGTATGTGAAAATTGCCTATACATATCGTAACCATTGTCGTTGGTAATTGGTTCGTTAATGTAAGAATTTACGGAAATAACTAGTAATATTATGGAATATAGAATACCGACGTGATAACGTTCAACAATATGCGTAATGTGCAACATGACGTAAAAAAGAAAATTAGATGCGGACAAAAGCATAAACTTTGAGTCATAGTGTCAAGTATTCTTACCACCTGTTTACATCCATTTTTTGTTTAATTAGAGGACTTTGAAAACATTTTTTTTTTTTTTTTTTTTTTGTTTTTTTTTTGCGGTCTTTTGTTAATTCCGATATGATGTAAATTATTATTGTTGAAATATTGAGTTCGTCTACAAAAGTTTCTCTCTTTTGTGATATTATATTTCTCATATTTAAGTTTTGTCTATTTGTTTTAAAAGTGAAAGTTTTCACTTTTTGCAACATCTGGTAAACACATTGTCAGCCCTGTAGCGATTGCTTTTATGGTTTTATGGAAGTAAGGATGGGAGCACTCGAACAGAGCCATATAACCAGGTATAATTTTGCACATGGTATAGACCCTTGAAATATATATTTTTAACAATACAGCTGCAGTGGTATGGCTCCAAGTAGCCAGTTCACTCTGCCAGTTCACTCTGATCCTTCAGTTTGGAAAGACATACCTTCGACACTCTATTTTGAATAAAAAGAACAATCTTCCTAAAATAAATCTTTGATTATTTGATTAAAATTAATCACACTAACATCCATAATCCCAACAATTATTGATGGAAACAAATTGATTGAAGAAAATCGTGAAAATTGAAGGTATAATTCATTTCCGAGAAAGTTACCCCTCTCTACGCGTAGTATACATGTTTTACATAAGTTACAAGTTTTTGGAGTCACTGATTACGAATCTGAAGTCAAGTTCATAAAATTCAGTGTAACGAATCTAATCAGCGACTCCGAAAACCCCTGCATCGAGTTTTTTGATCGTATTCGATCAAATTCGAAATTTTCGTGCACCGTATTGGATCTGTCTAAATTTTTTTCGTTCATCTTCAATAAAAGCTTGAAAGAACAAAAACAACAGTTTTGTGCGTATAATTTCTAAAAATAGGATAACCACTTTTCCAGGACCTTGTGTAATAGAAACGTATTACGAAGAAATTAGATTTGTCGATGTTGTTTATCAAACAGTATGTCCATGAACAATATCGATAGAATAATTATACTTTCGCAAATTTCCTGCACATTTATTAGCGTACAAGTCGCCAACAATTCCCGTTAATATAATACATATACAAATTACAACCGTTACGTTTATCAACAAAAATGAAGCCACCAAGTCGACATTTTAAACCACGAGGTTGAGCATGCATCATTGTAACATACATCTACGACATACTCGTTTCTCAAAACCGATTGTCCAGGCTTCACGATAAAAAGTTTCCTCAAAAAAGTTTCCTCAAATCTACAACCGCATGGCAATTAGCCATTGTAATACAACGTTCAAGTATGCTTATATATATGCATGAAATACACGTGTAGACCAAGTCGAGTGCCTAAATAGGATTAAGATCTTTCGAGCTTCCCTCTTTGGTCTGGGACCGCGATTGTGTTTATGTTTCGTTACAACGTTTAATCTTATTACGGGTGGGTATATAATAACAATCAACGTACAAGGTATAAATCATACCTATACCGGCATCTTTTTGGGCAGCGGTCAACCGTGACAGATTAGAGAGATTGCAAATCTTGATTGCGTACACACCGCGAGTAAATGATCCCTGTTTCCGCACGTATATACTTTTCTCTATGTATACATAATAATATATATATATATATATATATGATTTAATTTCGTAGCACTGCAATCTTGTCGTGAGTGGAAAAAAGCGAAAAAAAATGTCTACGCGTACAAGTAGCAGCCTTATTTGGGAGCCAAGACGAAAATATAATCATATTTCTCGTGTAACGATTAATAAAATCGATATCGTGATTAATTATACTTATTCTATATTTAATTTACTCGCAACTCATACAGCGAGCAAATCTTCACTGTCATTCATTAACGTTGATGAATCGATGTTTTGTCTTCTCAGTTATTGCGTATTTGTTTTTTTTTATATGTATACCTGCTTATATCGCAATTATCAGCATCTAATTGTTAACGTTATAATTATCCCACCGACGATTTTCGAACTTGATAAATTACGCACGCGGATTTAACATCACCGAATGAAAACTATGCGCATAACATAAAGGGTCGTGAAGAATACAAAAGAAAAATTTCGCTAAATTCTGATCGTTAATAAAGACAAGACGTCTCAAATATCTTGAGTTATTTAACCGTCAGTTAAAATTGGGCACGGCTCGTTATCGGGTATATTCGTTTCATTGCAAACCCACGCTAAACCGTGTAGGTATATTGTAATTTTCTGAAATCTTCGTATTTTCATTAGAATTCCCGCATCACTTATTACCGCCGACAAATCAATCGCGTTTAAACAGCGCAAAGTCAACTTGTGTTAACTTCGTTATTGTTATCGTTTACCTTGCTCGTTCGAGTTTCGTTCCTTTTTTACTCCCACTCACTCTCTCTCTTTCCATATTTCGCCAATACCTATACGCGATAAATCAACACCCACTCAAAAAAGCTAATACATACATACATACGTGTATAAATAATACACGAATCGTTGTCGTCGCATCTCAAGAATGAAAAGGATAAAATGAATAGTAAAATTATAATATAACCATCGAAATTAAACCGAGTGATGAAATAAGGTAAGAAGCCGTAAAAAAAAATATTTACCACTCACGTTTACTACCCACGCCGAGAATATCTCTCTCTTTCTCTCCCTCTTAATTTTCTCTTTTTATTTGCAAATGTCTTTTACCAAGGTCAAAAGCTGTGACGACGTCGTTACAACAGCCAAGACCCAGAAGGGCTTCGATGTCCGGAGTTCTACGTAACGCGTACGCAAATATACACATATAATAATAATAATATATATAATAATAATATATACGTATCGCAGCCCATCTGTGCAGCGAAACTGATGTCATGCAAGATTCGATGCGTGTTTTAATCCTATTCTTTTTCTTCTTTCTGTCCTCGTGTATTAGGAAAAAAAAAGGAAAAAAAAAAACAAACTTTCTTTCCAAACCAAAAATTTTGGATTTTTTTTTCCAAGTACCTAAACGAGAGAATCAAAATACACAAAATCATTTCCGTTGCACTACCCAAATAACTGAATCATTGGAAATTATCCAGTCTGATGTCATTAAGTGTTCTGTGATTATTACCAACCACGATAACTACGCCACCATAAGTTTTCAGTGAAATAGACGCCGGATAGTTATAACAGGAAGCAAGACTTAGTGCTGATTTTCTGTTATAACGCTTCGTATACAACCGGAAACATCCAGTGACCTTCTGGTGGTATCAGCATAATTTTATCCTCGCCAATAGGCGTTTCTTTGAGCGTAAATAAGTGTGCGAATGATGAAGCGAACCTAATGAAACTTGAATCTCTTGATTGTTGAACAAAAATAAATTCCGGGAAATTGTACGGCATGGAAAAATAATTCAACTGTTGGTAAAGAAAGAACCAAATGTATACGCATACGTATATTTGTAAAATCATCGTATTATTTATATCGTGTAATCGTTTTTCAGCACATTTTAGTGATGAGAAAAAAAAAAAAATGAGAAATGCAAGAGTTTAGAGATGTGAAAATTGACAGACACGTGCGCGTAAGCTCGCTAACTGTACGGATAAATGGTTAGTGGAGGAAATGAAACAGCATCGTAGACCGCAGTCCGTCAATGTAATACGTAATAGAGAATGGTTTAATTGTAAGTGGTAAAGAGTGGTAAACCGTGTCTGCCGATGACAACGTCATTTCGGTCGGCAGCGAGCGAGAACTTTCCCAATGTCACAAACTAAACGGTTATATAACCGTTGAATCTTTCATCGACGAATAGTAGCGTAAGACTCTCGATAAAAAGCAACGTATTTATGTTAAATATTAATCTTAAAAGCCGTACAATCTTATTTTTAAACAGAATGAAAACAAACATTTTTTCAAATTTCTAAACAATTATGAAATATAAATTATAAATATCGTAATTATTATAGTTATAAAAGAACGATAAATAATATTCTACACAATACGGTCGAAGAGATGAGACACGAATTGATTGAAATTTTGACTTTGATGAAAATTTTGTGTCTTTCCGGTAAATTGAGTTCGCGATTTATATAAGTGTAAGAAATGTATACTACGTGCGATCTAAGTATATTTGTATAATATAGATTATACAGCGAATCGATTGAAGAGTGAAAATCAGTCGGTGCGATTTTCGGGAACAATTCTAAACTTGAAAAATCACCGGTTGGCGATTTTCAAAAATTATACAACGCGCGTTGTTTACGAAGGGTAAAAATAAACGAAGACGATATCGTTTCGTAAATACAAACGATATTTTCGATAGGACCGAAAACTAAAATTTCTCACATTTTCTGTATACTTTTTACATTATAAAAGCATCAAAAACGAAGATGTGTATTACGTACTGTATAAATACGGTATAATAATGTGAGTAAATAAAAAGCAAAAAAAAAAAAAAAAAACAAGTGAACGAAAAAAAAAACAGATTTGTTATTTTCTATGGTCGACAAAGCGTGAAATTGAGAAATAACTCTACGATTACGGAAGCGCAGAGGCATTGTTGCGCAATCGCAACCGAACTCGCTGACGAAAATCCCCGTATTATAACGACGAACCCGTCCGCATTAAATGACAAACCGGTCAATTTCTTTTTTATCACAAAGAATAATAAACAATAACGCACAGGGACTGCGGTCATGCAATATTTTTGCTACTGCGAAATTAAGAAGGATTACAAAATAAAAAAAAAAAAAAGGCGGAAAGGAAAAAAAGTTTCAAGTTAATATTCACAGCGATATTTCATCGCTGGCGAAAATCATCGTACATCGGAAAGTAAAAAAAGAGTATTGTAATTAAATTTTCCAATCGTATGCAATTAAGACAAAATTGATTGAAATTTCTTCGTTAAAGTTAAGCTGATTCGCGCCGGTGGAAATCACTTATATACGATACCTTTATTATTTTTCTGTAACGTTTCGAAGCAAAAACTATACGCAGAAGGGTAATAATAATAATAATAATAATAATAATGACAACAATAATACGTCGTTTACGAAATAAACAAAAACCCTTACTCACCCAACGTATACTCGGCATGTGGAATTATTGACACGTTGATCGCTGCTGAATCGTCTTCTGTCCTCAAAGAAGTCTTTTAGCGCGGTTACACCGAGTACAAAGATGACCGGTATCATGGCGACTTCTTTCCCAAAGGCGTTAATTGCTGGAATCCAATTCAGCAGGACAATGGATATGAAATATACGTTCGCCACTCTGTGAAACTGCTCGAGCAAATTTCGAGGCAAGAAACTCAGCGGTGTATATTTCGTTGTGCGTACTCTGGGGAAGAAAAAAAAAAAAAAAACAATGATAAAAGATTTTTCAATGAAATTCAATTTAACCAATGCTAATTTCTTTTTCTCGATAAACGAGAATGGTGATAATTATTGAAAGGACTTTCTCACGCATTATTTCAAAGATGTGACTATTTTTCTTCGGTGTCAAAGGTCAATAATTAAAACGGTCGTTATTTTGACGTTTCGAGCCTACTGCGGAGGAGGGGGGGAGGGCTTCTGATAATTCAATTAAGATGACAAACCGCGTATAGACAGCGAGCAATAAATAAGAACAGAACTTGAAGTAAAGAAGTCAAACTTTTGAGAAAAAAAATTCGGAATTTCAACCCCGCCCCGAAGCTCCTGTGTAGTAATAGAAATAATGTAAATTTCGTTCGAATGAAATTCCACCATCGATTTCAACGACCACTAATCGATGTCGTATTCATCATTTTCCTATATTTTCATAATATAATTAATTTGTCCACACAGACATCACCCATTAATAACAATACACACAGCGCAACATTGCTCACCTGTTATCCACCCTGATCCCATTCGGATGCTGAGTCTTTGGCGTTTTCGGTGGTACCAGGTGATTCGGAACAATGGTTCTTAGTCTCGGCTCTTCGGCAGCGGGTCCAAAACACCTTGCCCAAAGTCTTCTCCACCACGGAGGCGCGGCGCTACGCCTTATCGTGTATATGGATTCCGATCTATACGAGTACAGGGTGATTGTTTAATCGCAAACACACACATTTTCACCTTTACCACAAACAACAGTTAACGTGGTGCCCTGATCGATTTCAACGTAGACATAGATACACACACATATATACAATATATATATATATATATAGACATCGACAAGTATCACGAAAAAGGGTTCAACAGCAGGAAAAACATTGGCGCAATGCCGATCCAACAAACCTCGAAGCTTGCCGCGAGTGTCCGCGAAAGGATGGGACCTTTCCGCCTGTTGGTGGTCTGGCATCTTCCCGATGTCCAGGAGGCAGTATGAAGTCGGTTTTCGAACCGACGCGGCTGTGTCCAGTGACGAGATGAGGCCCCTGAACGTCGACGACCTGGCCTTGACTGAAGGCCCTCTGGTGTCCGGGTTTCTTGAGGGCCGAAGGCCGAGCCGCAGCCCCGGCCGAGGAAGTCGCGGTTACGAGTCCGGTCGCCAAAACACCCCCGTGACTGGCGGATCGAGCGTGGGTTCTCGAATTGGCGCTCCTCGAGGCCAAGATGGCGCCGGGATTGCCGATCCCCGTCGACGTCATCGTCGAGGTTTGACTCGCCCCTGCGTTGTTCGATATCGTCGAAACCGAGCCGCCCGATATCGTCTGGTGTCCTCCTCCTCCTCCAATTCCACCTGCATAATGCTGTTGCTGTTGTTGCTGTTGTTGCTGAATCGACGAGGGCTGTGACTGGGCCGATAGGTAGGATGGACCAACGCCGCTTGCCGCAGCTTGCAATGCCACCGGAAATACGTACAGGGAGGCTCTCTGATCGTTGTCGCTGTTCGCTGCTTCCAGGACACTCTCGGACATAATGGCACATCTGTGGATCACGCAAAACGTACCCGGTGTTTAAGGGGAAGAAAAAGGAAACAACAAGCCGCGGAATGAGTTCAAGCACGTGTTGTTATAGTCGTAGTAGAGTATAAATGGTACGGATTACGAGCTTGATTCAAAAGCTGCACGGAGGGAAAGGACTTATTCGTGAAGGAACAAAGTTGATTTCGTTGGAGTGTCCGTTCGCTTCGATCTGGTATCTCTTACTTGCTCCAAACACAATGACTTCGATTCGACAATTGCGACTTAGTCAGTTTGTCATAATGATTTAGTCGAGCGAATTCCTTGATTCGAGAAAAGCCATTCTTATCCTTTCGATGTATTTCCGAAATTTAGTCAACTAAATACATGTCATCTCGTTTTAAGTATACGCATTGTTCGTCCGAGTCGCGTGTTCGTTGACAGAAACAATTAAGTACTTCAAATAAAATAAATACACGAATCTAGCCAACGAAAAATTTACCATCGATCGAATTCCATATTCTGTTGATGATCTAACCGGAGCTACTTGTTTCGCGTATCTGGTTAAATCAGTTGCACTAATTTGTTTACGAGGTAAAAGACACGCCACGTGCTTTCAAACCAGTAGAGAATATATTAGTTGTAAATTGAACTTTCTAGATACGAAAGTAAATTCGGAAATAATTATAAAACAGGGTAGGCGGGCTGCGAAATCAGATACGGATAACGTAAGATGAATTTGTCGTGAGACCTATTAGAAACGAAGAAAAGATTATAAATACCAAGTAGTGTCGCACTATCGAAATTCATATTGACAACAAATAAACAAAAACTATCGATACATGTTCAATTTATACTTGTATACTTGTAGAACAATAAGTTTTCGGGTTTTACCCATTAAATATCGTGTAAATTTCAAAAAATTTTTAGTCAACGGTATCACAAATATCATTCGAAGAATTTACTCAAATAATCTTATCCCTCCGTGTGTACTTTCTGATTTAAGTTTCAAAATACGCAAGTGATGATAAGAAAACTGTTACGTATGTGAACAAATTTGATATCCACATGAAAATGTTCTTCGAATCGTTGCGAAAATTTTGAAAAATAACCTATAAGCTCTTTGTCGTGTTAGTTGACAAAGAAAACGCAAGAATTAAATAATATCTGAAACAAATACGAATCAACTGATAAAAATGGGATCTGGATTTTTATTGATTCCGAATTGATTATAAGAGAAATAATTATTCTACAGTAATTCGAGCCGAATAAATTTCTATTCAATTTTAGCACCACCTTTAGAGATTTTTTTTTTCCTTCTTACAATGTTCGAGACGAATAGAATGTGAACTTTGTACTATATCTAACGAAGATAAACCGCTTCGTAACACATCGCAATCTCTTTTCCCTCATTACTTTGAAAAGCCATAAAGAATATAATATATTACACGATCTGTGAATTCGTGTGAATTCGATCGATTGATCAAACCAATAAATTGACGCTGCTTCTCGTCAGACTTTCCAACCAAGTCAGTAAAGTCGCCGCTGGTTGATACAGGTGCGAAGTGTCAAAAACTCTCGCAAATATCTCAGAGAGTTTACATTTCCGAGTTGAGACGAATTTATAAAAAAAACAAGTTCGTCGTCGAATTGTACAAGGGAATTTGATTTCAGCGTTTGGTAGATCGATCTAGGATGTCACTCTATCTACACCTATACTCGGTAAAAAAAAAAAAAAAAAAAGTCGAGAACCGACATCAACGAAGAAAAATACGCCGTCCGCTTCACAGTTTTCTCGATTTCCACTTCATTGAAAACTTAGACGCCGATGTATCATAAACAAGCTTGTAAAACGTTTCACGTTTCTTTCCAGTTGTACGTTCCCTTCACTGTATGCTGATCGACGATCTTTCAGCTGCGGCCGGTGACTCTGCGCATAAAACATTGAGAATCCGCCGAAGGGTTGACGATGCTACCGCGAAAGAGATCCAGATGTTGGTTCCCTCCTGACTCGAGTTATGGACAAACAAAAAATGAGGCTTTGACTGTCTGAGAAAAGCCGGAAATCGAGGTTTTAACCGCCGATATGAATGTAAAAAGCTTGTCAATGAAATCGTTTGCATAGCTCGCGATAAATTCGTTTCGTTGACGGTTCGAGTCGTTAAGGAAGTTTTAACGGCGTTACGCAGCCAGTCAAAATTCGACTGCGTTGCGTGTCTGACTGGTTTATCAGGTTTTTCAAAGTCTGGCAACATCGCGTCACGTTATTACGAAAGCTTTGTATATTCACTTTATACACTTCCAAGATCTGTCGTGCATAAAATCCGTTTTTTTTTTTTTTTAATTATAATCGAAAAGTAAGTCTAATACTGCAAATTCACGTTTTACGTATGTGATGCGCTGTTGCCACGTCGCAAGGTGTTGTGGTCTACACAGCTGGACAGAACCTCAGACATGTACACATTTTTTTATATAATTTTTTCCAATATCATGGAACTGGTGATTAATTCTGAAATATCCTTATCAATTAATATTAGACTTGCTTCTGCTGCCAAAAAAAAAAAAAAAAAATTTAAACGAAATTACAGTGTCGCTTACACTTTACAAAAGTTTACGGTGACTTTGAAGTAGTCAAGTTTTTAAAATATGAATACATTTTTCCTTGTTATAATTTACTGAATTTCGGACACTCCTGCAATTGTGAAACAACGATTTCCCAAAACGTTAATCATTACAATAACGTTACTAACTTCAGCCTAATCTTAAATCTACAAGCGAGAATAACATACTGGTCATCAGAAGCAACAGAGCTACGCTTTCCACAGTTTAAGATAAATTGAAAGATCGGATCTCTCCGTACACATTCATCAAGTATAGATACCGTATCGCAATTGCGATCGATATTATCACAAACGATCTTGATTCTTGATTTTCTTTCAATTGCTGTGTTACATTATCAGGCTTGTTGTGCCAACCAGTAGATATCTCAAAAATCTAACATCAAATTATCATACGATTTTGTTTCATTCAACGAGTATTTTCGTTCAACAACGATCGTAATTCATGGAATAAATTCGTCACTCGACCTTTCGTTTGAATAGTTAATCGCGACAGTTTCAACCATTTCTGTAATGAGCTACATTATAATTTTGTTTCCTTGCGTAAATCCGACGACGAAGTTATTACAGACCTGATAATTCCTTTCAGGATTAAAACGACACTCTGGGTTAATTTCCCCCTTCATGGTGGTCAATAAAAAGGGGCAGGAAAAAATTCCCCAACTTTTCCTGGGTAAATTCAGATTCTTTCCCTGAGTAAAAGGCTACGTAACAGTGCCAACAAGAGTAAATAGTTAATGAAGCTACGAATTTATCGGTATTTAAAAATGTGGTAACACTCTGTTTAACGGCGACGGAAAGTAATTTATATACAGCCGAGCTTGAGCGTAGAAATATTTTTATAAAATTATTTTATCACGCAAACGTTTACACGGAACATTGACTAAATCATTTTACGAAAATTTCAATGCAATATTTAGATCCATGTAGAAACTTACTTATCGAGTAGATGGAATATCTTTCGTACAGACCAGGACATCCCTTCCGCTTACCCTTAACCCCTGCGTCTCGTCCGCTCTGTTTATAATATCTCTACGGATGCGCAGCACTTATCGAAGAAATATACCCGGGAAGCATTGTTTCGTTTACAAAATTTAGAAAAATCTCTCTCGTGAATAGTAGGAATTTTTTCTACCGAAATGCACTGAATTTCTCAACGCGATTTTTATTAATTAAAAATTTCTAGCTTACGATTTTTTCGAATTGTGATTTTTCATGGTACAAGCTTAATTTTTTCTCGTTCATTTTCTCTGACAATTCAATGATGCCCTGACTTATCCCTGACGAGTAGCCACCGTGCCCTTCCATTCTGATCCCGAAAAACGAGCGCCATCGATAGCGAAACGTATATTTCACCCCGCTAGATATCGAAATTTGTCGTCAAAAAGCGTTTTTTTTTTTTTTTGACGAGCGTCTTGTGCAACGAAATTATATGTTGAAGTCACTGACACGTGTATCACTAATTATTGTTTCGCAGTATCTCGTTGTTAGCACCAAACGCAGAAAAAAAAAAAGTATATCATCACGCTGTATATTATTGTAGAAAAACGAGTTCGATAATTATGCTCTATTAGCTCAAATTGCTTCGCGCGCATGTAATTATACTTGCAAACGGTGGCAAATTGTGCGCAGTATTAAAAATCATCATCTCGGCATCTCTCTAGAAATTATCAAACACCCCTAGCAGTAACTCAAATACTAAGACGGAAAAAAAGACCGGCCAACTGTCAGCAAGCGTTCAATCGCGAAGGAAGCGAAGCACGTGATTTCAAGTCTCAAAAATATCACATCATTTCTGCACGCTTCTTTACGTGTCCAATGTATCGAACGCAATAAATCATTCACGTAATCTATCAACGCGGTTTCGAACCAATTTTTACGAGCTTGAAGAAAAGGAATGTTCGTTATACTAACATTGAACAAACATTTGGTTTACTTAAGAATAATTGAAAAGTAACACGTATAAAATAAATTACAACAAAGAACTAATTGTAAGTTGATTAGGTATACGGACAACAGTTTTTTTTAAATCGAAGTACAATTTCTTGTTGACCAAATGAACGCATTATATACCACGGAGTCGAAATTAGTTCCCATCAAAGCCTCTAATTATACCATATTTACGAAAACATATAATGTAAGAGGATACCATATTATTATTAACTATGTGCGATGACGCGGATATACCCGGGAGTTATACGTGACGTGACGAAGTTAACACAGACAATAATCGCACACTTATAAACTTTGTTAAATTAGACAGAAATCGTTTTTGAGACGGACAAATCAACATTTCAAACACGCGCCGAGAAACATCCGTCCTAATAAATATACACGCATGGTGAAAATCACCTTTCGAAAAAAACTGTTCAGAAAGTCTCCTCAGATTTCGTGATTTATTTTTATTACAATGATGATACGGATGTATGCCGAAAGGATAGATACATTGGATTTGTTTAAACGGGTTCGTTGAGAGGCTGATCAAACTATACACGTATTTTTCGGAACATATGTTCAACGCCTGTTGACGAGTGAAATTGCAATATATATTCTCGGACGTGAACAATATTCTGAACAACACTTTTCAAGGGGATATACAGCACGCCACTATTCTTAACACTAACAGTAAAAAACGATGAGGAGGAATAACGGAGTCTATTCTCAGCATTTCCGCAAACTCGAGACTATTTTTTTTTTTTTTTGCACAAACCAACGAAACTGATTTAAAAAATTCACACTTGATCCATATAATTATACGTCATTCCGAGCAGGGATTCCAGTTCTGTAAACAATGTGATGTTCCATTCTTGCGTTTTCTTCTTCTTCTTTATTTCTAACGTACTTTCTATGATCCAATTTCGAAAAAAGAAAAAAAAAACGTACAAATGTGTATATATATATATTATATATACAGTCAACTTCTCAACCAGTGAGTAACAAAACTAATATTTCTAAAAGAAAGTACGTGTTATAAGACAAAGAAATGAAATGAAATGAAGTGAAAAAATAAAAATAAAACACAGTATAGAAAAAAGCCTGCGTAAATATATATACAGTACTAAGTACACTGCATAAGTATTTTTATTTTTTCAACAGTGACGATAAACGGATATTGACATTTATAAGAAAAAAGAGATCTCTTACAACCGACCGCGTAAAAACATTTTCCTAGACTGCGAGGACTGGAATAAGTAACATGAATAAATAACAAAACACACCACGTAATTTCGTCGAGCTCGACTCAATTACCTGCGGGGCTTTAATCGTTTCGTTCATACTTATTCATGCATATTACACATACGTATATAGAAAATTCATAAGGCTGAAGTTAACGACGTTAACATAAGGAGATATCTGGGATAAAATCATTGTTGCGAAATTTTAGAATGACTTTCAGGGAGTCGACTATGCAAAATATAAATATATTTTATTTATCGCGGTTGCGTTACTAAATTTCATTTTTCTTAAAGGTACGAAGTAACGATTTCTTCTAAACATCAATCGTTACAGTAACGTTAATAACTTCATTCTCATGAAAATTCGACCGTAACAGAACTTGCAATACAAATTTTCAAACTTTTTTTTTCTTTCTTTTTCTCGTTTATACATCAACGATTCGACTCGCTCGCTAAACGAAGTATGTACAAGAGAATAAAACGACACACAGCCGAATCAGTCGTACAATAATAACAAGTTTCGCCGAGCGTTAATAAATATATAATTCACAAAGAGATGTCGGTGCAAGAGTTGTAATTTCTCTGAAGTATTAAATTCTTCGGCGGCTTGCATAACAATTACGTGCTCAGCCGGACGGAACTGGAAAAGAAGATAGTGGGGAGAGTCGTTTAAACCGAGACAAAATTCGGTCCGGTTCATCCGTCCTCTGGCTTGAGATGCCCGTGTAAATATTTACTACACATACGTGTGATTCGCCATGTGGGTACGTATAATGTGCCGGGTTGCATAATTACGCGCAACTAATTTCAGCAGCCGTCAAATTTCGCGGAAATATACATATATATATATATATATATAAATGTATATATGACATTCCTATATGTGTGTGCGTGTGTGTGTGTATATATATATAAAGTCAGACTTTCGAGTTAGGTAAGGATATCTTACGCCAAGGACGAGGAGGAGAAGGTGGATCGACGACGATATCTGCTTGCGGATACGAAGATGGGTCGCAGCAAAATCATTGCAAGAAAGTGAGTAGCGGCAATTGGAAATTGAATTTATCGTGATCGATGAAACATAAAACAAGTTTTTCCATTTTTTTAAATCCAAATAGTGTAGCCGAAATGAATAGTGAATGCACTTCACTTCCGTATTGCGGTTCTTTCGACATACATGTATATATATATATATATATATATCCTTGCTCCAGTTATTATTCGTTCTACCAATCGTAACCGGACGGTAAAACTTGTGTAGTGTTGTTAGTATGTTAATTCGAGAATTAAGAGAACATCAGACTTAAAGCGTGACGATAAAATCGCGGGGAGGGAAAGAAATAAAGATAAATTACCGGGATGTTCTATGAGAGTAAAGTTAGTAACGTTAATACAAGGAAATATTAAGAAAAAATCGTTATCGCGCAATTTCAGAATGACTTTCAAGGAGTTGGCTTTGCAGAATGTGAGTATATTTTATTTATCACGGTTGATTTACGAAACTTCACATTCTAAACATGAATCGTTACAGTAAGGTTTCTGACTTTATCCTCGTGATCTTTCTTGCTTATTGTGCATCACACGTACATCCATGAAAAGAAAGCAGTTCTTGTTTTGAAAATTTCGAATTTCGCTTTCAAGTTTCGAGATAACAAAAGAGGCGACACGTTTTAGCCGGAAGGAAAATTGCAATCGTCATTCTCTCCGCTTAGCCCAAGGAGGATTATTACATTACTATGTGGCCCAACCGCAGATCCATTTTCGCAATACTTTGAGTCAAATCAGCGATGCTTGCTGCTTTCCCTTTTCATTTCGAAAATTTGTCAGTCTACAAGCTGAATCAAAGAAACGCGACACCGTCGACATTTACAATTGCGGTATTTGTATTAAAACAAGAGAAAGAAACCGAGCATTAGTCGCATATTTTCATTAGTATAAAAGAATAATTTTCTCGGAAATAGCTTTGCAGCCTCGGCTTATCGTCGGAAAGTATCAACGTTACCTCGTAAAACGTGAAATTCACTAAAATCACTTTACTGTCATTGTCGCAACGACTCGTCGACGTCTCTGTTAAAAAGCTCTAAATACGATTAAAACGAGAAAGTTTGGTTTTTCAACACTCAAAAGGAAGGTAGCTCACATAAATTTTGCCACGCAGAGTATGACCGTCGGACTCTTCCCAATAACGGTGCAGCCTCTCTCTGTCTCTTTCTCTCTCTCTGAAATAATATCCACGAACTAGGTCTGCCTACAAACGCAGCGTTTTAAGAGGATGCCAAAGTCAAACTTTACCGACCGAGTAAAACGTCACTTATTTTCACTATAATCAAACCCTGTGCAGCATCCATCGATGTTGAAACACTGCAGTCGGCGAAATCCCGCATGCTACATCGGATAATACCGTGTAAAAACTTTTTCTTTTCAAAATTTATTCTGCAATGAAATCTGTTATGATGTTAGGCTTTCAAGATAGTAAAAATAAGTGACTTTGAACTCGGTCGGTAAAGACGATGACCGTAGCATCCTCATAACGCGATGCGAAGTTTATTTGCCCTACTTTTTTCTCACACTTCTTTCCGCGGAATCTGTGCTCTCTGAGTTTAATTACTCATCGAGTAACCCCGGCCGACTTACTTTTTTCCGTTAACTCGTGGAAACGGATAAATTCACCGCTTTGTTTACACCGAGAAATCCGAAGGCATTAATTTTTCTGTGGATACGCTATGAGAAACATCCGAAAGCGTCGCTCTCACGTTTCGAACAGGCGTTAAGCGTCGATTCGGAGGCTGCGTGGCTTGGACCAAAGATCCGTCCGTCGAGAGGCGACGGATTTTTCAAATTGAAGCGAAACATCTGGCAGGGAATTGGCCAATCTTCGACAGCGTAGGCGCGTGGCGTTTGCCGAGAAGACGCCTCTCTTCGACAGATAGAATAGAGACGAATCTCGCGCGGTTTAAAGTTTCTCGTTACAAGATATTAAACATGTACTCACATTTTGCCAGGCTTACAACACTTCCACGTGGCCTCAGTAATTCCCTCGAGTGTAAATAAAACCAGCGACTTTTACTCGGCCGGGATGAACATCTTTCCAGTGATGGTAGTAATATCAATCGGTGTACAATAACAGCTGCGGCATGAAAAACCGTCTCACTGACACAATTTCAAATAATTTCCCCCAAAAACGAATCTGTAATGCACCCACTGCACGCATAACTCGCAGCTGCATCCGAACTAATATATTTGTTTACCCACTCCTATTCACATTCCTAACGATATAACCACGCTTCAAATTTCACAATCACCCGCACTCTCGCTGATTCTAACCCCGTTTCTGTCCCTCCGTAATTTTATACATAATCTGTGAAACGTGGACCGCCTGTTTACTTGAGATACGCGTACAAACTTTGTTTTGCCTTTCTTTTTACATTCTCCCGCTAAGACACTGGACACGTACTTTTCTTCGCGACACTTTTTCACGCGTAATAAACGCGAGCTTCACTCGCCCTATAAATTAACAACAAACAAGTTTATTGTAAATAGAAGGAATGTTTGGGAAAAGAAAACCTCAGCGTGACCACGTACACGCGCACACCTGGCTCGCAGCTCAGAGGCGAGTGAACTGACTTCGCGGCGCGGGAGCAGCGCCACCTGCCGGATTTAGTATCGCAATTCTGCCAACCCAACCGGTTTTTTTTCACCCTAGGAACCATGCTACGGGTGTCGCCGCAGTAAGGAACTGGGGATTTCACTCACTAGCTGTTATTTGTGTACGAGAACAGCTCGAACGATCTACAAAGAATATAAAATTCGTTGTCCCTGATTACTCACAACAATTTCAGTTTTTCCTCGCCTGATGTAAACTTTCGAAGCATAGTTGTTCCATATGCGTTTACTTTGTGCGTTCGTCATCGATTTATTGTACGCTTAACTGTATATTTCAAAAACTTATTATATTAATTTGATTCCTCTGAACAGGTGAAAAGGAACTATGCGCTATATATTATCCATGATCGAGGCTGTTGAGCTAATTATCTGTACAAAATCATCAACTGCGTATCGTTGATGTTGACGAATTCAGCTGCCCTTAGTAATACGGCCATGACCTTGAACGAGGTGAATTCCACCACGTGACAAGCGAGGCATCTGACAGATACCAGGCAGGCTGGAGATAATTAATTACTTTATGATTTTCGTAAACAAGCACTCGTCAGTTTATCCAGTGTATTGTTTTCCGTCTCGAGCGGTGACAATCGTTGCATTACGCACAGATATCATATGCGAGTATAATATTGTAGGCGTGAATATAGGTTTCTCGAATATTTTTAGGTGCCGATAATGTTCCATCTGCGCAGCACAGATACGCATGGAATGCAGAAAGCCGCCGGCTTGAATATGCATGTATGCAGTATGTTATGCACGAGGTGCAACCGATATTCTTGAAAATTCACCAACTGGCAATGAGTCATTTTTCACGCAGATTCGGATTTTGAGGGTGCCTCGGTCGGCTTCGGTATTGTATTTGAAAAAAATGTTGACACGTCGTGATGATAAATAAATAAATTTTTAATACTTTACTTCATATACATGTACGTATGTACATACCTTTGTATGGAAGCTGTTCGATTATCTCGAACGTAACGTAGGAACGTCTGATGAAATAAACTCAATCGGGGGGCTTGGAATTTAAGATTTGAAATAATTGATAAGTCCGGCAAGCATTATATGCTATCACCTATTCGAAATTGGAACATCGAATCGTTCGTATTAATTCTTCTTCTTTGTTCGATAACGGGCTGAATGAGATCAAAGTAGATATGAGAATATGAGGCATTTTGACTTTCAAACATGTGCAATGAAACGTTGCTCTTTGTTGGTTTCACTTCACGGAAAAGCCAGCTGATCTAGGTATATTGGTGATTAAAAGATTGCGGATACGGGTAACCGTAAATCATAGAGATAATAAGGTGGGCAAGATGCAAAAAAATAATGGAAAGGTCATGCGGCTAGAAAGAAAGAAAATTGAGATATGTTACCACCATTTATCCTTATTTGCACGCGCATTTACGCATGCGTCAGAATAGGATAAGAATAATGGCCTATTCAAATCTGCTTACGTTAATGTTGCAATATTCCGCGAATAGTTTTACTCTATTTGATACATAAATGTATGGAGATTCCTCGATTTTCTCTCTTCCTTATCGGCGAACAGGCTACACTAGAGCCCTTTCAGTTATAATTTCTAAGGTTTCATTTTATGGAAGAGTTAGCTCTGAGGACTCTGAGCCAGCTCTGAGCCAAAGCTCTGAGCCAGCTGATCTAGGGATATTGGTGGTAAAAAGATTGCGAACACGGTGTGACCGTAAATACCGTATCCGACGATACGCCCTCCGTGCAATCGGGAATGTCGGGAGATTATTGCATGCCCACCCGATATACGGGGAGCGGTGTTGGTGGGAGTGAAATTGACGTAGCAGCCAGGCAGGCAGCAGGCGAACGAACGAGCGACCAGATCAGGCAGCGTAGCCGTCCGTCCGTCCGTTCGTTGCTAGTTCCGGCATAGTTTCGCGACTTCGAGTTAAGCGGAGAAGACGTTAAATACACATTGGTGTTTGACACGACGTGGAGGTGCAGCAAAGTTCGATATAATATATAAAAAATAAACCCAGTGCAAAGATGGATGAAGAATACGACGCGATTGTGCTCGGAACCGGGCTCAAGGAGTGCATTCTCAGCGGAATGCTATCCGTTAGCGGGAAAAAGGTTTTACACGTCGATCGCAACAAGTATTATGGCGGTGAATCTGCCTCCATAACGCCGCTCGAAGACCTATTCAGGTACGGGAAAATAAACTCGTCGCACGCCTAAACTCTCGGCCCTGCCTACCAACCTAGGCAAAACGCCTCGTCTCGTTCAGGTGTCGCTTAAACGCCGGGGTGAAACGATATTGATTTTTGTATATCTACCCGCGAATTTTACCCAAACAGATGGAAAATTGCAACGTTTTCTATCTATTTTCATCGTTCCGTTGGGTTAATCCCTTTACAAAACGCGCCGGGATCCAAAGGCGGTCCCGAATCGTACCAAGGCCCATGTCAAACCGTGAAACTATTCGGAAATTGATGTATAGACGTATATCCACATACGTCGCAGAGAGCCACGCTATCTGGCGTTCGGGAACACCGGAAGAACTTTAATGAGGGGCTGGAGGGGATATAAACTAACCTTAAGGGGGGTCGCGGATATGCATAAATATTTCTTTCGCCTAATTACACATCGTTTATAGTCGACGCAGGCTGTTCGATATAACCCTAATAAAATTGACTCGCCAGCAAGAAGGAACTGTACTTTTTTTTTCGTTTTACGTATACACATCTACGTACCGTACTGAAAATATTTGCAATTTTTATCGCCCGGTTAACGAACTTTCAACTCGCTCGTCGTATGAATGTAGAATATAATAATAACAGCGCTCCTTGCAAGATAACGGTAGAGTGGAATGATGTCGGACATCGAACATTTCACTTCCCGTTTTTGCAGCCACACCAAACTCAGGCTCTACAGGATAAAAAAGTGAACAGAACGGAGTTCGAAGCGAAACCCCCGTTCCTTTGGCGGAAAAAAACTAACAGAGCCTTCGTGCTTCCTTGTACTTCTTACGCGTGTCTCGCTTTTCGTCTGTTGAAATGAAAAATCATCCTGTCCCCGTGTTCATTCGTCTTATCGATTTTGAGAACCGCCTTATGATACGTGCCTGACCTAAGCAAGGTGGTCCCGTTTTAATTTTTGAATTCTCAGTTTTTATTACACATTTCGTCTCATTTCTGCAACCAAAATTCTCGACCGCCACACCTGCTGCACTATGAGAACCGTTTGCGCTTATTATGACGCTTTAAATGATAATCACTCCTGATGGTCGAATCATACTGCACTAGTCAGTACCGGTACCAGGGCCGTATAATCAGCGGCCGCAGACGGGGGACCATTCAAAAAAAATATAAAACATATATTTGTCCGATTTTTTTAGTAATTTACGCAACTTCTAACGATTTGACAAGTTGTGCGAGTCGAGATTGAGCAACATTCTGTTTCAGTAAATTCAAGGCACCGCCACCGGACGGAAGCTACGGACGTGGTAGAGATTGGAATGTGGATTTGATCCCGAAATTTCTAATGGCCAATGGCCTGCTGGTGAAGCTGCTGATTCACACAGGGGTTACACGTTACTTGGAATTCAAATCAGTAGAGGGTTCCTACGTCTACAAGTCGGCAAAAATCTCCAAAGTACCTATCGATCAGCAGGAAGCACTGTCCAGTGATCTTATGGGTTTGTTTGAGAAAAGACGCTTTAGAAACTTCTTGATTTGGGTACAAAACGTACAGGAGGATGACCCCAAGAGCTGGGACGGCTTTGACCCTTTCTCGAACAACATGCAAGCTCTATACAATAAGTTTAATCTCGACAAGAATACGCAAGACTTTACCGGTCACGCTCTCGCTTTGTATAGGTAAGAACAAGTATTATTTTGTGTTTGAACTAGAATTTATGATACTAGAACCTTGTTATTATCGTATCATGTACATATCACTAATTATGTGTTTCCACTACTAGAGATGACGATTACATAGGCCAGAGCGCTATTGGTACAATTCGAAGAATTAAGCTCTACAGTGACAGTTTAGCTCGTTACGGAAAATCTCCGTATCTGTATCCCATGTATGGGCTGGGCGAGCTACCCCAAGGTTTCGCTCGACTTAGTGCTATTTATGGAGGCACCTACATGCTGGACAAACCCATAGATGAGATTGTCATGGAAGATGGAAAGGTGAGTTTGTATCAGAACAATCTATTGGCAGTATACTATTTTGCCTCGAAATATTTGAGGTATAAATCATTTTTAAAAGGAATTACGATTGGTGAAACAACTCAAATATAAATGCTTTTAAACAGGATTTAAAGGATTTTCAGAGACAGATGTTCTTTTAGTTTGGTTCGACTACTGTAAACTAGTTTCATAACTATTTGCCATCATAATTTAAAGTAAATGAAACGATTTGACTTTGAATCTTGCAAAGCTTATCTCTGGGAACATTGTTGTTATGCAACTGACTCATTTATCTCCTTGTTTATAATCGCTCTTCTCCATATCTGTTGCTGTGCTGCCCAGTTGTTACTGATGTCAATTTAACACACTAAAAATTTTATTTTCAAACATATTTAATAAAATTTATCTGTCTACTCAAGTTTCTTTTGAATTTCAGGTAGTCGGTGTTCGATCTGGTACCGAAGTAGCCAAATGTAAGCAAGTATTTTGCGATCCAACTTATGTGACCGACAAGGTTCGCAAAGTAGGACAAGTAATAAGATGCATTTGCCTCTTGGACCATCCCATATCAGGCACTGGTGATGCTCTTTCAACACAAATTATCATTCCACAGAAACAGGTAGGCGTGAAATATGATAGCAATTGGAATAATACATTTCATTCATCTTAAAGAAGTGAAATCGAGAGATTTCTAGCCAGTTTCAAAGCAGTTGGAGTAATGGCTTTAGTTGGATAGAGAACCTGACGATTGAACCAATCAAGTTGTGATAATTGAATATATAGATGTTTTGTACTTTGTCTCAGGTGAATCGCAACTCTGATATCTACGTCTCATTGGTATCTCACACGCATCAAGTAGCAGCTAAAGGTTGGTTTGTTGCTATGGTGTCTACTACAGTAGAGACGAGCAATCCTGAAGCAGAAATAAAGCCTGGTATCGACTTGCTTGGGCCAATAAAACAAAAGTTTGTATCAGTCTCTGACTACCTCGAGCCGACCGACAATGGTCTTAACAGTCAATTATTCATTTCAACGAGCTACGATGCGACAACGCATTTTGAAACAACTTGCCTGGATGTTTTGGATATTTTCAAACGCGCCACAGGAGAGGAATTCGACTTCAACAAAGTCAAGCATGAATTAGGTGACGAAGATCAGTAACCGTAATTAGCGAATCAATTGATATCCTATGCTTGGATTTGATTCGAGCCTAATCCAAAGGGTTCAACTCATCCCGTACTATAAGTATCATTATTCTTACTTTTGTTAAGTCTAGGGTACTACGATGAAAACGATGTATATGTATCATAAGTGGAAGATGAAAAAAAAATAAATAAATAGTCGCAAATTTTTATCCACCTGCTCTTCAGCCCTCAGTTATCCAGAACGTGGGGACTTCTACTTGATGTTTGAAGCAAAAAAAACCACGATGAAAAGCTGAAAATACACAATATATAGTATATTGTAATTTTTGTCGCGAGTCTTGATTAATCGCAAACGATTCACATGTATCCACATTTTTCAGTTCCTTAAAAACGTTTTCCAAGCTAATGTTACTACGAATATATATATCATATTTTTAACTACTTACAAAATGTTGTTATGCAAAGTAAATGATTAGGGAATAGTCATTATAGGACAGAGTAATTTATATCAACTTGTAACGAAACAGAAAGCTACCTTTTGTCGCTCACAACATGAATAAGTTATAAATTGAAAAATGTCTGCTCATTGAATGTAATTACGGCAAGCCTCTCACGGTAGGAATAGATTATGACGATAGTACATACTAATTGGAGAAGTTTAAAATGATTCATCATATTGAAATATAAGTGCAGGTGAATTATAATATTGGGTATACATAATGTTAAAAATCGGAGTGGGTATACCATGTAGAAAAAAGATGATTGATGTGAATCACAATATCTGTATTGAATTACAAGTATATTATACATCACTCCAGTGGGTTGTCGGGCAGCGAAGAATTCAATTATGTAATATTACCAATAAATGAATAAATAAATTTAAATATGCTAATATGTTAGGTGAGCTTGCGAGCACGAATATTTCTTTGTTACTGTGAGTGTATAATAATACCGTGAACTTTAAGTGAATGAATATTATTTTTTAAAAAGTAATTGATTAACAAAAATTTGTGTCAAGCTTACATGCTGCATGGTATAAAACAAACTGATACGATATTACACGAATTCAATGGAACATCGATTCTACTCTACAGATTGTTGGAGAAATGAAACACTTACGACTGTAATTTGGGAGGCATACGAAAATAAATGATATTATATTAAATAATCTGGATATTTTCATCAACGTTCTTCATTTACAAACACAATTTTTTAGTTTTTCTTTTTCCAAATTTCATTTATCCAACTATTCTCACAACATACATATTATTGTCTCTGCATCCTACTACAAGGAATTCACCATTTATTACAGGTGATGAAAATATGTTACCACCCAATTTCAAGCTGGTAACAACTTGACCATTGAAAGCATTTATAAAACTCAAAACACCGCCTGTATCAGCAACGATTAAAACATCTCTTTCACAGTAGGGTGTCGCAAATATTGGACATTCAAAAGTAACTGAATATTTCAGAACTGGGGTCGATGAAAGCGTTTGTATGGAGAGACAGTAAACACTTTTATTGTTGGATCCAATGATTAGCTCCTCGGTGTTCATAAAGCAGTTTTTTCTCATCACCAAGTGAGAAAAGACATTGCCATCAATTTTATAATTCCATTTCTAGAAATAATAATTCGTTATGTTTTGCATTAAAAGTTTATTTTTTTCTATGCTGAAATTGCTGCGCTTAGTGTCTCACCTCCTGACCAGTTTCCGAATTAAAGCACTTCATTTCTCCCGAAACACTACAGAACACGATGTCTTCATTTTCTAGCATTACTGGGGCGGAAAATATTGGATCATTGAATTTGAACTTCCAAATTATTTCTCCAGAAGTCTGGTTCAACGACATGCAAGTCCCATCGAGAGTTCCAAACAGAACTGAACATGCCCTCAGACAGGTACAAGGAGTAGCTGAAATGCTACCTTCGCTACATTTAAATCTCCATATCTCTTGACCATCCTAAACGCAGAGTGTGATATTTGAGATGTGCGTGTTTATTTGTATTTATGGGACTATGATTAGCTCATCATAATACTTACTTCTATAGAGATATTGTAAAAATATTTGTCATACGATCCTACAAAAACACTTTTTCCATTACTACTTGTTGCCGCGGTGCACTTGACAGTGTCTCCAGTTTTGTATTTCCAAATTATTTGCCCACTCTTCAAGTTCAGGCAATACACGTATCCATCGTAACACCCTGAGTTTAATTAACATTGGATAAACACATCTTATATGGTATAAAACATACACTTGAAAGAAGCCATGGATACCGACTTACCAACAATTCCTTTAAACTCATCCAGAACAAGAACTGAGGCTTCAATTCTATCTGGCAGATTTATTTCATAAGTAATTGAATCGTGACTATTCAGTTGTTTAGTCAGGATTAGACCCGCATGGGAACCTACAGATGTATAGATTTCACCACTGAAATTGAGATGTTGTATCTGTTTAAAATTGATTTCTTATTTTTACCATTGACTAGCCATATGTCACAAAATATTGCAGTTTATAAACCGAATGACTGGTGTACCTAGAGTATTTGAATATAGTCGGCGATGCGTCAACACATTTCTTCAAGTCTTGTGTACATTCCACGATTAATTGTGAACGAATATTCAGATTCAAATTTGTGCTTGGGAGAAGATAGTTTTCATCATTCTCTCCAGTCACTCTTCCTCTACATTTTTGCCACAAACATAAGTTAGGATGTGAATATTTTTTGGGCTGTATAACATCATACTTTCTTTTTTTATTCATTGCAAATTGTGTGTAGCTGGAACTTGAACTGACAATATTATCTACATTACTAGTTATTTGCACAGAAGATTGGATTTTTTGAAGTACGTAATCCATGCAGTTAGCCAGCGTTTCATTTTTTAATAACAAACCAATTAATTCAGGGAACTCTATCTTTGATGCTGCAGAAAGTTCGTTGGCGATCTGCATTGCTTTTACAGAATTCCCACCACTGTCCAAAAATCCAGAATCGATTGTTGACTTTAAATCGTTTTTCCAGAGTTGCAATAATATTTTTTTTACTAATTTTGAATCATTCGCTTTCTGGCTATTTTGGACACGACCTTTCTCTGTAGTTTCAAAAGTTTTCATCAAACTTTTGGTGCAGATTTTTCCATTTATAGTCAGTGGAAAAGTATTAAAAAGTTTTATTCTATTTGGTTGGTAAAAAGACGGTAGTTTACGAAGCTCATTATTAAGTTCTTCTTGCACTTTCAATTCGTCGGTAAATTTACCACCAGCTGCTCTTAGGCTCGTGGTAGAAATGCACAGATAGAGCGCATGCTGTTTCTCATCCCACAATACAAGACAATTTTTCACAAAATTCAATTTTGACACCGTTTGTTCTAGCTCAGTTAAATCTACTCTATTACCAAACCTTTTAACAGTCCTGTCGCATCTACCTTTATAAAAAAACTCCCTGTTTCGCTTTACCTGAAAATTTAAAACTCTCGAAAATAATTCATGTGATATGTACCAAACTTCTTTTTGATATAATGTATAAATCGTACTTCAACTAAATCTCCAGTTTTCCTAAAGACCGGTGTTTCCAAGTGTTTCAAATCTTCGTTGTTAATCGCACAGACTCTGGTATCACTTCCTAAAGTATGAGATAAAATAAGCGTGTTTCTTATGACCGAGAAATCGAGTATTTAGAAGACCAGCATATACGAACCAATGTACAAGACACCTTCGCCGTCACAAACGATATCGCCTTTCTCACTTCTCACTTGAAAAATGGTCTCGGAAAATGGTGTCCCCAGATATTGATTGATCATAGGTGAGGTTTCAACCTCATTGTGATTTATATTAATTTCATTTATACTTGCCCAACAAGATACTTCAGTTATACCGTAAATATTGTAAATCTTAGTCTGATTAATTGGGTGTTTTACAGTTCTGAACATTTCGATTTTAGGCAAAGGTTCACCGCCAAGAAGTAACACTTTCAATTTGCTCTCCCTACCAAAGATTGTGTTTCCTAATTGATGCTCACTCCATCTGTACAGCCACAGTGATGGTGTGGTTTGCAAGAATGTAACTTCATGTTCAAAAATCAAGTTCAATAATTTATACGGGTTAGTAATGACTTCTTTTGAAACCATGAACAGCGTACTGCCGCTAGACAAGCTCAAAAACGTCTCTACTATACTAGGATCAAAAGTCAGTTTCGTTAATTGTGCTATTTTGTCATGTTTTGATAAGCGGAGAATTTGCTTTAGTTCTAAAATGTTAGGCACTATAGAAGCATGAGGAACTTTCACAACTTTTGGTATTCCTGTTGAGCCTGATGTCGTTATAGCGAACGCGAATTCATTCTTGTCTATGTTATTTGTACCATCGATAGTTTCCAATTCTAGTAATTTAACCGTTTCTCCGTGTACGTCGACTTCGCATAGGGAATTTGCCCCAGAGAGTACTGATTGAGAAAATGCAAATGATAGTCCAATCCTAGAGGAAATTTCTCTTACACCTGTCGATGGCAAATTCACAAATGCAGATCCTTGAGATAGGATTCTGAAAAAAAAAGAATTATTCAATATGAAGTATCGGTATTTCATCATGTTTACTGCAAAAGGACATCTCACTGAATGCCACTTTTTTTATTCGTCGTAACAATTACCCCAAGATCAGAGCAGGGATGCTTGGAGCTTTTACGTCACAATTTATCCCCACAAATTGATGGTTTTTAACAGCACCTGCTAACACAGCTTCAATCTTTACTTTTGCATCGCTAAGCTCGGAATAACTGATCTTCTTAATTGTCTCCGAGTTATGATACTCTATCGCTATGTCTTCAGGCGAGCTCCAGTCACAGATGGTGTTCAACATACTGACACCGTCATTTGCGTGCTCATACGGCAGTTATAATAATTCGGTTCCTCTTGTCGCAGAGTTCATGCAAAAGAGAAATTCGAAATGAAGGTAACTATCGGAATAATTAATTATTATCAGAATAATTATTACATAATCACTTCATCTACTCACTGAATTGATTGAATATAATCACCAGATCAACAAGTGGTTGATTACTGACAATTGTGGAAGTATTTTTTCACGATACTTTGATTTGAGGTTAGGATTACAACCGTCATTCATTTCTACTTGAATTTAAATACATTCGTAATTCGCATAATACGAACGGCACCCAATCAATGCATTATCTAAGATCAATATTTAATGCTTACCTTTCGTATGGATAATTCAATTTCTATTATTTTAGGCTGGGCTACTGATGTACGAAAAGGAAATAACAGCAGACATTTATTTCCTACAATTCAATTTTAGTTCTTTCCACCCTTGTTTGTTTTTTTAGAAAATGGTGCGCGCATACGTTCATTCCTTCAAATCCGTAACATGAGGGAAACAGAAACAAGCTATCATCACCTTAATCAGTGATCCCGAATTTGAGAAAAAAGTTTTCAATTATTTGTTTTACGAAAAATGAATTTTATTATTTACGCATATTAATATTACCCTTTTCTTCTTGTTATAGGATCTAATGTTTACATTAAGGGTTGATATATTTTATAAGTAATTAAATTAAGAAGAATGAAGTACAGCAGATTTGAATGAGGAAAAAAAAACTAATTCTGCATTGCCGAATTCGTTTAACTGATATTTTACATTCCGAACAAAAAGATAGCTAATTTATTATTATTTCGAAGTTCAGTCACATAGTTAATCACATATTTTATCAAATGATTCGATACACGTATTCACAAGAGATTGGACTAAAGAAAGAAGATCAAAGCTTCACAGATGAGATGCAGATATAACAGATTTCGAAGATATTGATATTTAAATAGACTGAAGTTATACTTGGTTAATTATACACAGAAATTAATCGTGCTATTGTTAAATTAATACTTTCGTGGTATGGATCGTTAAACCGAAAAATCATGTTTTCCATTAGAGAGTGAAAACAGACCGAAAGAAATTGTATCCAGAATGTAAATCTTTCTATTAACGTAGCCAGCATACCTAGAAAATATTCATATCAGCTGCAAAAATTTATTTCTCCAAGCAATTGTTGCTGGTATTTCTAATTTCGAATTAGGGATATTGTACGCAAATGGAGAAACTCGGCTGGAACAGGAATATTCCATTATTGCTAAATTTTTCAGAGGGTGAGTTTTTCTGTTGCGACAAGCTTGAAATTTGAGTTTGCGAAAGACATCTTCAGATTTAACACGCGATAAACCTACAGTTACAGATGATTTAGAAAGCATTTCTTTCGTCCCTCCTCGGATTCTTTCTACTTCTCTTCGCACCATTCATTCTCCTTGCGAACCTGCTCCTCTTCTGAAGCTGTAAAATCGTTCTTTATATTGAACGTCTTACGGATTTCTTCTGGTGTTTTTCCCTTTATCATGTTTGCCACAGTCTTGCACGTTACATCTAGAAGTCCTTTGATGTCCAAGTAATTTGCTGCCAAAATCAGTTCGAATAAGGTTCCTTGATCAACCTGTAAATAAATAAAACAAGGCAAATTAGTAGCTGTCGTTAAAAATATAATGAATCTTGCACAGACTACGTTTCAAAGATGTTTAAGAGTGAAAAATTGTCAAAGAAAATTTTCAAATGAAAGGAATGTGTCTCTTATTAATTATAATATTAGCATTTTGATTGAATGCAAAATTGACCTTCAAGAAATCAGCATCCCAAGAGCTGATGTCGTCAGTTCGCTTCTCCTTGTTTTCATCATCTTCAGGTGGTGGTGGATCATCTTTGTGATACGTGGCCCATTGAATGACTTTTCTCAGGATAGCAGAGTTAACATTTGGTAGGGGAACAATTTCATCTTCATCTTCATCCATTCCCAAGTCCTCCAGCATGGTTTTTATCGTGACTGAACATTTCGCAATTTCAACATCCACGTCGAATACTTCGCCATCCGAACTCTGCAGCTTTATGTTCGGCATCTGTGATTAAAAACAAGACAAACATAAGTTCAGTTACGTCAATATTTCAGGTACAAGAATCGACCTTCTTCTATTATTATTGTTATGTGTACAAGTTTCTTTGTCTTTGAACAACTCCTAGTCCATGTTATCGATCTGTGTATAAACTACATTTCAATGTCATTCAGTCCGTTTACCACAGAGTGAATTGAGTTTTGGGACATGGACGTAAACATTTTCTTTCAACGCATTGAACTGAAAAATGCTTACGCATAGCATTACAGAGATTTTTGATGTAGAAAAAAACTGAAAAATAAAATCGATTTCCGCGAAAAGTATGAGGGTATGTTTATTTTTATAACTTGTAAATCTGAGTCATACAACGTTATGAAAATTCCAACGCACGAAGTGAATACGAAAAATGCTGCATGGACAATGACACGTTTGATTTCGTGTAATTTCGAAAAAGAATATTCGGTCTTTCTCCGCAGCGAGTAAAATTTTTACGGATGAGAACGTCGAGCAGGAAACGTCAGGTAGCGAGTGTCGACCACAGGGATAAGATATTGGCGCGCACGGCAACAACCTTGCGAGAATGAGGTTCGCCGTTGACCCAAGGTTTTGGATAAGGGTTATAAACCCAATAAAATTCGACGGCACGTTAGTGGCGGGCGTATCCGGTCATAATATGCGGAGGAGACACGTTCCTGGAGGGTTTAATGCAAAGCAGCTCATGTCTGGTGTTGAAAATCGACGAATAATTATAAATCATAACAACATGCGCGGGCAACGAATATTCGTCCATTAGCCGATTTCCCGTGCAACGACTTTTCCAACTTCAAGGCGATAAACAATGCCCAGCGAATGTTTTGTTACAAACGTTTTGACCGAGGCAAGAAGCTCCGTAAATAAATTATCGAATTACCTTTCAAGTTACTTCCAATTCTCCGTTGTGTGAAACCGATAATGAATCACAGCGTAACGTTGCCAGGCTCTCTAGTACACTCTCTAGTCTTTAGTTTCTACCTCCCTCTTTTTCGCTTTCTGCTCACCCTGCGATCTCTCTCTGATCATCGACGACAAACTTCAGTCAGCAACACGCAGGCGCAACGGCTCATAGATGGCGCTGTCGGCAGTCAGGACCGTGCTTAAATTTTCAAAATTGGAACACTTCAAACTGAGCGTTGTTGGAGCGATCAAACATCGTGTTTCATGTTGAGTATTTACAATTTGGAAAATAAAACTCATACTTTACTGAGATTTGATTTTAAATTTGTTATTTTTGAAGAATTAAAATGCTGAAAACAGCCGACTGGCGTAGGGCGCTATGAATTGCGTTTACGTATTGCGGAAAATTTTGGAAGAGCAGTAAATTGAAAAGGAAATTTAAAATGGCTGTAAGTCTCACATTTTTTTGCTTGAATTCCACAAACAAAATAACTATGGAGCGAAGAAAAAACAGCTTTTATCTGTTTTTTTCAAATTTTCAAGTGCGGGTACTGCCGTATATTAGTGATAACACATAGTTTAGTATTTTAGAATAAGTATTTATTGAGTGGGTTATATATAATTATGAGCGTCGCTTCTCACTCCTGTGTCTCAAATTTACCAACTAGGCTTATATCAAAGTCCCTAGTCCACAACAGTCACTTGCAGCCTTTCTATCCTATTAAGTAGCATAAACTTTCCGTAATTCGACTTTTCCATTCAAATTTGAATTAAGAAAATGACCGTGTCCCAATATGACAGAAAATACAAAACTTGCACGTTGCATTTGAACTTTATAACCATCGTAGAGAACTGACGTCGATAATTTTTGCATTATTCTGTGTAATAAAACGCTAAATAAGCCCGATTGAATCGCTGACCCAGAACGGATCGCCATTGTCGGAATTTTTCCGCCGTGGTCTGTGTAAAGAGCGCGAAGGATCGTTTACTGGGCTAGAATCGTAGAGAGAATCAACGATTCAAGTATTTTGGTCGCGTCTAGTATAAACTAACTGAAGCGTATTAATGAAATTAAAACAAAGCTTTCTTGATTGAGTCTGTTAGTCGAGCTAGAAAAGGGTAGAGCAGCTAATCATGATTGCTCCAACTGAATGAGTACGAACAATAAGTTAAAATAAGTGCTGCTCTTCGCCCTCTTCAACTTTATAACGGGACCAGAAGCTCTTCCCAATGAACCGCATTAAATAAGTCTTAAGAGAAATATCTGTCCAGCGACTGTAGCTGTGTAATAATTTTTAACTCGTGCATTACGTTATACTTGCGACGAAATTATTGTGCCAATATTAACGAAAAGCTAGGTTTGAAGATACCAAAACCTGCAATTAGATATCACAGTAAATCAAATCGAATTGAGTACTGCAAAAACAGAATTGGCATGAATTGGAAAAAAGAAATTAAAACAAATTCAAAAGAATTCGCACATATGTAAGTATTTTCAATTCGCTTCAAATCGAGTTAATTCGGTTTCCGGACTTACTCAATTCTATTCAATTCATTTTGGTTTATTGGGATATCTTCAATTGTTATTGGTGATTTAATGAAGTTATTCAGTTTATGCTTCCGTTAAAGTTGGAATCATAAACGATGAAAGTGTAGAAATTGCGACATGTTTTTACGTGAAAACATTTCTTACAGAAACTTCTGGAATCGAATATTTCAAATGATGTTTGTTTAAAATCTCGCGACTCTTTCCGAAAAAAGTCTCCCGTTGCCATAGACTCTAGATAAAATTTTTCTCTCCATGTATACCATTCAAAGAAAGATTCAGGTCAAAACACTCAGACTTTCTCTGTTTATCCTATTCTTTACTCCATGTTGTCACAAAAAATATTTAACTTTCGTCGATTTTGTAGCTCTCCAATTTTTTATTTCAACAATTTGTGTGACTTCGTAAGATCATGTAATTCATTGTTAGAATTGCTCTCAGCGGTGTCCAATTCAATCAATCATTCCGATAATGTATTAATTTCGTTAATTGAAGCAAATTCCTGCAACTGAAAATTATACACACGTGAGTAATATTCCTAGATCAATATTGACCGAGTCAAACTCTGGCACTAACATCTTAGCAATGGACATCGGGTCTGGCAAAATACCTTATTAGTGGCTTCACTAATAGAAACAAGTCATTGAATTAACTAAATACGTGGTCACGGGCGGCATTCAAGATATGCTGGTCTAGCAAAATGTTTAGTTAGTGTCAACTAAATTGTTGATTTCAACGACGATTGAAACCCGCAGCATCGCACTCGTGCCACTTGACCAATTTTCAAGATTAATATAACAGTATTAAAGGAATCTTAGGAAAAAATCTAAGGAATCGATCAGTAGCTTGACTGCTTGAGCTAGTGCAGAAGCTACAGGTGACCCGATCCCGTGTATCTGAATAAAATACAGTCCGGTAGATGCCGAGCGGTGCCAAGTTTCCATAACACATTATTTTCCACTCAATGGTCAAACTTTTTAGAGTCAGAAGCCAAAGGTGAGATTATTCAGTGCCAGTAAATATCTGGAGCGTGATTAAACGTGGGAAGTCAATTGTGGACGACACACCGCAGGTTTGAATTTAGTATAATCAGTTTGTGAATTAAATTATGATTTTGCGAACAATCCGTGCTTCGGCAACTGCAGCCGAAGTATATATGCACGACATTCGTTAAAACTGGATTCATCGCGTGCATTTAACGAGACGATTTTTCTTCTTTCGGTGAGCGAATTGAAAAGTTTCATTTATGAACAGGTCGACTGAGTTGCAGTAAGCGGATGTGAAAAAATTCACCCTTTTCCACACGGGATCACGTAAGAAGTTTGTGCAGTTCAAGGTGTTACATGGTGAAATTCCGTGATTTATGGGAATAGACAAATCCATCTAATCGTAAGTTATCCTAGTTTGCTGTACGCTCTAGCCTCTGTGTGTACAGACAGAGTCGTCTGTCTCTCTCTTGGCGCCAGCATCCCACGCAACGTCTCAGTCAGCTCGATAGTAAAAATCGTGGGAAGATGAGAAAAGGCTACTGGTATCCTACTTCAATGGATAAAATAGAGATTTTACAATAAGTCACGTATTGTGTTTCGGCAAAAAATTATCGCGGCCAATGTCAGTGGCATGTTATTGCGCGTAACTGCTTTCCCAACTCCAACTCACTTAGAAGGTCAAACTTTCTGCCCCTGCACGAACAGGGAAAATTTCGACGAGCATTTTTATTTTCTGGCGATGACGCAGCAATATCGGGGGGTAAAAAGATTCGAAACGTCGGAAGGAATCACTTGCTTTTCGGTATGCCTCGGTGAAAATAATTTCATCAATATTTCTACAACTTGTATTATACGTTGCGAGTTTATTTTCGTAAGAATTATAGATGGCTGATGGTTTGCGAAATCGAGCGAGCTTATCAACTTCAAACTATTACCATATTTCTTTGTGCCGATCAATAAACTGTAAAAATGAATACATGTTTATATTTTTTCAACAATATATATAAAAAATTAGTTCTACCAGAAAATAATTGTTATCTTTGCCATAAGATGCCGAACCGAAATTACTTTGAACGATGAATGATTTTTGATGATTGAAATAGAAAATCGGGGCGAATGAGTTGCAACAATTAATAAAAATTCATCTCGTATAGCCATGCACACACAGCATACGAGGATCGAAAAAGCATGATTTATTCGCCACGTGGCCTGGTGGATGACGATGATGTAAAATATGTTGAAATTCACGAGCTGCACGTTTGATATCGATTGCCGAATTGAAAATAGCGATAGTAAAAAGGACAAACAACATTCTCAGAAGGTCACAGGTATCGTTTTAGTAATAAATAAAAGGTCGTTCAACTTCAAAGAACTCCGCTTAAGTAGCATAAAAAGTTATGCTGTTGAAGGATCGCCGAGCAATCTGGTCCGTTAATCATTTAAAGTTACCTGTTTTCTTCTTTTTTGAGGGGAGGATGATGGGTGAGGGAGGGGAGGGGGGGGGGGAGGGTGAGAAATGGGAGAAGAAAAAGGATCGAGATCGGTGAAAAATCGCGCAAAGTTGCGTTTGGGTAGGTATTGGTTTACATCCAATATCCCTTTCGGATTTTTATATAACGTGCAACAGACGTGCATGAATTTTTTTGACAATACAATTATTACAGTGTAATACACCAATTGTCGACGCGCGTTACATAATATCATAACAATCCCTGTCAGCCATGTAATTTGAGTAAAGTTACTAATAATTCTCGCGAGTTTACGTGAAGCCGATAGAAGTGATAAAGTAATAATCGATCGTCTGGCAGTGCTAATTGGTTCGTTCAGAGAATCGCTGAAACCCGCACCCGTGACGTAAGAATAAATTATTAGTCCGCCACGCGGGATACCGAATAACTGCAATTTCTGACGCTAGTGAAACCAGACAGCAATTTCTTCCTTCGGTCGACGTATAGCGTACTTTTGAGACGAATTGCGCGTCGTTACACGAATACAAATTTCAATCATTATATTCGGTGGTAATATAGCATTATTCTATTGGATGAAGAGGTTCGAGATAAACACGAGGCTCTGATAGCGCGTCCTTTCATATCTTCAAAGAGAAAACCTTCTTATGCGTGTGAGAATCTTTTACGGACATTTTTGTAAACTTCTGAAAAGGCAGCGACGTTCCAGTGATTGCAATCGTCGCAATATTATCTAGGTTTATATCCGCAGTCCGCAGCCATGAATCCAGTTCTCACGTTTCGCAGCTTTCCAACCCAGTTATCAGAGTTTTTACTTTTTTAGGCACTAATTTTTAAACGTGCATTTCGGTCTATGAGTTGAATAGATATTATACAGAACTGTCCAAGCTCTGTAAATGAAATCTCGACTTTTATAGAAAAGGTATAGCTGGATCCGATTCCATAATGAGAATTCTTGTTTATCTCGGTAGAAAAATATTTGTCGTTCTGACTCAGACCTCGTGGAAAAAGATCCTTGTGTAGTCCTAAAAAAACTTCTACAGTAGGTATAGACTGTTCTCTGTAAATCTTTGACCCTTCCGACATTCACCCCAAAACATTTCCACTCCAACACTTTTTCCTGTCAAAGACATTTTCAACGCCCCCACACCTTACGGCTAACGCAGATTTAAATCTATAGCCATAAATTCGCGAGAAAAATTTTCGTTCTTAAATTAAGAAAAACTTCCTTTGTTGACTGGCTCGTTTTTGGTACCTAGAATTGAATTATTGTTACATTGAATAATTATACTTGTTCCGCTTTATATCGATTGCGTAAATAACATATCAACATTATTGTTACACGTGTAATTTTCTGTTATAACTATAATAGGATGAGATTTCTCTAAGTGCATGAATTTCTATTTCCGTCTTAGATGGAATAAAAATATGGTGAATCATTAAGATAATAAATATCGACTAATAAACAAAGAAACGCCGACGAATAATCTCTGAAAATTGTACCGTAGGCGCAAAGAGTCTACTTTCCGCAAATGGCCGACCAAACACCGGCTGAACTACTTGCTAATACAGCGTCTGACCAAACACTTTTTCTCCCGGCGTTGCGTAACCCTCCTTTTCTACTGCCGTCTGACGGATGCCAAGCGTACTCTATTTTCACTGTCGGCTGATCAGGAGTAGCCTCTTTCCACTGGAATATCGGGAACTACGGTCTGACCAATAACGCGTCGCTGCTACTTGGCAGGAATCACGAATCCGTCCGACTCTGGTCTTTTTCACTGGCGTTTAAACCGCTATGAACGATAATAAGCTGATTTTTTATATCAGTTTTGAAGCTCCAGGGAAAATTCTATGAGGCTAAGCAATTGCTGTACAGAAAACGGAACGTATTGTTACATTTTGAATCAATTGTGTGTTTCTTTCTTCAAAAAATTAAAGTCGTATGCAATTACTCGGAAAAATTACTCTGCTTCTAAATAATCTGACATTAGTCTTATTTTTTTTTGCCAAGTAGCTGTTTCTTCTCGATACATTTTCGAAATTTTTGAGGAACCTTAGAATACATATACATTATACATATATGTATACCTTATACATACTTACTTAGGTTGACTTTAATCGAAGACTCACCCTGCGGTTTTCTTTACTTTATTCTCCCTTTAAGGTTCGCTGCAGTCCTCGGCTGGAATTGAAACTCGTTAAAATATTCGACTTCAACCTCAGGTTCGGTATATGAAAAAGGTTGGAACCTGGCTTAAAGAATGTCAAGGTATCAACTTTCAAACAGACAGCGGTGACATCCATTTTTCTCTAACCGTAAAGCAAAACGTTATTGCGGGTTTTACGTTGTTTTTCGCTGGAGCGTATTTCGCCAATTGTACCAAGCGATAAAAGCATTGATCGATACTGATCGCTCTCACTGTAAGATTCGCGTGCAATGTTAATTGTCAAATTCATTAAAGAATACGGTGTCATTTCTTTACATAAGAGCGAATGAAAATAAAAACAGGACGTTATGCAGATGTGAAACAGCGACATCGATGCATGGAGATTCTCTTTGGCGAGACACGCGTATTTGACACGAATGAAAATGCCGAGCGAAGGGTCGAAGGGGGGGGGAGGGCAGGTTGCCGTTTAGTCTATTGACTTGGGCTAATGTGTCAATATCGCGTCATGTCTAAGGAAACATCCTTAGATCCTTGGGCAGAAATGGGATAAAGTTAGAACGCGGTTGCAGGAATCATTTCGCGTCTATTGCAGTCATCCATGAGCATCGGCAAGAAAAAAAACCTTGACCGATGTAATTAAATACTGACATTTTATCGCCGGAATCGAACTTCGCGAAAATATTGTCGAGTTCGATTCAGCAGAATGAGGTCCACTATTATCGTATAATGATCACGTCAGAACGTAAAAAAACAATCCGATGCCTGATTGTGAGTCTCTTAATTCGTTTTGGGGAAACGCATGTTGAAGTCTCACAAGATAGCCTGGCATTCTGATGGATGTGCCGAACTCGATACGCTCAATAAAATATACGTTATGTCGTAATATTATATTTCCCTGGCGAAATTATTTTCCCCGAATCCTTGACAGTAGTTTCTTCCGCAAAAACTTAGAACCGTCTTTTTTCCCTATCAGAGACACAGCCAAGCGGTTATAATATGAGTGTTGCTCCAATTTCATCATGAATTTTTGCCATCTTTTGTCTTTCTCGATTATATGCGTTTGGATAAAGAAAATTAAGAAAAAATAAACGACCAAGATTTTTTTCCATCGTATTGGATCGCCATTTTGGATTTGGTAAATCTGACCTCAGATTCACGATCAGGCACCCAACAAACCGACATGTGCCAATTTTAATCAAATTCCAAATGTTTTCAATTTTTTTTCAGCTTATTGAATACGCCCAATTTAAATTTTATAAACCTGACCTTAGCTTCGTGATCAGTGACGCAGAAAACCTCGCGGTACCAATTTTCACCCAAATCCATTTATCCATTTTCAAGATGTCATTATTTTTTATTGATTTTTTGGAATTTTGTTAATTAAATGATTGAAAAAGCACTGAATCGATCACAGCGAAGATCTAATCAGTTTTAATTTTGGAAAAGCCACGTCGATCGAGAATAAAATCATTGAAATCTGTCAACTCATTTCCAGGAAAACGTCAGACAAAAAAATTGATCACACACAAACGTCCATCCGAAAATGGTCGGAGGTGATTCTGTAAATCTCGAAACGTCGAGATGTAATAAAAACTCAACTTTTCATATTTCGTGGTGATTACAATAACTCCGTTTTTTTTTCTCTGAAAACAGAGAAACGGGAAAATCGAGGGGAGCGTGAAATTAGTTTTACACGTTCTTTGACGTCGTCCGCATCAGGGTGAATCTTTTCGACTGATTGAATCTCACGGTCGCATTAAAAGCAATAAATGCGTGGAAGTTGCCGACTACTTTTTATCCTCTTCTCTTCACGGTCACCCGCAAAGGTCTACGAGATTCCTGCTTGCTTCTTCGTTCATCCGTCGTTGTTGTTTCGTTTTATTATCTATTCCTATTTTTTTCTCAATATCGTGCCGTTCGTGTAGCCGAGCTTGATTTCTTTATCGTGGCCGGAATGTGGCGCAGAAATGAGTAGTCGAAGGATCCCGGAAATGTGAATTGACTCGCCCACACGGAAAACCTCCAGTCAAATTTTATATAGACCGAATCGCGGTCCGATCCTCTGCAAGCTTTTGCCTAATAGGAACGAACCGAATTACGACTGATGTTTCTAGCTCCGCGTACGTCTTTCACCAGGCGCCGCATAGTCTGCACAGCGTCAGCCATCCGCCCGTTCTCCACTTACAAATTTACCCTCTGAATTAATTGTTTCTCAAATCCGGTGTAAAAAGCTCCTTCCAGTCTCTCTCGGCAAGTTTCGAAGGCCGAGATGTAAATGCGTACCTACTAAATTCGCACTCCCCGCATCCTCGATTCATAGTGTCTCTTTACACTCAATTTTACCGCCGATTTAACCAGGTTCTAAAATCAAATGACGTATGCACGTTTGTTCGACAATTTTCCGGTCGTTTGCTAGTCGCAACGAAAATAAGTAAAATAAAAATACAGAAAAGGGATTTAAGAAAAGAAAGAAAAAAAAATCCCCTAGGGATCGTTTTTCTCAGATTTGTTGAACCCTTGCATCTGTTTATATACCTACGTCTTATATTGTGTGCGTTATACGGGAATCAGGATATCCGAGTCAGCGTATGTAGGGATAAGTTTGTAATATATGGTCGATCGAGGGGAAAAGCGGGCGATCAAAAACGGATATTGCTCGAAGGGTGTAGTTCGGTGACCTCTGCAAGTTCGCTGTCAATTTCTCAATACATGAAATGGTAAAAATTCGCGCTGGAGTTAATTCGGAGCGAAGAAACGATCCTTGTTCCCTATCGATACCGCAAGGATCACACGATTGACTCTTTTTACATCCGCAAGCTACAATCCCAAGGTTCGCTTTTACGCTTTCATAAATCTGAACCGGTTTCACTCTTCAAGGGTATTAAAAATATCGTTAAACTTTTGGTTATTCATGCGGATTTCCGCGTGTCATAGATTCAAGACGTATAGTATCTAGTGCATGTATAATACGAATCGTAAAATTCCCCGCTCCGAAATCGTTTGCTAACCGCAATTTCAGTGCCCGCGTTGTATCTCTCGGGCAACAAATGATGTGTAACTTATTCTCGGCATGCAGGTTGACTTTCATGGTCTTAAATTCGCGGTGATTTTCCCGGGATTATAAAGCTGTCCGGTCGTTTCATCGACTGAATTGGAAAATCGATAAAATTGTCTCGTTTAAAGGAATTTCGACGATCGTTTCGGCCGTCTTTCTGCCGCAGATTGCATACCTTATACATGCGGATTGAATGCAGCGAATTACACGACGACTGGACGCGAATAATCGGGCTCGGACTCTGTGCGAAAAATAAGCCGGGTAGAGGCGACTAATATTCATTTGCATTGCTTATTTATACGGTCTTCGGTGAATCGCATCCTCCGAGAGGGTTCGGCCGGCTGAACTTTTGGCTGGATCGTCGATGGAAAAAGCTCTGTAACAAATTTTTGTATTCCGAATTATTTGCGGATCTTTTTCCAGGTATCGTTGCACCATTCGCCCTGCGATCATGCCAAGTTTTCATCTCAAGGATAAGAATAAACGTTGTCCTTCGGCAATCTTGCGTATTTCTGAAACACAGCTGTATAACGTGTAATAGGTATAATAATAATTATTCAAGCGCGAGATAAAACGTGATGGTGAACGCGTCGAGTGGATTTATAGTTCACCGGACGTATCGTTGTGCTCTTGAAAATTTGCCTAGCATGTTATACGCGACTCGCAGATTATGGCATCACATAAAATGAGCCCCACTGCATATAACGATCGCTGCTGGAAACTGGTCGCGTTTGGAAAATTCGGCAGCACGGCTTTGTGTCGTCCGAATGTTGGCACATTGCGTTGAGTGAAGTTCGGAAGGAAGGTAAAAATTTCACATCGAATTTTGTATATTCGTAAGATTCTTGTACTGGAAAATATGATGCATTTCGTTGTATCATTTACGTCACGCGGAGCTTGTCTTGCTTGTATGTTGAAAAGTTTTACACGTACAGCGACGACGCATCCTTCAAAAGCTTTCGCTTAAGTTTTTGACGGGTACAGTTTTAGAGGAATAATAAAAACACAACTCGAACCAATTTCTCAAATGCAACACGCTAGCGCTACGTAACAGGGAATTTATTATTGATCGAATTCACCATAATTCGCGAATCTCTCGAATATTTTGAGTCTATAAGCGACGGCCACTGATCGTAAGCTAAAAATAATCGATGCATCGATCAATCGGGACCAGAAAAATAATCGAACCCGACTCGATTGAATCGGTAAAAATGAATCGATTTTTTTCAAATGCTGAATTTAAAACCAAAATTTCGTTATTTTCAGTACATAGTCTTAATGGCGTGAAAGTTTTCTGACAATGATTAGTTTCGTTCAAAATATTTCTCGATCTTAGATACAAACATTCATTTATCTTTCACTAATTCTATCAAATAGGCACTTAATAAGTAAGACAATGATAATAATTGATACCTTAATCACAAAAATTGATAATGTCTCGCGTCGTTAATGGGGGTAAGAGTCTAAAACCGATTGTGACGAAAAACAATCGAGTTGGTCGATTAATCGAGTTTGAAAAATAGTCGATCATACTCGATGAATCGGGAAAAAATAACCGATTGTTTTTTATCGTTCTTAGAGTCTCGACACTGACCAAATCAGTTGTTCCCTTCCTCTCGTCTACAGCGACGTGTTAATCAAGGTATACGATTGAAATTTCGAAATTTCCAATTAGAGATATAAATTTAAATTAAATAATTGTGCTCGGCTGTACTTTTACCTCCGTCAATTACAATCTCACGATCGAGTTGCAATCATCCCGAATACCGTATATCATACAACAAGTTGAAAATTACCCGGAACTTTCGCAGGGTTGTATATCGCCTGTAATTAATTCGTAAAGCTCCGATGTTCAGGGGCCGAATACAGTCTGCTTCTTCCTTAAGGTTACCACGAATTTCTGTTGCAGCCGGAATACGAGAACTGGCGATCAGTTTTTCCCTGCGCTGATACGGCAGGCGGATCGTGAAAATTGATTCAGGGGTAAATTGGGATTCAGGGGAGAATACAAAACACGTTTAATAGGTAGAATTAAAATGTCAACGCTCTGCTTTGCCGTTGCATGACAGCAATTTATTTTTCACCGAACGAAAGACCGCGCATTTTTTTAATTTATTGCGGTAACACGATACAGACAATAATTAAGCCTCTGCGGGTTTTAACCTCGTCTACTGTAATTTTTGCATCGTATTTTATTAATGTAAGACTTGAGCTGCGCACAATGAGTGATGAGGACGGAAATTATCCCGGGTCAGCGTTTCGAATTTTCATTCATAAATTATACAATTCACTCGCTTTTAGACGTGAAGTTTTCTTCACTTTCTATATTCTTATTTCTATCTGTTATATTTCACCACTGTGGATTGCATGGATTTACCGCCGATTTATTTTCTGCCTGAGAAACGTATCGACAAAACGCATTGCATTTTACCAGGTAGTGAATAAATCTCAGAGCAATTTTTTTTTGGACAAAGATTGCCAGAGCACTTGCGAGAAATTTGCATAATCGAAATTGAGAACTTGGTTCTACAAAAACCAATTCGTTACGTACAACCTATTTATACGTGTACATATGTATACATATAGACACCTACGAGTTGTAAAGGGTTATCTAAAACGCAATGAAAGAAAATGAAAAACGGATTGACCGTGAAAAAAATAATTTGTTTTAATTACGAATGAAGAAATTTCAACTAACTTGAATTATTAAGTTAGCTGCATTTCGATTCTTTCATCATCTTTCATTTAGGAATGAGTAACGTTTTGAGCTTAAAGCTTTCCGCGTCCTTCTTGTTTATTGGCAAATTATTGTATGGTTCTAGCCTGGTTTCCTTAATCAAAGTTCTTAAGAAACGTTATACGCCTATCTGTTCAATGAATTCTCTTATATTTTCCCGGAAAGCTAACAAATAATTATAAATGTACGTAGATGAATTTGCCAACGCAACCTTGGTTATTTTAACGAGGAAAATAACCGCAGGAATCGACCAGGTGTTGCTGTATATATATACGTATACAAGCTTTCATCCGAAAGCGAGAGAAACTTGTAATAACAAACAAGATTCACGGAATTATACGTGTATTAAAAAATCACCTCTGGAATCCTAAAAATCTAGTGGCACAGGTATAATTTTATAAATACCATACAACGACAGTTTCCGTCGCTGCAGCCGCGAAGCAACAAGTTTTTCTTCTTTTGCCTCCCGGTCAGTTATTGACACGGAATCAGAAGATGTGTTGGAAAATTTTAAATACACGAAATGGACATTCATTTCTTCAAATATTAGTTTTTTATTTCTGTAATACTTATTCTTACAGTGATAGAAGTTTGTTATTTATTTTGTTTAGAAATTTTTTAATCCTTCGTTTCTTATTTACAGCTACATCATTTCTGAACTTTTGGACCTGCGATGAAACTCATTTTTGCAAAATATTCACGTTTTTTGAATTGTTAAGCGCAAAATGTGAATGGAGAATAAATTGTAAAAATTAAATAAACATGCGACAAATTTATTCGAAGGGAAACAATTCACCCAATTTCTTAATTCGCCGCTAACGATTTCCGGAAAAAGTTGGCTTTTCATTATTCATTCGCTCGTTACTACCGCCTTTTAACCGCCTTGTCTTAAAGTAGGCCTGCTCTGTTATAAAAATATTTCTGCGCTTAAGTTCGGCTGCATACAAATTACTTTCCGTCGCCGTTAAATAGATCGTTGCCATATTTTTAAATACCGATCAATTCATAGCTTCGTTAATTATTTACTCTTGTTGGCACTGCTGCTTAGCATTTTACTCAGGGAAAGTCGGAGAATTTTTTTTTGACTCTTTTCAGTGACCGCCATGTGTGTGTATAATATGTTTGCACACACGCACACAGGTATATAACAACAATAAAAAGTCCCACCCCGAAATGGATAACGAACGACAGAGGCGTGCACCGATCTGTGTACACGTAGAAATATATCTACGCATATACTCGAAGACCTAACGGCTGTCCAATAAAATAATAATTTTTCAGGAACGTGAGGATAGTTCGCGGGATGAGTATAGACCCAATCTCTCGGCAAAGCTCGCCTTGCCCATTTGTACTTATATCATTTCTTCTGTTTTTACGATAACATTCACGGCTTCTATCTGGCCATTAACTCTTCCCCGAGTAATTTGGCGCCTACAGCTCGGACCGACAGCTAATGGGTTGATCAATTATATTTATATTCTACAGCTGTCACATTTATATACATATACCCTTGCACGGTATACGCGTAGATAAGTTATTCGACAACTCGCGGAGATTCGTTGAGTTACGCGGGTGTTAACGAGTCGAATTTTACAAACCTCCCTCACCTGCAGGCGCGATTATCGTTCTTAAGCTCCAGGGAATGACGGCGTTGAAATTCTCTGCGACCTTATTCTATTATGCATATTGTTGTTGCTGTAGATGTTTTTGTTTTTAACCAACTTTTTATCGCGTTAGCACGACTCACTCGTGTATTCTTATTTTTTAAGCTCTCTATCTCTCTCTCTCTCTCTCTTTCTTTCGCTCTCTCCGTCTGTCTGTATCCCTTCGTCTCTCTTTTCAGCATTTATAATTTGCATAGAGTAACCGGCGTAACTTGGCCACCTTACGAATGGCCGCAAAAGATATACTCGCTACCTGATCTACAACTCCCGAAGATGCAACGCGGTGTGAGAATATGCAAACGTTAACGATGCGAATTGTCTCGACATACCAAAAAGAACGATAGAAAAACGAGAGAATAGAACGAAAGGAGGAGAACAGATTTTAGCCAATAAAAATACACGCAAGGATAATGTAAGGATTAATGGAATAAAACGTTTCAATTTGTTTAATAATAATCCATCAACTTTCTAAGATCCCTGGAATATTTATATACCGATTTAATTGTATGATTCAAATTTCACACAACTTTGAAAATTTCTAATAATAAAAAAAATTTCCACTTTCTTATATGAAAAAAAATGCAAGGAATGTTTGTTCTTTTTTTTACAACACTTCCTGAGGATCTACCTTGAAATGTATTTAATGTTCGGAAATTTCAAACTTTTTTTAGAAGACAGAACAAAACACATTTAGTGGTATTTTTAAACGATTATAGGAAGCGCTGAAATTTCGAAGACAAATCGCGATAAAATAGATCAGCATTTTTCTCGTAAACGTTAATACGTAAGGGTTTAAAAATTTTAGGACCTTCGTGTTTCATGATACACTAACAAAATATCCAAATTTCATTCGTATCGAACTTTCGTGCCTGAAAGGCTAGCCGAAATTTGGTGGATAATAATTGTTGTTATTGTAGACAGTAACAACGTTGAGGATAACCAATAATTGCGGTTACGTAGCCTTTGCAAAACGCGTGATTACCGTTACGAAACGTTTTCTGAAACCGGAGTTCCACTCGATGCATGGTTACCTTTAATATCGTAACGAACCAGACGTCGCAGAATAAAACGAACAGGTTCCTGAGCTTGTGAAGCGAATTAGCAGGCAGGAAAATTAAAAGATTGGAAAACCGCTTTTATTGGGAAATGCGCGCTATCGGTTTAAAGTCCGAAACAATACCGTTTGCAATAATTTTTGTTAACGTAGCAGCCTTATTCATTTTTTGAGGTACGAAAGCTTTCATACGTCTTTTAATTACGACGAGTACCGGATATAAATAGGGGGGTAAAACGGGTGATTTCACCCTTTGCAACAACATGAATACAGTTATTCGAATGGTTCCGTCAACTAATGTAACGTCTCTTCGTTAGCCCGCAGGATAGGGTGTATGGGTATAGCTTGGTGAAACTATTTTTCTGTGACATCATCGTCGCGTCGAGGTGACGTCACTAACGCGCAAAAGACAACGGAAACACGGCGAAGAAGGGGCTCCTCGAATCGTCGAGTATATAAGCGGGGGCGCGCAAGCTCTACCAATCATTCGCCCGACGATCCCTAAGCCCGAAGGTTTGGTACCCCGGTTCCTCAAGTGCGACACCTCGCTGTATCAACACGCCTAAATCTTCGCCCGCTTCCCCGTATCTCATTCCAACAAGTAGAAAACACAACAGATATAAATAAAAATAGCAGAAGCTGAAAATACCTTGTGCACACACGGATCAGAAGTTTTCGCTGCAGAAGTTACGCCGCAGAAATTTTCGCTGCAGCTGAAAGTAAGTTGTCACGATCTGTTCTCCACTCCTCGTGTCATTTTTGTTATTATTATTATTATTATTATTATTATTATTATTATTTTCTCTCTTGAAACATAAATTTGATTAAATTACCGCAAAGAAAATTACAGAATTTTTTCATCCTTTGGATTATATTTCTCAACTCTTCTCTAGACTTGCAGAAATTTCAAAAAACATCTCCATACTTTTTCGCTGACCGATTCACGTTTTTTTACTCTAATATCATCCGTAATGAATAAGCTTTCGGACTTTTCACGCCGGTTTAAAAACTAGCCTCGATGTCCGGTCGTCTTTGGCATTTTGAATCGTGGTCTACGGTTGTAAATGAAAATTATCATCGCCGATAGACGGAAATACGAACTCGTATTCGAACTTTCCCCACTGCTGATTCTGCCGCTTGCTATACACAGGCGTAAATCAATTTTTGACAACTCATAGGGCTCCTTTAAAATTTCACAGAGAAACTTTTTCACCCCCCGACACTCGAATATGGCGATTGCGGCAGCGAGTGGCTGCTTTTCGGATGCAGACACTGAGACGCCGTGGCGTCCCACATCTCCCAGACTCTTCGGGTCCCGCTTTTTCTCTTCCTTTTCTATTTTTCCTTCTCTCGCGGATATACGCAGAAGTCACGCTTTCGCGAACCAGCCATTCTCTCATTCATGGCCACTGCACCATACGTCAACGATCATCCCCCTCTCCCCCGTTATTTGCGGGGTGGAAAAATATCGTCATTGATTGAACAAACTTTTTTTTTACTACCTGTACTGTTTCGATGTGAAATATCGACGTCAATCTGTAATTCGATTAATCATATTAGCGAAAAGTTATTTTTATCTATAATATAAATATATATATATATATGTATACGCGAATGAAAAGTTAGTTATCGATTCAAATACAATTCCATTTCGTATGAATAGAATATTCACTTCGTCGTTGGTCGGAGTATTTTGAAAATTTTCATTCCAAATGTTGGTATCTAAATGCCTTTTTTCACTCGTCCGCGCGAATGAAAATTTACTTCCCACAGACAGAATATTTAATGGATTCATGTTTGATTCGGAAGAATTAAAATCAATGACAAATAACTTCGTATAAATTTCTGCACATGAATATCTGCCGCAAATTGTGCGAGTATTCGGTTTATAGCGATTTAATTGTCCGCTGTTTTGCTCCCGGAAATAATTCAAGTTCGAAGAATCATTGCGGGATAAATTTCCATTCAGAAATCAAGATCCAAATTGTTACTCCCAACCGCGTGCAAAAATTCACATGTATTCCCCAAACAATTAAGTATGTTGGTTTTTTTTTTCCTAACGTTGTCTCGCAGGCTGCTTTGAATAATTTTTTTTCACATTACACTTTTTACTACTTATTATTTTTTTTTTTTTTTTCAAAAAAATTTACATGCTTCTCTTTCTCTCACTTTCTCTCTCCCTTTTCCTCTCAAGTTCTATATTCATGCAAATTCACGGTTATTTTTCGTCGACGTAGTCAGGGATTCAATGTGCATATGTATGTAGGTTCAATTATAATCTCGCATGAAAGGTGATTACACTCTCGCATAAAAATTACACGGAAATTTTCATGCAATACTTCTTTTTTACCTTTGGCGTTTCTTTTATCAAGAATTATCACGCCGCCGTGCTCCTGATAATTTCTCGCAAACAATCCACAACCCGTTTGATTTTCTGTAATAATTATAGCACAATCACAAAGTCAAAGCCTCGTCGGCATCGGCTACCTAAAAATATGTATTTTCCCCCCTCGACCTTTGATTTACACCCTCAACCTGTTTCTCATTTGACTTTCATTTGAACGCTGCACAGTTTAGTAAGAATTTTATTTGAGTAAATTACAGTTTCGATGCAGGAATAAATTAAATATATTCCGCGAGCTTAACGCATTTATCCGTACTTTTCCGTTCGTCTTTCCAAATACGAATCAAATTTTTATTTGATAGTTCAAAATCCGATCATGAGGGTGTGAACTCCTAAGAGGGCGATAGTCATTTCGGCTAAACCGCGTAGCGAAACCTTCGAATCAACTGATTCGCAATTCGGTTGATTTGACTAAATGCAACGATTAAATTTGCGACATAATTAAATATTCGCCTCTGCTGTGCACACAGCGTCACCAAGTACCGAATGCGAAGATTTCACTTGCTGATGAAATTCCCTCTGCACGAGGACGTCGGCGTTATCTAAACTTTCCTTGTACGCGAACGGCGTCAAACTGTAATTGATCAATTAATTAAGTGTTTGGCGCGAAATAATTACAGCTGCGTTGGCTCTGCAGCGATTCACCGCATAGAGACGGACCAATTTCAACTCGTAAAAATCGGAGAGCCAATTCCGGAAGTTTACTTCCGTGCTCGCACTTGCTTCGGATCGACGTACGGTCGGAGAAATATTTCGACGAACAAACTTCTTCCGTTCTCTGTTTCTATGTAGAGCGCGAAACTGAGATTGGTTGCGAAGACGCGATCCTCGCGGATCGGTGGACGGCCTAACTTGGAATGTTATCTTTACCTAGGAGCGGTCAATTAAATTTACAAACTTTCAATAGAGTCCAGAAATACTCGGGCCTTTCGGTTCGGCCGCCGCAAAGTCTTAACGTCCTTTGAGCGGAGGAATCCTTCAAGTTCGGAGTCAGTTTGGCTACTCCGGAAACTTTTGTCCGAACCGAATATCCCGCCAGCGGCACTTTCAAAATCGGACCTTTCGATCAACTTATTACTCCGGAAAGTTTCTATTTTTACTCTTCTCTTTGTTCCTCCGTAGTAGCCGCAGCTTATTTCACCCTCCGGGATATTCTTCGCGAAAAGTTTATACTTTGTTATAAGTATCATTGCATGGACAAAATCGAAGTCCATTTTCACCTCTTTTCTTCTTCGATCTCAGATTATGTTCACACGTATTGATTTTTCGTATCTCTTCACCTGTATTTACATTAAAACTTGACCGAAGAGTGTAAAAGAAAATTGTTTTCGGAAACTTTGTAATCAGTTAACTCGAGAAATGAAAAATCAATCTTTCGCGACATTCGTACGGCGGAGAAAATTTTTTAAAATTGGAAAAACTAACAAAAACGTTCAACGTTAATTTTGTACAAAGTTTTAATCACTAATTTCAAGGTAGATTAATAATTTGCGGATTTAGGACGATAATTTAGTTTTCTAATGTCGTTACCTTACCTTACCTACACCTTACGTACCTTCAGCCTAGAACTTAGACAAGATTTTGAACAGTTTTATTTCTGAGACAAAGGTTTGAAGGGTGTTTTAGGAGTCGGAAATTTATTCTTTTCAGACAAGAAATCAACTCGCTGCGAAAACATTGAACGACTGTAAAAGCGTGGATTTGGCAGTGAAAACGGGAGCAACTGCGGCGTGAATTTTGTGTAAATTTCGGACTATGTCTGGCGGCGAAAATAATAGCAGTAGTGATGATAATAGGAACAAAGTGGCGCATGGCGTGGCAATCTAGCAAACAACGTTGCAGAGAGTGCGCCGGATTTTATTCAGCAAATGGGAACGAATTTTCATCGCACAAAAGTGTGTTAGATTTAATCTCTGGATAGCTAATTAGCAACAAATGACCAAAGTTTAGAAGTTTCTCACTTGTCTAATTATGCCCTACTTTGCCTGATTTAATTATTCTGTTCCACGCTGATTGACGAACCTAGTTTGGAGAACGAAAAATAACTTACGATGCTGAATGTCGCAGTTGAAAATCATTTCGTCGCTACGAAAGTCGATCGATTCATAGTCATTAAATTATACCGAGGCACGCGATTTGAATACGATTTTTTCGCCATCACGCCGTGCAAAAATCTTTCGCACACATCGAGTCATTTAATATTGAAATACGCGATTTGTCGCGGTGAATTTTTGGCAAGTTTGCAACGAAGTCCGTCGCCTGTAACTTGGCATACGCAAACGCACTGCGACTTTTCTAAAATCTGTGCATTTTGTCCGAAACTTGGCAATAAGTTCGGTATTTTAATCTTCGAGAAGTATCGTCGAAAGGTTAGGCATTCGAAATGTTCTTAGTACGTCGTTATATCGATAGAATTATAAAACCTTCTGCAAGTGAAAAAATGTTCGGGAAAAAATCTTGTATTGAAAGAGGATTAAACAATATTTTATGCCGTTGTAATAAGCGCGTGAAATATTTAAGCAGCTCTTTACAAAAACATTTATTTATATTATTAATATCCTTATTATTAATTTACTGTATAGTTGTAACAGTTTTCCTTCCGTCAAATTCAATACCTCTTGTGAAATATGAAAATTGCCGGGAGGACTTTTCGCTTAATGACTAATTATACAATCGGAGAATACACTTCATCTTCAGTAATTAGTAGCTTAAGTCCAGACGAGTAATTTTATATATTCGTACAAAACCATACCTACTTTGTTGTACCGAAACTTTACTACATTATCACCAAATTCATTCATTTATTCAAACAACAACCGTCAATCCACGTATACGCGAATATATAGATCTGAAAGAACGATTTGCATTTCGCAGAGAATTCTTAACGTGCTTGTGATTAAAACGCGCCTAATTACTGTCACCCTTATTTTGAGAAAGAAGTTTTGGGAATTAAGAGAAAAAAACAAACAAAAAACAACTGAAAGTTGTTGCAAAGCAAATTGCGTTCTTAGTTACGATCCCTCGGGAGTGACAAATAAATTCTTCGCATTTCGGAATGAAGAAGTTTCTATAAAAAAAGTGCATATACATTGCAAGTTATATAACGTGACTGCGCACCTTGTTCGAACGGTGATTTTTACATCCTAGTTTTTAAACGTGCCTCAATCGGTTCGGTAATAGTATGTTATAAACACTCGTTACCGTAAGTTTCCCGTCAAACTCTGAAGTGAGAACGAACTACAAATTGTTCTCAAAATTATCGCCAACTGAAAAGACTTACGGGACGCTGACCAATCAGAAAGCATCGCGCAATACAAACTTCGCAGGCATGGCATACACAGCTTTTGAATGCTTAGCGTGAAACGCGGTAGGACCTTATAATTAACGTGTAAGATAAGCCTGGTTGTCGTCTTAACGATTAAACAGGCATTCAAGCTGTTCACGGTGCGAAAACTATTTTGCAAAGTAATAAAATCCTGCTTGTTGTTTTCCTTGTGGTATTAGGAACAGAATAGAAATTTTGAAAATGTCAGAGCACCGTCAATCTTATCGTCTTATTTTTTCGTTCTTACGTATTATGCGCACACCACAATTTATCAATCTTCTCTATCGCGTGTCACACTTAATATCTGCGTTATCATGTACATGCGATATAGTTGAGAGAATTTCTTAATGCGATTTCGCGTGCTGTTCGAGATTCGGATGGAGGTGTAATAAATCGAAAAATATCACATAAATAACTGGGTTGAAAAGGAATTCGGAGAGGCCCGGCAATTGTCGATTGTCCGAAAATTATTCACACCCCTGTCATCGAAGGGATGAATTCAGTGCCATTAATAAGGATACACAGGGAAATTAATATATAATCTCAGATGCGGTAAATTGGGTGTCAAACCGGTCCATCCTCTCCCCGTGAGGAACTTTCTACAGAAGCTTTGCACCTGCAAAACTTCCCACGCTGTTAATTATCAAAGCTCGAGCGATAATCCCTTGATTAAAATAATATATCGACACCAACAACTAGTGCGAAAACTGTATCGTGACGCGAATTGCGATTGCTATTCTCACGCATTAAACCTCCACTTGTTAAATTAACGATATGCAATCAGGGATTGAAAAGTGAAACTAAGTTCAATGTTAGTCTATAAAATTCAAATTTATTGAGTAATAAATTGTGATTGAAGTTCTTACGCATTAAACCTCTTCTTGTGAAACAAACTACATGCAATCTGGGATTGAAAAGTGAAACTAAGTTCGATCTTAGTTTACAAAATTCAATTCTACTAACTGATACAGTTGCAGGTTCGAAATCCTTGCTTCTTTTTATCCTTTGATTAGTTTACACACCGGATAGATACATCTTTAATTTCATTTCAGTTTCTTGCCGATGTTGTTTTCAACGAACAACGCGATTAATGACCTCCCGTTTCTTCAGAAATCATTTTATACCTTTTAAAACAATTTCTCGGCATGTCGTGGCAGGCAATTATTGTAGCTGAATACTTTTGATCCTCGAAGCTTTTGTCAATATTTGTCTGCAGTTTGACGAGGCCGTTGAAAAAACTTCTAGACCCATTTTCTTTCTCAAACTGATAATCATCCTTGATCAGTCGATGTAGTCGTGTTGGAAAACAAAACAGCCCTTTAATATAGCCTCTGAAGAACTTTGCAATTAACGATTGCAAACTGCTCCTGAACCGTGAATGCAAAAGGATCAAAATCACAGTTCCAGAAATACACCGTGTTCGAAATCTAATTTGCAACGTAATAAAAACGACAAATCATCTGACTAGGAGCTGGATCGGAACAGTTCAGTATTGATTTTGAAATATAAGATAATGATCGCGCTTTTTAAGTACGCGGATCGCAATGCATATAATATCGGATTATTCTCCCATGGGATAAGCTTTTCAGGGAATGAGATTGCGTCGTCACTCTGCATTGAGCCGGGACGGCGACGGCGAGTCTGAAATCGTAAATATCTTGCGAAACTGCACGTATTTCTTTTCTCGGTTACTGTATACACATACTCTCTTCTTTTTTCGGCGCTAATGCAGCGTATCACCAGTTTTAAGAATGTTTGCACTCGAGCTTATCGTTTATTTTTACACGCTGATTAAGTCGACGTAACGAGTTCGAAAAAAAGGAGGAACGGGTCAAAAGTTTAATTTTGAGACTTGAAACTTTCTAGTAACGAATCAATTAAGTCAAGCTTCTAATTGTCGACCCTTGCTCGCAGAAGCGGCGCGTTTGGATTGAATTTAAAGAGATCAAGAACGAGGTCGGGCTAATCAGTGCGAAGCAATTCGAAACGCTTAGAAAAAATATTGAAAAAAATCTTACCATGCAGGTCTTCAATATTATATTATCAATTTGGATTTTTCTCGCTTTATTTTGAACAATGTTATACCCGACAACGAAACAAATTTTTAGTCTGTCTTCCAACCATGTCCAAGACGTGTTATCGATATTGGAAAAAAATATATATGTACAATTATTTTGCAGGGACGATGACTTTTCAAAGATGCGCTTTCGTCGTAGGAATTTTAGTCTGTTATTCTTCGAGCTTGATACAAGCGGATTTTCCGAGATTGCGAGAGGGAAGACAGATGAACATCGGTGAGATCTGCCTGTAAGTTATAGAAATTTCTAACTCAAATATACACCGCGATTTTCAGCAATAATTTTCGAGTTCGAAACTCTAGCACCAATAACTGTGAAAGTGAAATTTTGCAGTCATTTTTTTTTCCGTCTTCATTGAGAATTCCTTCAATTATTTTAGAATTGGTCTCTCGGGAAAACCAATTATCAGATGACAGAAATTTTCCATCCACAGGCAACATCCGTTTCATCCTCAATGCCGGGGAATTCAAAGTAAAAGATCCTCGTCTCCAACGAACGAAGTTGACTATCGTACCGCACACAGACTCGAGGATCTATTTGGAATGACGGACGGCTCAAGGAAGCCTTCTCATTCCTCGCGATCCGGAAACAGCATCGACAACAATTACGACAGGTCGAGACTTCTGACTGCACTACTGGACAGGGTAACTATGATGATTAATAAAACAAACGCAATGTACATTAGTGGAAAGAATTAACGAACTTCCCCCTCGCCCCCCGGGGGCCATTCATTTTTAAGTGAAAAAAGTTCAAATTTTGAAACGGTGTAACGTTGCGTGGAATGCAAGCAGAACTCTGAATCGAAAACAATTTTGAAACTGAAAATCCTGGCTTCAAGCTCCACTCTTCAGATTTCGTTTGTTCGCATTTTTTCTCGAGTAATCCTGTTTTTAAGTGACTTATGTCAGATTTGTAAAGTCAACCTTTGACTTCGCGCGGTTATGCACGATGAAAAAGATTTTCGGTTGTTACGTGGGATCGCATTTTTTTGCAATCACTCTTTCTATTAATCTTTGATAATTTGACGAGAAAAAAACGCAGACAAGTTTCAAAGAGATCAATTTGAGGGAAAATCTTTAAAAAATTCTCTTCGTCGTGTATGACAGCGTGAAGTGGAAACGGTTCACTTTACAAATTTGACACGAGTGACTCAGCTTCGAAATTGTTTCTGGTTCAATTTTCTACTTGCAATTTACGCAAATTTATAGCGTTTTAAAGTTGGACCGTTTTTCACCAAAAAAACGGCAGGGGGTGTTAATTTTTTCCACAAGTACGATGGGCATTGATCGATCTTTTTCATCTTTCTTTCAGGGCTTGAATCCTGACGTAATTTACGACTGGTACATGAACCAAGTGCAGAAGAAAAATGATGGGAACAGAGGACAATTCGACGAAGACAATTTCCCGGGTAGTACCGTGATCGGCGATGACTATTAATTTTTGAACAATGATCTCGTGTAATGTACCAACGGATCAATTTTTTCAATACTCAACAACAATATTCTTGTATATACATATACACGTACAGCTTGTCCAAGCTTACAGAAAGTAATCTAAAAATTGAAACCTAAAAAATGAAGAACGTGTACGTAAACTTATAATTGTATAACCTGTTATAATTGGCATCATTAAAAGCGAATCGGTACCCATGATATGAAACTACTATATATATATATTGTGATTGTTATGCAGTTTTCTCAATTGACAATTATGCAGGGTATGTTATAACGTTATTATATATATTACTCTGCCACAAATCTTATAGAGAGAGTACCGAGCTCGTTCAGTCGAAAAATTTCGAGCTGTATTTGAGGCAGGCATGGAAAAGGGGGGATAAAGCGAGAAATACAGCGCAGTAAGCGAACTGCTTTAAAAATTTTCAATATCACCAATTTGTAGGATAAGGTTTCCGAGAGTCTAGATTGAGGTGTACAATACATGACAATTATTAGGTCACAAATAAGATCGAAGAAGAGCAAAATTTAGACCCAAACCCTTTTTCCAAATGTGTATCGAGGTTTGTACGTGAAATAAACCGACTTCTGGCTGTTGGATATGAAATGAATTTATTCACACTTCGTTCATCATTCAATGAATTCAGGAAAATCTAGTTAATAATTCGTTCCTTGTCCTGTAATTTTCAGTATTCACTGATGAAGAATTTAGCTATGCTGCTATTCTAATTGGGATGAATTAAAGTTTGACTTAACAGATCATCTTTGACGAAAGGAACAAGTATATTTATTCAATTTCTCTATTTAAGGTTATGTAGTACTCCTACCCTTACCGATCGAGCAGACGGCACATTTGAATGACGAGATTCGCGTTCGAGAACCGCAGCGTGGTTTTTCTCACATAACCTCAAACCGAATGATAGCCAGGAAATTAACCTTTCCAAGCCCATAAACGCAACGGACTCAATGTACTCTCAACCAGAAAGGGAGTCGTGTGCATATTTCGTTAGCATTGTTTTAAACTTCGCTCTAGTAGCTACAAGTCATGTTTAAACATTTGCTAAAGCGTCGAAGCGAGGTATTCATCACTGTTGGAAGACGCGCGACTAAACGTCAACTAAGCAACAATGCGGCGTCGAGTTGGTTCGTGGAAAGGGATGAGAAAAAGACGTTGCTTCAAAATGTGAGGAAAAATTTTCCCGCCAGACGTAACGTGGGATATGAATATGCCAGTAATCCAAATCATGCAATCCCGGAACAATCTGCTGAAATTTTAACAATCTTTGGGGTTTTCAATAACGCCGAAGATCAGTATGCGCACTCAGTTATGGAGGCGAGAGAAGCTTACGCTGAGAATCTGGTCCAGCCACTGCCAGGCTGTACCGAGGAGATAGCGGAGGATGAAATAGAGAATTACTTGAATAAGAGCTGGAAGGCGTTACCTATCGAAGAGATAATTTATGCCTTCAAGAGAATAACGTACTATGCCAAGAAAAATGATGAGTGCATCATTGATGAAAAGTATAGTAAATTTATCAAGTATTTAATAGCAAATTGCGAGAAATTCACGGACTCTGAACTCAGTGACGTCTTACGGTTCATCGCTCTCTGGCCCCCGAAGTACACCAAGAAAGATAAATGTTTCAAATCATTTTACAAAGCTTTGGACAAGGAGTGCATACGTCGAGCTCCGAATTGGTCGTACAACGAATTGTTGTATTTCTGTGACCACTGGTACTTCTTGAGACTCCTGAAATACACGGACTTTTCTTGGTACATTATGGGCAAGACTATTTCTAAACCAAGTAAATTGACGCCAACCAATTTGGTACAGTTTATGTTCTACGTTCAATGTTGTCGATGGCGTCCTGGCAATATGTATAACTTTGAGTATCATCTCGAGTCTTGCGTCAATGAACTTGATCTTAGCGAACTGGCCGTCATATCAATGGGATTTTTTAAAAGCCAAACACCAATTAGGAACGCCAAATTATTGATGAAAATAATCCAGCGAGTGATCAAAGATATTGACATGGTCAATGAAATTTGCCTGTCAGCTTTCATGAAATCCATAAGGTGAGACGATCAGCTGGCTGAAACCTTAAGAGTAAAGCAAGTTTGGTATCACTATTAATTTCTGGTAAATTGTGTAGATCAATTTTATGTTCTGACTATAAATCTTTATTTATGGCACGTTACTATTAATTATGCCTCTACATTTTCTAGGCTCTCAACTAAGCTTCATCAAGAGCATGACATAATTTGGGAATTAATATCATCTACCTTATCACAAATACCGAGACTTTCGGTGCAAGCCGTAGTGCATATTCTCGCGACTTGTGTGAAGCTGCGCCTCTATCATCCAGAGGTATTGACAGCTTGTGTGAAAAGGTGAGATTCGGAGGAAACACCTACGTTGTCATTCTTGAAAGGTTTACAAGCCCTTAAAAATCATCACTTCTCAAGGGAGATGTTTATGGTTTATTAACAGAATGATGTGTAAAATCAACTTAGATTTATCGAGACTAAGAAGAATGCCAGGCTGAAGGACTTGGAGCGTTTAACACTTGGGCTATCTTGCTTTAATTTTACTTCCGACCAGTACCCCAACATCTATGAAATTATTCTAGATGAATTAAGGGATGACAGTAGGGTGGAAGAATTGGAAAGGTACGTTTATTCTGCCAAACGAGTTACGATTCTTTGTCCATTAAAATCCGAGAGAAATTCCATTAAAAGTCCACCAAGTACAACTGTATTTTTTAAAATAATTACAAGACACACATCATTTCTTTCTTAAAATAGATACGCAACATCATTGGCTAACTGTTTGCAATACCTTAGTACTGTGAACGTCTATCCAAAGGATTTAATCTCAATGGTGCTGGACCCTAATAATCTTAGGTTGACATATGGGCCAACAGCTTACAGCATACCAATTCCAATATTATTCATTGATGCAAATGTTGAAATAGAAGTCCCAGACTACACAGGCCCGAGACTTGGAATTAAGTCACGAACTACGATAACCAAGGTAGTGTAAATTAAGTAACGAAAATCTCAAAGAGGCATCAATTAGTGTGTTCATATCATGTATCTACATATACATATACTTGTGTTAATTTTTCAGCTGATCGTTACCCCACCACCAAAGAAAGATGTTTTAAAGTTGAGTGCGCGTCACAGGCTTGTGGTCCAAATTATGAATACTTTTGAGGTTTGATTAATTATTAGAAAATTATTTTGTATAGAGAAATCTGTACTAACCGGAATTTCAATGATGTATGTTATGCTCACATATCCATTGGAACAACGCCACAATTTGACAGATTGATAAAAAACAATTTTTCCAGGCAATCTTTGACTCGAGTGAAATGATGCATCTAGATTGGGTGTTACCACAATTTACAGATGGAGATGTGATCATTTGTTTGGATAATAATGGTTCACCACTCCCAGTAAAACAAATAATGTCTGAAATTCCTTTCGGAGAAATCAAGAGAGCACCGAAAGTGTATCCCGAAGGATCCAAATGGCTTGCAGTATTCATTTGTTCACAAACTTGCTATATTAAGGACACTAATCTTCTACTTGGCAAGGACCTCGTTAAAATCAGGCTATTGGAGAAAATAGGATACAAACCAGTAATTGTACGTCTTCAGTAGAATTTTTTTTATATATCCTATAAAAAAAGCTACGTTCATTGCAACAGATTTTGTTCGCCATATCAAAAACATATAAACACATAAGCATTGTCTGTGATGATGATTTGATTTTAATTTTGACCTATTCAACTTTGCAGATACCGTGGACTGAATGGTATGCGACTCAGCTGGATCAGAAACAGTATTTGAAGCATAAAATTCTTGAGGAATAATTTTCAAAGATAAGAATACTTCTCTGCATCGTAGGCAAATAATAAATTCAGTCGGCAAGTACGTACAGAACAACACATTTTATTTACAAATATAATACATTTATTACAATTATCACTGTTATTAGATGTGTTTGTGTACACCTATAAAAATACACAGGATATAATTTTTACTTTTCTGTTGGAGAATATCGCCATGCTCCTGTTCTGGGTATGCAAAGGTGACCGCCGGTGTTGAAGTCTTTGTATAACAGTTGTACAAAATATAATCTATTGCACAGCGCAAATGGAGACAGAATTTATAGAAACTGACATTTTAACAGTTGAAATGCGTTGAAATGCATGAAAATCTTCTAATTAACACTAATTCTCTTCTAATTATCCCAAAAAAAATTTTCATCTAATGTTCAAGCTGACTTTTGAGTACCACGAATTGAAAATTTTACACTTGTAACTCTGTTCGTAATTGAATAATCCAAACATCAATCATCGAAATATTTGTGCATCAATCCTTTTGAATATTCGTATGTGACAAATAGTGTTGCAGTAGCAGGTACTGTTCTGATTAATGTTGGTTTTAAGCCATTGTATAGAGCACCGATACCTTCAGTTCGAACAACGTCTTTGAGGATAATATACACCGGTTTTCTTAGATTCTGAACCTGTATGAAAAGCCAATTGATTAGAATGCAAAGTTGAAAATAATTCAATTTTGCTTTAGCCGTCGTAGTGAAACAGGGTGCAGATGGGTATCAAGGAAACAGATATAAAAATGCCGGACAAACCTGTATTCTGCTTTTAATTACATCAGCTGGGAATATAACAAGCCAGAATATTACACCACCAGCAGCTCCGGCTATCATTGTATTAATCCAGCCAATATCCTCTTTATTTTGTCCTGGTTTTGCAAGCAATTGCCGCGTAGTTTCATAACCACCAAAAAAGCAAAAATATCCGGGCATTTCTCTGCCAATGGTAGATAAAAGACCCCTAAATAAGCCCTGAGGACCTTCTGCACGTACAATTTGTTTTGTTAATTGCCAGGGTCCAATAAAATTCTGTAAAAAATATTGAAAATTATATAATTGCTTCCAAGTTTTTAAATTAAATGTCATAGGATCAGTCTGTCTAATTTTCAATCACAAGTGTATAACGCGTTTTCTTATACACGTGATTTCCCATGAAAATTGTCATGGCACATACCACGATGAGAATCTTTATCATTCTTTTTTGACAAAAATTTTCAATGTACTATTCCTACATACAACACGTTCACCTGGAGCTGCTTTTTGTGTTTCAACTTCTCTCATAGCCTGCAATTGGCATTTAATCAGCTCCGTGGGACAAAGTGATAAGGATGAAAAAAATGCTGCAAAAAAACCAGCCCAGGCATTCCCCAGTAAACTCAAATCTTCTACTTTCTGAATACCTGTTAAAAAACAAAAATTAGGAAGTTAACATGAGACAAGATAAGTAGTTTAAGTAGAGCGACTTGTTCAACTTCAAAAATTGCGGAAGTCTATGAACTGTTGGATGTTATTTGTTCAAGTATGGACAAAAACAATACATTTATTGACAGAATTAATTTCTTACCTGTCAAATTAGCTATTGCATTTTGGCACAGTCCATAAGCTGCGAATAACACAGAATTTTCAGCAACATTTGCTACAAGTGCAGGAATAGTCCCTGCGTATAAACCTCTGACTATACCGTCTTGTTTCAAGGTCTTCATAAAGCAGTCTATCATACCTTTGTATAATTGGGGAAATGTTTGCATCTTTACTTTTACTGTATCGAGCGGCTGTCCAACATAGACCAGAGTTACTCCACCTGATATCACCAGTAAAAGTAAACAAATGATTAAAAAAAAAATTTATGCTGTGGAATATATGAAATTAAAAAAACATTGGTGGAGTCAGGGGATAATAATCATATTCAATGTAAGCGACAGAAGCAAAAGAAAAAAGAATAAAAACAGATATATCAACACTTAGCAAAAACGAACAATTCACTGAAATTTTGATCAGAAAGTATGTGTAACTGAATATCTTTGTAAGATAGTAACGACCCGATGACGAGATTGATATTAAACCAAGATCAAGGTTCAAATTTTTTTTTTTAAGTTAAAGTTTGTACGATTGTTTGGATACTAATGAATAAGTTGATAAAATTAAAAAATTAAGCAATGATAGACATCTCTATTTGTTCGATTCGCTCTGATTACAATTAGGTATTTCCAAATAGCAACATATGTACAGTATGATTCTCTATTATTTTCGGATTAGAAAAAAATTACTGAATCCAGCTAGTGATGTATGAAGAGTGAAACAAAATTCATAGTAATTTTTTCAGAATGATAAGAAAACTAAAACAAAAATTATTAGTATAAAATTGAGATAATTTGTTCTCACCGAGAGAACCCGCGGTGAAGTCGATAATTCCGGATTTCAGATTCTTGGGGCTTTTCAAAGTTCCGTGATCATCTTTGTGTTCCATGGCCATTTTCGCGCTACTTCATTAATCCAATGACTAATTCGATTGAATATCGATTGTTAGGTTAACACGTGCTTCTATCAAGGAACTTCTGTCTCTTTCTTGCGCCACGGTCAGAAACACCTTTCGCAGCTGTACACCTAACGGTAGTGCCTAAACTATTTATAACCTTCGCCGATCAACGGCTGATACGGTACTACTTGTGTTTACGGTCTACTGTGCCTAGATACGATTGTGAAAATGACAGCTTTCGACTCGACGTATTAACACGGATGTTGTAGCCGCGACGTAATCCGATTATGTTTAAATAAAAAATACGCATGACGCCTAATGCGTGCTGATTGATAAGCGGCTATTGAGACATGCAGCATGACGTGCGTACGTGGATTTGGAGATATTCTTGATTACGCCGACCTCAGGAGCGTATCGGGGAGTTGACAAACCCCAGGCCCTTAGAATTATTAATCAGTTAACGAGAATTGTTCGACCAATTAAAGGTTCTTTGTACCGTCACCGGCACTCAGTCATTGTGGATTCCATCAATTCCATCTGCGATGATTTATCTGTGAATTGGCGTCTGATTTTAGCGTAGCACGTGAACAAAGCAGTTAGGATCGGAAATTTTTTCAGACTCGAAGTAAGTCTTGAACACACAAGGCAAATATTTATTGGAAAAGTAAAGTTTTGAATAGAAATCTGCAAAAATAAAACGTATTTCATTTTCACGTAATCCGAAGAATTGTGAAAAATTAGTTTCCGCCGTCATTTTGACGCTGCCGTTCGTTGCTAGGTATGATTTTCACAGTGAACGCCGAATGGTCGTCATGACAACGCAGTTCTGGCACCAGTAGACAAATAATACTATGAATAAATGACAGAAAAATTGATAGAATATCGGAAACAGGTAACAAGTGAACATGTATTTTGAAGAATTTTCTCCCTCCGTCGTACCGCTATTCTAAGAAGTGAGCGTAGCGCGATACAGGAGGCTAGTAATGAGCCACAGAGTGAAGAGGAATATCATTTCTAGCAGGGTGGTGTCACTGGAAAGATCACTAGATCGGCATACTTCGGTGAGTACAGAAGCATACGCGATAGTTTGTAGTTCCAAAACAAGAGTTTCAGCAATATTACGCCTAATATATGGTGGAAGACGTGTTCATATTCGTAGTTGAAAAATACTCAAAAGTTTGGGAAATAAGACACGACCGTTTCGGAATTCGGTTAATGGACTTATACGATAAAATTGTTTAATTTTTCCAAGTGCGTATCGCGGTCAACCTGCCATGGTTGCTCGGAACGCGTCTTCTTTGCGCTGTGAAATATCGGAAAATATACCTAAAATGCGAGAACCCTGCTATAAGGAGCGGCATTTTATGGTAATTATAATAATATTCGGACACCGAGTGTCACGGACGATTCATATTATCGGATCAACTTCTGAAATTAAATCCACAATAAAGGGGTAAACGGGTATCGAGCAGGCACTCGGTTTGTCTGCGGCCATTAGGGCATGGTCGCCAGAGCCTCTTGTCAAATTGTCAAAATATTACAAATTTTACGTAAATTCAATAATTTATCACCATCCAGAGCTATCGCATGATTGTCACTATGCGAAGTTTCACTTTGAGTGTCACAAAGTGTCATATTAACTTATAAATTATTATCAATTTTCGGGGTTCCCCCTTTATAAAATGCAAGGTGTCTTATTTTCTTGTAAAGATGTAGCATGTAACATCCAACAATCTTGACCCTCCATCAGGATCGGTTTACTAGATCACATTGTTACAGTTTCAATCAGTATAACAGCATTTACATTACATGTGGTTATATCGAATGCTTCTAAGCCATGTGATAAACTGTTAGTATTCTTCTGTTTCCAATGAATTGTACAATGGTTTGTGAGAATTCATCACTGGTCACAACATCATTCATTCATTCACCTATCCGCTCCTTCAAATCATGACGAATCACTCTCTTACTCCCAGGAGCCTAATATATTCGACATGTATTTTACATGAGAAATGTTCTGTTTCTAGGTATGCTTTATAAATGAAATCAGATCACATTTTACCTTCATAAACTCCATTACTATTACTGTAAATGCATTCAACTATGAAAATAAATCAAATTTTACGCACCCTTATTACTGCCGTTAGCGGTGTTTAAACCTCTTCATATATACCGTGGACATGTAAATGCTACGTTAATTTTAACATCCTGTTAAATCGTGAGCTCTAGTCTTACCTCAAGTAACAAAATCTTGATTTTTGTGATCTTGTCAAAAGACTGTTTATGTTCTTTCTCCACACATAACTCGTTACAACACAGTACATCTTCAATAGAAAACAATTTTCCGCGTATGTAGAAAGCCTTCATTAAAATTTTTGTCATTTCTGTCAGACTTCAAAGTTGATCAAAGTGTTTGCAGCTTAGAAATTTTAGTTCAGCATTGAGCTGATGTGAGCTCATTCGTTATTCTGATTTCAGTGAGAGCAAGACCTGCAGAATGGTGGTGGATTCATTATCAGTTCAGGGCTCAGCAGGTGTAGCGAGAAAGCACGAGCGAAGATTGGGAGTAGGCGGAACTGTGGGGGCAAAAATGCAGCCCAATGGTGGAAGTGGTGGTGGTGGTAGCGGAGGTGGTATGACGCCCAAGGAGCTTTCTGACAACGATGATCTTGCAACGTCTCTAGTGCTCGATCCCTACTTAGGCTTCACAACGCACAAAATGAATATTAGGTATCAATTATTTGATTGCTGAATGATCGATTCAAGGAAATAAAACAACCAGAATGAAATTGAATTCTTTTGTGAATCCTTTGTTTATTCAACATCAAAGCAATTACAATCTTATTAATGCAAACTAACTTTTCTCGACGTAGGAGTGCACAGATTCACATTTCATAATTTTTGTTTTTTAATACTTTAGATACAGACCTCTGAAAGCTAATAAAGACGAACTGCGCAAGATTATCACAGAGTTCATTCAAACTCAAAATTATGAGAAAGCTTACAAAAAATTAATGGGGGGTGATTGGGGAGCAAGATTACCCCATACAAAATCTAAACAGCAGCAGATTAATCTAGAAAAACACGTAAGTATTAAAGAAAATATAAGTCACACCCGTCTATTGTATTCCAGGATGTGTCTGGTAATTATATATCAACTGACTGCTTGTATTTAATGAAATAATTATCAAAGCTTACAGATATGTGCATAGAAGGTGTAAGGCGAAATACGACTTGATTTTATTTGATCTTGCAAATATCGTTCGTTTTTTACGTTTGTTGGTTATATATTCTAATTTTTCTGATATAAATTGTACATTATTTGCAGATTTACCGATATTTAAGAGTATTTGACAAAAATTCAGGGTTCGCAATTGAGCCCTGTTACAGGTACTCACTAGAGGGACAGAAGGGTGCCAAAATATGTGCAACTCGTCGGTGGCCAAAACATGAAAAGATTTCATGCCTCGTAGGGTGTATAGCCGAACTTAGTGAAAAGGTTTTAATCTTTCCTTAATTACCCCAGTTTGATATTTAGTAATTACTGATAGATACTGTGAAATTTATTTCTATGCGTAAACATCGAGTCAATGTATTTGATATTCATCATTGATATTGCAAAGCGTTTCGTTTCAAAAAATAGAGGTTATTCAAATAATTTCAGGAAGAAGCGGCTTTATTGCATCCTGGCAAAAATGATTTCTCGGTAATGTTCAGCTGTAGAAAGAATTGTGCACAGCTTTGGCTGGGCCCTGCTGCATATATTAATCACGACTGTCGAGCAAATTGCAAGGTACAATCAACATTGATAATCCAATCAGCTTGGATTTTCGAAAATTTCATTCCTAGATATAGTTTCCTACAGTTTGAACATATGGTCGATTAAAGGTTGAAATAGTAGTTAAAATTCAATTTTTAATCATTTTGTTAGTTTGTCGCAACTGGGAGAGACACTGCCTGCGTCAAAGTCTTGCGTGATATAGAAGTGGGTGAAGAAATAACCTGTTTTTATGGTGAGGATTTTTTTGGTGATGGAAACTGTTACTGTGAATGCGAAACGTGCGAGAGACGTGGGACAGGTGCATTTGCCAGTCAAAAACCAGGCGAAGAGCTTTCATCTGGTAATTCATGCAAAAGTATTGAATTTTTATTGATATTGTAATAGGCTACATTTATACATATACATAAAACAGCAGATGCCATCACGAATTATTGGTAGTGCATGTTATATGGTGGCATATCTTGGTCGAATTTGATTACGTTTGTTTAGATTATTTATCTATTTGTGTAACATCTTCAATACAGTTAAATGGTAGATTCTTTACTCAGTTATTCAACTGTTGCAGGGTATCGCTTAAGAGAAACCGATAATCGTATAAATCGTACAAAACATCGACAACAGCCTCCATCTGGAAACAAGCAACAGCAAACTGAAAATTCTTTGGCAGATAAAAACGCCATGCTGGTTGCAAATTCCGCTGTAACACCCCTGTCTCTTAGTATGAAAGAATTGCGACGAAAAGGGTTGACCAAATATGACGCGGAGTTGTTGATTGCCCAGGGATGTCGGTTTTCGGACATTGCGCAACAGCCAGTAAACGTGAACAACAATGGTGAAAACCCACAGGTTCGACAACACTCTACCTCAAATCTTGTCAGCACCCGAAATCTCAGGAATAAACAACAGTCGATGGCGAGAACAGAAAGCAACAACAATAACAACAAAAACAGTCAAAGCCTCAGAGCTTCCAGGTATGCTTTTGTGAAATCTCGATTATATTCAGCTTTATCCATGTTAGTGAAATTGCATGGTAAGTAGTTGTATACATTTCTGTATAATCTGTAATATCTAATGATATGGGGCGACGGCTCTTAAAACTGATAAACAGGACACAATTTTAGTAAGAGGGGTAAGTATGATTTCTGAGAATACTGATAGTAGTAGGAGCTATTGGCCTGTAATTCACGGTATTTTGTATCCAACGATTGATAACCATTCTTAAAGACAATTAGCTTTTCGTATAATGAAATATCTCCATATTCGTAATCTTAAAAAATTGCGAAACTGACGAGTCGTTTATAATATTACTTGTATTTTCTAAATTACCCTATCAAATACAAAAGAATTAACAGATATATTTTGTGCAGTGTAGTTAGGCGATTGAGTAATGAACTATGCCTAGAAAGGCCATATTCAGAAGTTTGTATAGACTTAGCGAATACATTTTAATGCAACAGGAATATTTCGACAATATTGAAACAGTTTAATTAATAATTTTCGTATGTATTGAAGATCATGACTTTCAACTTTCCGCTACTCAAATTGGGTGAACAACATTATACGATAATTGGTTGTACTATCTCACCATTTTTGTTTGAGATTTGTAACTTGAAAATTTGCAATCGATGTTTCAAGTTTCGGTAATCATTATGTAAAGCTTTTTCTTTGTTTAATCAAGTTTTGAGTTGTCGAAATGTAATCTTGTGATATTCGTTTGCGGAATCGAACATTCGCGTATGCCTTACAGGCTTCAAAAGAGGACAGAGACGAAAAGAACCAGGGCCAGTGAGGATGACGGTTCGTCGAGGTCGAGCAGTTCTACAACAAATAGTCGAGACGAACATGAAATAAGTATGTGCAAGAATGAATCCGATCTAACACAAAATGAGAATGTCGAATTACTCTCAAGGCTGCAACCAAGTCATTCGAACAACGGTTTAAGAGCAGATATCTTCGATGAAAATTCCCACAGTATGGGGAGACTTCATACCAAGAATGGCGACGAAAATTCAGGAGCATCGAATGTTTTGAATAAAAATCTTCAAAACAGACTGTCTACTTTACACGCATATGAGACGTCAAAGTCTGCTCTTTCGTCGATGGATAATAATGACAAAGACGAATCTCGAGAGGTTGAAGCCTATGGCATTGATAATAAGAAAATATGTTTTGATGGTCAGCAAAAGTGTGGTAATTCTTTGGTTCCTTGTCTCTCGAACCTGAATTCCCTTCAGATAAATCAGCAGAAAGATGGAGCACTCAACAAAGGCCATACAAATTTTGATTATCAGATCGATGCTAACGGATCATCGAAGAATAATGAATTTCATAACTCAACTAGTGAAAAGCATGAATTTTCAGAGAAAGTCCGTGCATCTATTGAAAATAAAGATAATTTTTGTAAGGATATGCAGATGCAGCTTGACGAACAAGAAAACAAGGAGAGAGTTAAAAGGTTCATTGGAATGCAGATGCCTGAGAATGTCAGAGATGGTTTAATGGTACATGAAAATATGATGGAAGATACGAAGCACAACTATAAGATTAACGAAAATCAATCCCACACAATGGGCTTTCAGACAGCTTCCAATAACCAGCAAAATGAAAATTCCAGTGAAACTAGTCGGTCCAGTTCCGTATCTCGTGAAGTAAGTGAAACAAACAGTGAATCTGATAGAATAAGTCAGGTGAAGTATCATCTGCAAGAAGAAGAATTCAACATAATAAATACTGGCAATGAAAATTCTTTAGAAACCTATGAAAAATCGGAAAGCTCTGTCCAGGTACCATCGATTGCTGCTGAAAGTCATACAACTAGAAACGACGACCATCAAGATAGAGAAAACCGTAGAAATGACTCATCAGCTTTAAGGCAAAATGGAATTGTTTCAGAACAAAAATGTCACACCCTAAATCTACGACGTAATCATGAAAGTCTTTATGATACACGAAAGCAGAGGCACGATTCTCACGATATTTTTTCAAGGAAAGGTATCTTGGAAGACAATACGTATGATAAAGAGTTGATGACTGGAAAAAATAATCCGGATCAAAATTTCCCAAGAAAAGAAGATACCTTGGACAATTCGCACAGCATGAATCTCAGAAAATCTGAGGATCGGCGAAATATAACAATAAAAAGATTAACTCAGCAACGAGCCAAAAGCACTGACATCAGCTTGAGGTCTCGTAGGAATCACAAACGGCTCACTGAACCTTCCTTGGAATCTGGTGTCGAGGGTGACTCACCTGATAGTGGACAACAGACTGTTTCTACGTCAAGAGACAAAAGTAAAGGAGTCAGAACTAACGGAAGATTAACAAGGAGCCAGCGAAGGGGTCATCAACGAAATGACGCAACAGCGGTGGCAGCTGTAGCAGTTGCCGATGATGATTCAGGCATTCAGGGTGATATATACGAGTTTAACGAGAAGGAAAGCAACTTGGAAGACATTGAAATATCGGCGATTAGACGAGGCAGAAATAACGACAGACAATCGGTTAGTCCAGAATCTCGGTTGCAGTTGCCACAAGGCGGGGAAGCTTTTAGCCACCTGCAACCTCCTGCACTTATACCTGAGGAACCTTGGCCGCGCAGTGCAAATACGCAGCCGAATTCCAACAGCTGGGAAGGAAAAAGTAATTATTTGCAGGAGAATTCAAGGACTGGTGGAGCGGGTAATGAAAGGTGAGAAAGATCGAGCATTTTTAATCGAACAAAATCGAATATATTTTTTTTTTTTATGGTGGTTATTATTTCAAAACTGTATAAAGCAGCAAATCTGTCTATCGAATTGTGAGAAATGAACATTTGTGTTCTAATTTCCCTCAGAAACGGTAGCCTTGTTTTTTAATTTTTGACGTGATTGCTAAAAAATAAGCAGATGATAAATGGCTTTAGTTTTGAGTAAAGTTTTTGGTCTGCCTTGGAATTAGCAATGCCATATGAAATGAATCTTCGTAAGGAAATCTGAGTCGAGATTATTTTTCCGTCAACTTCAAACTGAATTCAACACTCTCATGAGAAGCTATTGAAGCAAAGTCGCAAGTTCTTTTTTATTCATTCAAACTTTTGATTTTCAAGTTACTACAGAACAAATGTCATGAATTACTCAGGCTGGATGTTATTATCTAAATGATTATAGGCTGGTGACAGAGGAGAACAAGAGCACAAAGAAGTCAATGTCGCTACCGGACTGTCAATGGTCTTTGAGTAGCAATCAAAACTGCCAAGTTTGTCCCGCGACTCCGGAAAGAACAGGAGGAAGGCTAAAGCTAACATTACGTATGAAGCGTTCTCCAGTATTGGATGATGTTATTGAGTCTGGTACAAGCCTCAGCGAAGACAGTTATGAACCGGAATACGAAGTTTTAAGAGTTGAGGGTGTGGAAGAGGGCAGGCGTCGTAAGAAACATAAAACAAGAGACCGGGAAAGGCGGCACAAGAAACGAGAAATAAATTTAAACCCACCACCACCTCCTATGAAACGATTACGTTTAATTTTTGGCAACGAGAGCCATACTATTGATCTACCACATTCTTAACGGATAGGTCTGGGCATATAAAAATAGTTGTAATATTATGATCAATTATTGACTATTATTATCATTATCATTATCATTATTCTTCACTTACAAAAAGAAGAAACATCTTTAAATAAAAGACTGTGTTTGACGAAGACAATTTAGGAACCGTTTGCCATTGCCCAACTTTCCTTTTCTACTACTATCAACCAAAGAATCTGCTTACTTTTTCCGTCAATTCAATTAGTTTCAGCAGTTGCGATCGATTTCATAAGCAAGATTTTGTGATAATTAACTACTTTATATTTGATGAAATGAATATTCTGGTGCTGTGTGGTATGCAATAATCAGGCTCGACAAATCGAGTGAGTATGCGGGTTTTTGGTGACTGTTCGCATTAGGAATACTAACATGTTGATGCATTTTCTCTTGAATCAAATTAGTCCAGTCCAGTCAAGTGTCCACGGCAGTCAGGATCCTATGACTTTCAAGCACAGATTTTTTATTTAAAGAAATGCCGGTGTTCATAAAATTCGTTATATTATAAATTCAAGGGATTTCAAAGGTGATTCTTGCATGTCTTACAGGCAAAAAGAAAAATTCAAGAAACAAAAAAAAAAAGGAGATAAAAACTTGCATTTTACCAATAGAAAAATTAATATGTGTTAATTATATAATGAATATAATCAATTGATTGAAAGTTTTTTCGGTATTTACATGTCATCAATATCTGCTTACTAATATCTTATCAAATCAAACCGGACTTGTAAGTATCCACACACTACGCGTTTATACTTATGATCAGTTTCTATTATAAAAAATAAGTAAGAGGAAAAAGCTCACAAAAATGAAAGAGCAATCTACGATTATAGATTTTTCTGGGCGCAAAACAAATTGGGTTCAATTCAAATGATGTATTGCCGAAGAATCCACGTTTTATGATTATATTTTCATGCCTGTGGTACGTACATATTACCTAAAGAGATCTTAAATTTAGTACGGTAACCGAGGAAAGTTGAAGATATTTCCTAGTCTGAATCTTGTTTTTTCTTCATCGCGATACATTGATGAATAAACTTTATTGTAAAAAAAAAGGTTTATTTATAAATATGTATTTTTTTCTTTTTTTTTACACTTCAGATTTTGATAATTAAAGATTTCTATACACATGTAACTGGTGTTTCATTCTGATTTATAAGTAACAAGATAGGTTATCCTATTAAATTTAGTCTGTACAGGTATATCATCTTTGGAGACTCTTGATTATTGTGATTAATATTAATGTCACTCAATATATTACCTATTGAGTCTGTGTTCATATAACTTATTGAAACTGTTGATGGGACTATGTTGAAATATGAATTGAAATGAGATGAAACAGAAATAATCGATGATGATGAACTTTCCATGCATCTTTTAACTACATGTAGAAATAGTTATTGAATTCGAAAAATCCATTTGTCTGTGTTTTAAGAATGGTACAGGACAAAAGTGAAGAAGTGTTGAAAAAAAAAAAATTGGCTCTGAATCTTAATCCCAGTCAAACAAAGACTATTCGTCATTTTTCCATAATCACTTGTTAAATCTCTTCGTGTACATTGTCTTTATAAAGTGACAAGTGAAGAGAATCCATACTTACTATGTATAATAAATAGCAATTAAACTATAAAATAATTGAAATAGCTAAATACCAGTTAGTAACTATTATTATTATTATTATTATTATTATTATTATTATTATTATTATTAATATTAATATTATTGTTATTGATTTATCAATTAATAATAATATGTGACATATTATCACAGAACAATTGTAAATAGATTTGAAGATATAGTAACAGTATTCTGTATTCTGTTTTCATACAGCGCCTCAACACACATCTAACGATCAGTTTTGACTAACTTTTTAATTCAGCAAAATTGAATGTTGAACGATATAGTAGCTACTGTGTAGAAACATCCGTTGAAAAAAAAAGTTACCTATTTAGTGCATGCATGATTTTATTCAGCAACCGAAATATGTTATTTCAAAATAAATGTTTAAGAAAAGAATTGATTGTAATCTTCGATTAATCCCATTCGATTTAAATTTTCCGAGTTTTCCTCTTCGCTTCGTTCTTTTGAACCAGTATTCTTGGGGAGGATGAGAAAATTTTGAATCAAATTAATTCATGGTGCAATTTAGAAACATTTTTCAACGGATATGTCATAACTTATCTCAAGAATTTACATATTGTACGCTTTTATAACCGGTATATAATACTAGGATTAACTGATTAGTGCCATTCATTCATCGTACTTGTTTTTGTAGGAATATGAAAACGAATATGTAAAATGAGGCACTTCTACTTGTTTATGTATTGCATAAAATATCAGTTCAACGTACCCCTAGAGAAAGCGGAGAATTTGTTGCGTATTATGAAAAATGATGTATTCAATAAGCAATTGAAACTGAATATTTGGAATACTAATATTTTCTCAGAGTTGTACCAAATGTTTCATCTTGTTCACAAATGATATTGAACTTATACTTTGCTTCAAGTATTCAACATAGCCGTATGCGATATAAATGTGTAAGATTCAAAGGGTTATAATCAGCTAAAATTTATGTGAATTCCTGGGATATTGAGTGTAACCAACTTTATATGAAGATACGTGAGAGCGAATTGAAGGAAAAAAATTTTGTTCAACTTTGACAGCATGTTAAGTAATATGATCAATGGATCAAAATTTAAAAAGTTTATTATAAGCTAACTGTATAGCTAAACTGCTTGACGCTTGTGTTGTGAGGTGTATAGACTTAGAAAATTTACTCAAAAACTTTTTTTTCGTTCTATTTCTCGGTAGCAAAACTGGCCGTAAAATTATTCACTGTTTATAATAAAATTTGTAAATCCATATAAAAAATACATTATACATATGCATAGGAAACAGTGAAATATGAATACGAATTAGGACTATCGTTGGATGACTATACCTATATTCTCTTTCATCTTGCATCATTATTTATTGATCTACATTTACATACATCTGAACACCCTATGTTTGTGTTTTTTCGACATATTTATATTTATACATACAAGTCAATTCAAATAGCGGCAATAGAAATTTGAAAATAATCATTCGTTCACAATGCTGTGTCATACCAATTAATAAGTTTTTGATAGAGCACGTACAATAGACTTCTGCCAAATGTCAATCATATACAATTATTTTAGCTACATAGGTCTTTAAATATTGTTTTATTCTTACGTCATAGTTTCTTGTGATTTTATCTTATATTAAAGACACTTTTTTTTGAACGTATCAAAATTGATTACTGTATTTCTTTTTTTCTGGTTTCTTTCTTTTTTTTTCTTGTGAAACTTGACGTGCAATTCCATACGTATTTATGGATAAGGCGAAATAAGTATGATCATATGATGTAGGGAGAAGGGGGCGAAGCAATGAATAACATGAAAAGTTAGGGTCTAACATTTATGTTCGTATTTTACTTGGCATGCGGCAGTCTTCTAGCAGCTTTGTATTATAACAATTGAATATACATATATATTCGATTAAAAGTATAATAATAATAATAGTAAACAATACTGTAAATTAAATTATAGATTTAAATATTATACTGGTATGAAGTAGGTTTGTTCTGGGAGTGTGTTCTTGTGACCTCTCTCTCTCAAAAAAAAAGATAAAAATTTGTGATATATAACCGTTCTTTATTTCAGTCTGATGATGTAATACAAATAATAATAATAATAATGGCCCATTTTGCCAAGGTCTCAAAAAAATAGTTGAATTCATAGGTGTAAGTTCAGAACATGTTGAAAAGAAGAAAGGAATGAAAAAAAAAAATAATTCCGAAAAGTTGAAAGACTAAGTAAACGAGAACTGTTTATTTCGATATTTCATAATGTTTAGAACGATAATTATTTTAATAAACATATAACTTTATTCAAGTCTTTATCTTGCAAATCGTTTTTCACTGTAAGTCTCTCTTGGATTTTACAGCATTCAGCTAACTTGTAATTGATAATGTATTAACGTCGTTACTTTATTTTACTACTACTACTACTACTACTACTACTATTATTATTATTATTATTATTATTATCATTATTATCATTACCATTATCCTGATTATCACTATTATTATTATTATTATTAATAATATCATTATTATCATTATTATTTTTTTGTACACATCGTCCATTTGTCATTTTCATCAAATTAAATGTAGATTTTGTTAGTAAAATTGTTGGAGAAGCCATGATGCATATTTCGCGTACCGTCCATCCCTAATTTTCCCTTATATTCGGCAACACGAGATGTTCTATGAAATATTCACATAAGGACAAAAATAAAACAAGTTATTTACAAATAAATCACATGAATGTATTTCTACAATCATATGTATTTTGTTGACAAGTCGTTGTCTATTCAGTAGAAATGATCAATGAACGGACAATGAAAAGTAAATTGTCAGGATTCATAAAAATCTAAGAAACGTTACTATGCTTGAATTGTGAAACATGTTGATCAGATTACGTACTTTCTAATGAACCGAGATCGAATTACAAAAATCAAACTCAGCTTTTCGGATTGAATCATATTTATGTCAAGGTAAAATTATTTTGCTTCAGTCTTATTTTAATTCAAAAATCTTGAATTTGTTAGCAGATTTCAGTTTAATTAAGCTGTACTCTGATTTATAAAGATTCCAAAAAATCTGCTCATGATAAATATGCAATTATTGTTATAGCATTGATGAACATTTTAACTTTTTTAGTAAAGGTGTAACAAATTTCTAACGAATTGTCCTGAATAGAATTATCATAAAAAAAACTGGGCTTTCTGTGGTCACGTGGAATATTTACATTCAGTTCAGAGTAACGATTTTGCGATTGCTGGATGTAATTTGGGATGCGTTTTATTTGCCACATTTTGAAGACAAAGGACATTAAACACTCATCTGATGAGTCAGTGAAATAAAACGCACGCTAAGTATCTGTGCTTATATAACGCCTGTGTTTTACAGTTACGAAATTTTCATTTTGTGGTAAGTTGTGAAGATTTTGAAAGTGAGTACAACAGGTCGAAACAGATAATCACCAGAGAGAAACCCTCGAACTCGAAAGTCGAAAGCGTGCGACGATCAGGCACGCGAAATTGTCGTGGGTGTCAAAATTAAAAATGGCATCGGCTATGGACATAGATGACGAGGAGATTGATTTACCAACTTCCAGCAGCAGCAAAGGAGAGAAGAAACGTTTCGAAGTGAAAAAGGTATTGATGAGAAACCGCAGTAACACTACTTGAAGTTCATAGTCAACCCACCTCGGTTCGAAACGACACAGACAATACTCTAACCTCCAATTAGCCATGTCATCGCACCATCAACACAAGCTTACTTGTTATTTGTCGTAATATAACGAATTTACGTATTTGTTCCAGTGGAATGCTGTTGCTCTATGGGCCTGGGGTAAGAAATTCAAAATAACCACTCTAAGTTATATCTGATTCCGTACCAAAATCCAACGAAGTTTGTCGTCACTCGTGTTACACATTTTGCAACAAGATATATTTCGTTTGCCACTGTATTAAAGATTCTTACTTACTAGAACGTGTTTCTTCTCAGTGTGATCGATAGAATCGATGGAAAAGTTGAATAAGTCAACAGGTAGACTCGGCGAAATGCTCTTACAAATTTCAAAGGTCAATCCAATCTTATGCGATGTTTTTTATGTTGATATTGAAGCTGAGCGATGTATTGACTCATTGTTTCTAAAGTATTTTAATTATCATCGACTCTTGCGATCATCGGTATTCCCAAAACATTATTTATACTTGATCCTCTGCGGTACCCCTGAGTCTTTTGAAGCACAACCTGAAGTTTCTCCTTGAATATCTCCGATATGCAAGAAGAGCTGGACCTGGCTCCAGTCCCTAAACAAAGTTATTGGTAGTGAGGACTTGAGAGCTAAGAGATGACTAAGTCCAGCAGTCTGTTGGTAAATAGTAATAAAGAGTACAAATCGATTGTGTGCCCTGAAAGACCCAGGAGTTTGACGGCATTAGTGGTTTGCAATAGTAAGGCAATTTTATTTGTTCCGTTTTGTTTTACTATTTTCAAATGTTTATCAATAATATAAAGGTTTCTTGAGTTCCTTATATAAATACGGCGTCATTTATGAACACATATTCCAAAATATAAGGTATGGCAGAGAGGAGCGCCGAGGAAGTACGTCATTATTCCAGAATTTTGATGAGGCTTTTGACGAAGAAGAGGACAGAAAAGAAGTTGAAGAGTTATTTCCGACAGTCAGGATGCCAATCAAGATTATCTCATTTTCGAATGTCTAAATAAATATACTTTTTTGAGCCGTGGAAAATGAAACTATTTTATCCCGAAAGGTCATCGTCTGAACTTTACAACCATACAGTATTTCTTCTTGATATTTATTTACTGCAGATATTCATGTTTTTTTAACGAATTCCAATTTTTTGCAAATGACTATGTGAATTCTGATTGTTATTGCAAAAGTTTTGATACATTTCATTGTAAAAACGATTAGAGCGTGCAGTAGAAACCCAGGGAAGTATCCATAGAGTTTTCCAGATTTTTAAAAAGACTGCAAGATGAAGAAATACAGGACAGGACATAAAAGATTCAGGGGCTCCGTGGAAGCAGTAACAAAAAAAAAAAAATTGGGTTCCGTGGAGGGTTAATTCCTACTCTCACGCTCTCTCCTTCTATGTGCAGATATCGTGGTCGACAACTGTGCAATTTGTCGAAATCACATCATGGATTTGTGCATCGAATGTCAGGCTAACCAAGCTTCCGCCACTAGCGAAGAATGCACAGTCGCCTGGGGGGTGTGTAACGTGAGTATTTGTCAAAAAATGTATCATATTCTCTTATCACTACGTCTGATTCTGTCTTACGATGCGATCATTCGTCCTAGTCAGCAATAACTTGAATAGCGACACCTCCAAAGCTTGCTCCATTTATAATCACCGGTAAAGAAATGTTATATAGTGTTTATAAGTTGACTTTCATCATTTTGTTCCTATTCCATCTTTTCTTATTTTAATTATGATTACACACATTATTGTTTTCATCATCATTACTCTGACTGTTGATATTAACTCTGTTTAATTTCCGTTGCGCAGCATGCATTCCATTTCCATTGCATCTCTCGTTGGTTGAAGACTCGCCAGGTGTGCCCGTTGGACAATCGTGAATGGGAATTTCAAAAGTGAGTATTGGACATGTACAGACTTAGTATATTGCTTGTTTGCTTCGTCTATATTGTCGTTTCTTTGTATCTTATGTTATTCTGTTTCATTTCTTTTACTTGCTTAACTCACATCAAAGATTTAAAAAAAAACTCATCTCTCTGACGTCTTGATATTCACGATTTTTGGGGCAGATATAAAATTGTTATACTCAGGGTATATTCCTACCGGTCTGTGAATTCAATTGGATACAATTTCAACTTTATACGAAATCAACGGCGAGGGAAAAAATCCGCATGATTGGGAAGTAAAAATTCTAACCAACGCCTGCTTGGCAGTTAAAAATTGTAATTGGAATTAGTGGTTCTAGATAACGATTAATTTCTCTATTCTCGGTTTCAAACACATTATTCTGAACAATTTTCAGAGATTATTCCCAGAACTGCAGTTCAAGTGAAAATAACCTGCTGCAATTAGATTGTCACTACATGACCGATGAAAGAAAAAAACTGATTTTTGGTTCACTGTACCTCGAAACTTTCATACTAAATTTAGGACATTCAGCTACCAATGTCCCATGTTCGATAAAAATCGGCATAATCCTATGTAAAACATGCATGATAATTTACGTATTGTATTGCCGTTAAAGAAAATGAGTTTAGCAGGAACTGAAAATGTCCGAAGATTTGGACCCTGACAGTTTGTAAATGTTAATTCACCGATTGTTTTACGAATTCTATATTCAACTAAATCTATGAATGACGGTATTTCTTTTCCCCACATCCCCGCATCCGCTTATGCGTCTTTGCATCCACTCAATCGTACTGTGCGTTTCATCGGGTGTGATAACTGCTGCCTTGCATCTTGACATCAGGGTTGTTACGATCTTTTTAAATGAAAGCAAAAAGTTTTTAGGGATTCTTATTCTTTAAATATATTTGAAATTCGATACCCTTGCAAAAAAGTATCCGGTATTATTAATTAGAGATACGCTTTACACAGAGCTAAATTCAATAATGTAACTCGCGATTGATGAATTATACGAACACGTACAACAAATTTTGTTAGATACGTTTTGTCCGTTCCGAATTTCACTTATGGTAATATAGTCTTGAGGTTATTTAGTATTATATTAGATTTTCTGACAACATCATTTGTTCTGTTATTATCCAATAACGAGAAATAATTTTTACACAAAAAAAAGAAAAGAATCAATATTGAACTTTGATTTTTTTAACAACCCTGAATTCACTTTTATTCATTTGTAAATTGTTTGTTTCTTTTCGCGTATTCAAGGTATGGCCACTAACCGGATGCTCACAGCTGACGCGAAGAACAGAACCCTCAAGAACTACGCGACCGACCCTGGTGTAATGAAAAAACAATTTCTACAAAATTATCAAAATCTGTTACGACTGCTTTCACGTCTCTTCTGAAAAAAAAGAAAAATATTATAATAATTCAGTAAGTATTCTCAGATATTGTCCAATATCGCACGTGGTATAAAGTTAACAAGTAATTAAAATTTCACTTGTAAGCAGGTTATTTCATTTCTTTGATGGACCGCTCTTACGTCATGCCTTAGCTGAAGTATTGCCATTCTCGACGAAGTTATTCAAGTTATTTGCTCTTCATACAAATACGTAACGATCGTGTTTCCAGATTTAAAGTCGTCGTGTCGCTATTTTGTAATTAATATAGGTATCAAAACTTGAATAAATTTAAATGACAAATCGTAAGTATACACATTCAGACTTATCTTATAGCTGAAATTAACATGAACGTATATTAATGCAAGCATTTCCCTCGTGTCATTTGAAAAGTTCATTGTAAGCTGTGTAGCTAAACTGCTCGAGGCTTTAGTTGTGAGGTGTATAGACTTGGAAAATTTACTCAAATACTTTTTTTCCTTCTGTTTCCTGGTAGCAAAACTGGCCGTAAAATTATTCACTATTCATAATAAAAATGGAGTTTCAGTCGGGTAGTAATCACCCAAGGGAACAATCGATTTTTATTCTTGTGTTACATATAGGACTTTATTTCCGACTCAACTCTGGCCGCAATATTTATTTGAAAATTGTGACGTTTAAATCAGGCTAATATTTTCCGTAAATGCGTTTTAGGGAAAAATATGCCACTTTCGTCCCGCTTTTGAGGTAAAAAAAGTTGACTTAATGGTTGATTCGGGAAGAAAATACGTTATACATTATATATATACATACAGTGAAATATGAATACAAATTAGGACTATCTATCATTGGATGACCATGCGTATCATCTTGTATCATTATCTACTGATCTACATTTACATATATCGGAACACCCTATGTTTGTGTTTTTCGACGTATTTATATTTACACATGGGAGTTAATTCAGATAGCGGCAATAGAAATTTGAAAATAATCGTTCGTTCACAATGCTGTGTCATACCAATTAATAAGTTTTTGATAGAGCACGTACAATAGACTTCTGCCAAATGTCAATCATATACAATTATTTTAGCTACATAGGTCTTTAAATATTGTTTTATTCTTACGTCATAGTTTCTTGTGATTTTATCTTATATTAAAGACACTTTTTTTTGAACGTATCAAAATTGATTACTGTTTTTCTTTTTTTCTCGTTTCTTTCTTTTTTTTTTCTTGTGAAACTTGACGTGCAATTCCATACGTATTTATGGATAAGGCGAAATAAGTATGATCATATGATGTAGGGAGAAGGGGGTGAAGCAATGAATAACATAAAAAGTTAGGGTCTAACATTTATGTTCGTATTTTACTTGGCATGCGGCAGTCTTCTAGCAGCTTTGTATTATAACAATTGAATATACATATATATTCGATTAAAAGTATAATAATAATAATAGTAAACAATACTGTAAATTAAATTATAGATTTAAATATTATACTGGTATGAAGTAGGTTTGTTCTGGGAGTGTGTTCTTGTGACCTCTCTCTCTCAAAAAAAAAAGATAAAAATTTGTGATATATAACCGTTCTTTATTTCAGTCTGATGATGTTATACAAATAATAATAATAATAATGGCCCATTTTGCCAGGGTCTCAAAAAATAGTTATATTCTTAGATGTAAGTTCAGAGCATGATGAGAAGAAGAAAGAAATGAAAAAAAAATCAAAAGACTTGAATGATTAATGTAAAAAAGAACCGTTTATTTCTATACTTGATAATGTTAAGAAGGATATTTATTTTAATAAACATATAACTTTATCTAAGTCTTTATCTTGCAAATCTTGTTTCACTGTAAGTCTCTCTTGGCTTTTACAGCATTTAGCTAACTTATAACTGATAATGTATTAATGTTGTTATTATATTTTACTACTACTACTATTGGTACTATTATTATCATTATTATCATTACCACTATCATCATCATCATCGTTATTATCATTATTATTATTATTTTGTACGTATCGTCCATTTGTCATTTTCATCAAATTAAATGTAGATTTTGTTAGTAAAATTGTTGGAGAAGCCATGATGCATATTTCGCGTACCGTCCATCCCTAATTTTCCCTTATATTCGGCAACACGAGATGTTCTATGAAATATTCACATAAGGACAAGAATAAAACAAGTTATTTACAAATAAATCACGTGAATGTATTTTTACAATCATATGTATTTTGTTGACAAGTCGTTGTCTATTCAGTAGAAATGATCAATGAACGGACAATGAAAAGTAAACTGTCAGGATTCATAAAAATCTAAGAAATGTTACTGTGTTTGAATTGTAAAACATTTGATCAAACTACTTACTTTCTAATAAACCGAGATCGAATTTCAAAAATGAAACTTTCAACTTTTCGGATTGAATCGGATTCAGGTCAAGGTAAAATTATTTTGCTTCAGTCTTATTTTAATTCAAAAATCTTGAATTTGTTAGCAGATTTCAGTTTGATTAAGCTGTACTTTGATTTATAAGGATTCCAAAAAATCTGCTCATGATAAATATGCAAATATTGTTATAGCATCTAATAAACATTTCAGCTTTTGTAGTAAATGTATAACAAATTTCTAACGAACAGTCCTGAATAGAGTTGTCATAATAACAAAAACCGGGCGTTTTGTGGTCACGTGGAATGTTTACATTTAGTTCAAAGTAACGATTTTGCGATTGCTGGATGTAATATGGGATGCGTTTTATTTGCCGCACTTTGAAGACAAAGGACATTAAACACTCATCTGATTAGTCAGCTTTTTCTAAACCTTCCCTCACGGAAAAAAACCCCAATTGGGTGTAAATTCGTACCCCTAACTCAAAGATAATGCTTATTTCCCATAAGAAAAAGTTAGGGGTACGAACTTACACCCAATTTGGGTTTTTTTTTCGATAGTTGGAAAATAAAACGTACGCTAAGTATCTGTGCCTATATAACGCTTATGTTGTAAAGTTACAAAGTTTTCATTTTGTGGTACTTAAGTTGTGAAGATTTTGAAAGTGAGTACGACAGATCGACACAGATAAACACACACTCGAACTCGAAAGTCGAACGCGTGCGACGATCAGGGACGTGAAATTGTCGTGAGTGCCAAATTATTCATTGCTACTCTAGTCCTCTGTGATTTGTCGCCAAATCGAAAGTCGAAGGGATCAAAATTAAGAATGGCGTCGGCTATGGACACCGACGAAGAGATTGAAATACCAATTGCTTCTCGGGGAAAAGGACCGAAGAAACGTTTCGAAGTGAAAAAGGTATTGATGAGAAACCGCAGTAACACTACTTGAAGTTCACAGTCAACCCACCTCGGTTCGAAACGACACAGACAATACTCTAACCTCTAATTAGCTATGTCATCGCACCGTCAACACTAGCTTACTTGTTATTTGTCGTAATATAACGAATTTACGTATTTGTTTCAGTGGAATGCTGTTGCTCTATGGGCCTGGGGTAAGAAATTCAAAATAACCACTCTAAGTTATATCTGATTCCGTACCAAAATCTAACGAAGTTTTTCGTCACTCGTGTTACACATTTTGCGACAAGATATATTTCGTTTGCCACTGTATTAAAGATTCTTATTTACTAGAACGTGTTTCTTCTCAGTGTGATCGATAGAATCGATGGAAAAGTTGAATAAGTCGACGGGTAGACTCGGCGAAATGCTTTTACAAATTTCAAAGGTCAATCCAATCTTATGCGATGTTTTTTATGTTGATATTGAAGCTGAGCGATGTATTGACTCATTGTTTCTAAAGTATTTTAATTATCATCGACTCTTGCGATCATCGGTATTCCCAAAACATTATTTATACTTGACCCTCTGCGTTACCCCTGAGTCGTTTGAAGCACAACCTGAATTTTCTCCTTAAATATCTCCGATATGCAAGAAGAGCTGGACCTGGCTCCAGTCCCTAAACAAAGTTATTGGTAGTGAGGACTTGAGAGCTAAGAGATGACTAAGTCCAGCAGTCTGTTGGTAAATAGTAATAAAGAGTACAAATCGATTGTGTGCCCTGAAAGACCCAGGAGTTTGACGGCATTAGTGGTTTGCAATAGTAAGTCAATTTTATTTGTTCCGTTTTGTTTTACTATTTTCAAATGTTTATCAATAATATAAAGGTTTCTTGAGTTCCTTATACAAATACGGCGTCATTTATGAACACATATTCCAAAATATAAGGTATGGAAGAGAAGAGCGCCGAGGAAGTACGTCATTATTCCAGAATTTTGATGAGGCTTTTGACGAAGAAGAGGATGGAAAAGAAGTTGAAGAGTTATTTCCGACAGTCAGGATGCCAATCAAGATTATCTCATTTTCGAATGTCTAAATAAATATACTTTTTTGAGCCGTGGAAATTGAAACTATTTTATCCCGAAAGGTCATCGTCTGAACTTTACAACCATACAGTATTTCTTCTTGATATTTATTTACTGCAGATATTCATTTTTTTTAACGAATTCCAATTTTTTGCAAATGACTATGTGAATTCTGATTATTATTGCAAAAGTATTGATACATTTCATTGTAAAAACGATTGGAGCGTGCAGTAGAGACCCAGGGAAGTATCCATAGAGCTTTCCAGATTTTTAAAAAGACTGCAAGATGAAGAAATACAGGACAGGACATAAAAGATTCAGGGGCTCCGCGGAAGCAGTAACAAAAAAAAAAAAAAAAATTGGGTTCCGTGGAGGGTTAATTCCTACTCTCACGCTCTCTCCTTCTTTGTGCAGATATCGTGGTCGACAACTGTGCAATTTGTCGAAATCACATCATGGATTTGTGCATCGAATGTCAGGCTAACCAAGCTTCCGCTACTAGCGAAGAATGCACAGTCGCCTGGGGGGTGTGTAACGTGAGTATTTGTCAAAAAATGTATCATATTCTCTTATCACTACGTCTGATTCTGTCTTACGATGCGATCATTCGTCCTAGTCAGCAATAACTTGAAAAGCGACACCTCCAAAGCTTGCTCCATTTATAATCACCGGTAAAGAAATGTGATATAGTGTTTATAAGTTGACTTTCATCATTTTGTTCCTATTCCATCTTTTCTTATTTTAATTATGATTACACACATTATTGTTTTCATCATCATTACTCTGACTGTTGATATTAACTCTGTTTAATTTCCGTTGCGCAGCATGCATTCCATTTCCATTGCATCTCTCGTTGGTTGAAGACTCGCCAGGTGTGCCCGTTGGACAATCGTGAATGGGAATTTCAAAAGTGAGTATTGGACATGTACAGACTTAGTATATTGCTTGTTTGCTTCGTCTATATTGTCGTTTTTTTGTATCTTATGTTATTCTGTTTCATTTCTTTCACTTGCTTAACTCACATCAAAGAATTAAAAAAAACTCATCTCTCTGACGTTTTGATCTTCACGATTTTTGGGGCAGATATAAAATTGTTATACTCAGGGTATATTTCTACCAGTCTGTGAATTCAATTTGATACAATTTCAACTTTATACGAAATCAACGGCGAGGGAACAAATCTGCATGATTGGGAAGTAAAAATTCTAACCAACGCCTGCTTGGCAGTTAAAAATTGTAATTGGAATTAGTGGTTCTAGATAACGATTAATTCCTCTATTCTCGGTTTCAAACACAATATTCTCAACAATTTTCAGAGATTTTTCCCAGAACTGCAGTTCAAGTAAAAATAACCTGCTGTAATTAGATTGTCACTACATGACCGATGAAAGAAAAAAACTGATTTTCGGTTCACTGTACCTCGAAACTCTCATACTAAATTTAGGACATTCAGCTACCAATGTCCCATGTTCGATAAAAATCGGCATAATCCTATGTAAAACATGCATGATAATTTACGTATTATATTGCCGTTAAAGAAAATGAGTTTAGCAGGAACTGAAAATGTCCGAAGATTTGGACCCTGACAGTTTGTAAATGTTAATTCACCGATTGTTTTACGAATTCTATATTCAACTGAATCTATGAATAACGGTACTACTTTTCCTTACATCCCCGCATCCGCTTATGCGTCTTTGCATCCGCTCCATCTTACTGTGCGTTTCATCGGGTGTGATAACTGCTGCCTTGCATCCTGACATCAGGGTTGTTACGATCTTTTTAGATGAAAGCAAAAAGTTATTAGGGATTCTTATTCTTTAAAATATATTTGAAATTTGATACAATTGCACAAAAGTATCCGGTATTATTAATTAGAGATACACTTTACTCAGAGCTAAATTCAATAATGTGACTCGCGATTGATGAATTATTCGAACACGTACAACAAATTTTGTTCGATACGTTTTGTCTGTTTCGAATTTCATTCATGGTAATATAGTCTTGAGGTAATTCAGTATTATATTATATTTTCCGGCAAGGTAATTTGTTCTGTTTTTTCCAATAACGGGAAATGATTTTTACACAGAAAAAAAAAGAATCAATACAGAACTCTGATTTTTGTAACAACCCTGAATTCACTTTTATCGATTTGTAAGTTGTTTGTTTCTTTTCGCGTATTCAAGGTATGGCCACTAACCGGATGCTCGCAGTCGACGCGAACAACAGAACCTTCAAGAACTACGCGACCGACCCTGGTGTAATGAAAAAACAATTTCTACAAAATTATCAAAATCTGTTACGACTGCTTTCACGTTTCTTCTGAAACAAAAGAAAAACATAATAGTAAATTATTAATCATTCTTAAGTATCGTCTAATATCGTACGTGGTATAAAGTTAACAAGTAATTAACATTTCACTTGCAAGCAAGTTATTTTATTTCGTTGCTGGACCGCTATTTCGTCACGCTTCAGCTGAAGTATTGCCACTCTCGACGAAGTTATTTAAATTATCTCCTCTTCTTTATACGTATACGTAACGATCGTGTTTCTAGATTTAAAGTCGTCGTTTCGCTATTTTGTAATTAATATAGGTATCAAAGCTTGAATAAATTAAAATGATAAATCGTAAGTATACACATTTAGCCTTATCTTATAGCTGAAATTAACATGAACGTATATTAATGCAAGCATTTCCCTCCTGTAATTTCGTTATTTTATTACACAGGAAAGCTACGTGTGCTAGGTATTGTAATAAGTCGTTTAATAACGACAATGAACGTGTGAATTTAGATTAGCAAGATTCTTGGGAGTTTATCTTTGAAAATCCAATTTGTCCTACTAATAATGGAATAATCGTTAATCTTCGTCTTGTTTTGTTTCGTTTAACCGTACAGCGAAGCAACGGCAGTGAAATTGAAAATGATTTACATGCGAATCCGACCTCTTCTCCATTTCGCCCAGAGGGGAGTATTTTTTTTCTCTATCCTCTGGATGTAGCCTCGTACATACGAAAGAAGGAAATGTAGGGGCGAATGGGGACTTTAGTAAGGGCTCCTTGACTCTTCATAAATGCCAGTTGCTCTCTAAGGATCTAATTTTCGCTCTATGCTAGGATTAGAAGCCAGTCGTCGCGATTTCAACTCACCGCCGGTAAAAGAATTGTCGCGCATCTTTTCTCCGTCTATTCAAGACCAGAAAATCGGGAAACTCTCGTTTTGATTTTACTGAAAAGTTCGGAAACGTCAAGGGAGGAAAAAAATTATATATTTCAAAAATCTTTCCGTCCGAAGCGAGTACAATGATTCAACATACAATCGAAAAATAAATTCAGACAGCGAACAAATCTGTTTCTCACGAACTGCACGCCGTTTTTTCATTCGCCAATTTTTTTACCCCCGTGAAAGTGACGCTTTTAATGAATATCTCTATATTTTTTTTTTTGCCAAGTAAAAATTTACCGTCAACCACCGTGCTACGTGAGAAAAAGGTAATATCATGGAGTCAGGCTAAATTCACAGAGAGCATGTGCCAAAACTTTTGCAAGGATGAACTGCGGCAGGTCGGATAATCGGATCATCCAGGGTGCAATAAAAAAAGGACAAAACACAAAATGGCGCTCGTGGCTGTTCCTTTAGGTCCTCCTTTTTTTGTCGCTCGGAAGCCGCCCACGCCCGCAATTTTAAATTTATTTCGAATTACATTCGAAATATCGGTCGACTTCAAATTTACCCGATGTAATAAATTTCTTCTCTCACGTTCTTTCTCTTTCCAATTAATCAGTGCAATATTAAACCAACAAATTTTTCGGATCGACAAGTATTTTCGTAATCAAAATTTCGTTGTGCAATTTCACTACGCAGTTTCATGCTTGACGTTAAAATCGTTTGGAATCGATGTAGTAATTGAGTTTTTTTTGTTAAAAATAAAAGTAACAAATAATATATCGGGAAAGTCGTTTTATATAAAGTTTTTGCAATTTAGATTCGTCGGAACGGATTCATCTTCCTTAAATTCTACAGCTTATTCTCATTAATTACTATCGAAATCCCAAGGAGTTGACAAACTTTGCGTTTCGCTAATCCATAGATGATCTACATTTAACGGACCAGCAATTTTCTCCGACATCTGGCTTAAAGTCGCTATTTGCAACGTAACGACACCGGGTTTTTTTTCCTTTGACGGATCGGCATAACTTGCGTCAATACTCCTCTGTCTCACCCGTTTTTTCCCGTGCCATACCTTCTCCTTTCCCCACGCCGGTTACCTGCGCTGCGGGAGATGGAACGTAAATACGATTTCCACCCACCCCTGCAGGAGAGGCTTAGCGTCGCGAAGGCCTCATTTCCGCCGGAAACAGGACTCCCACCTTCTCGCCTCGCCCGTCGCCAAAGGCCAATCGAATTAAATACATTCCCGTTGCGCGACCAATCAGCTTGTTTTGTCTCTAACTCTTCGTCGCTTAGTCTCTCTCACTCTTTTCCTCTTGTTTTCTCCCTCCCTCCCTCCCTCCCTCCCGCCACTTTCTCTTCCTCCCTCTGTCCAGAGTTTCACCTTTTGCGGCCTCGGGCGGTCCGAAATGCTGATTTGATTCCGTTATCCGCAGTTTAATCGCGACGAGATTGCGGGAGTAGTTTCATTTCTTCGTTAAATCCATATATACTAAAATTCTACACATACTGCAGTTTCATTGATTCACGGTTGAGTAGATATATAACTCTGCCCTAAAAGTTTTCGTTCGCATAAATTGGACAGTTTTTTCGTTACTTTTTTGCATTTTATTTTTGGGACATGGTCGAATTTTCTGCAGAAGCCGGTTAGCACGGTTTTCATATTTTTAATTCTCAATCTTTCGACGTTACTTACCTCAATTTTCTCACATTCTACTTATACACACATCGCATTAAATCTCCCGGTCTTACATGCCGCCGATGCGATAACTTTCTGCCAGAAAAATTTACGAGGTTTTTTCTTCATCCTTCGCCTCGAACAAACCGAAGAAAAAAAGAGAGAAAGAAGAAATTACATACCATCTCTGCAACTTCAAGATAAATATTGTGCAATCAATTTTTTATACTTCAAGTTTATCATGTGCGACGTTTATTATTTTTTAATCAAACATGAACCCTCGTCTCCGTTACTCTTCCCACCAAGAACACGAAGAACACGTAATATCTACGTACATTCTATACTTTTACGCACACACACACACCAAAGTTATCGTATGATCTCGAAAAAGGTCGACGAGCTTACGCATGGCCGAGTCGGTTCATGGTGGAAAATTTCTCATGCATCGAACACTCTGGACTCTCGTTTTATTTTTAAATATTTCACATCCCATGGTTCTTGGTTCCTCTTATTCTCCTTATTTTTATCCTACTTCCGTTTTCTTCTCTTTATTCTTCAAAACCTCTCGTCCGGACTCGTCCATCCATTATCCGCATCCCCGATAAATCCGCGAAGCGTTTGAGCTTCCCGTGTTTGGCGGATATATCAACGTTTCTTAACGTTGTTTTGCATCTGTTCGTCCGTCTTGTCGCGTCCGTATACACACGTACATGTATATATCCATACACCTACTCACCGCCAGAGTTTACCAAGAAAATCCTCATCCCTACCGCAGCCGGAAGGTACACACGTTTCAGTAAGTTTTCACCGGAATTCTTACTACTACCCCACAAGACTTTACAACGGTCCGGACGGCTGCTATACTTCCGAACATTTCCATGTACGTGTGTTGAACGGGGACGAAATAACAAAAATAAAAATAGACAGCGGCCGCGTTTTACGCGGCGGAGGTGCGGACGTGAATCGTCCCTCTAAATCCTTGTTAGATCCGAAAGAAAATAAAACGTAAAGCTGAAAGATAAAGGTAAAAAATAAACCACAACGTCCCAGCGAAAGAGGGACCCATCCATGGTATTCCGTTCTTCGTTTCCCTTCGGCACGATCTTCGTCCATCGTCTTGCTCTCTGACGGACAAGATTCTATCTATGTATGAATTACCTGTTAAATCGTAAAAACGTCAGGTAACGTACGATCCCTGTTACTAATAACGAATACAAAATTATTCCTCAAGTATCCACGCTCTCGAATCCAGCTTGTCGATAACTCAGGGATCTTCCCGAAGCCGTCCTTACGCCGAGCGACCGACAAAATCGAGGGCACTCCAATGGTCTAAGTAGATCAGAAACCTTCGGGTCTCCGGGTCTTCGAGGCGGACGAAGCCAAGCTCCAGGTCGGCAAAGGGTTGCTAAGAGCCCTCCGCTAGTCAACCCCAATTCCGGCCCTCAGTCAACCTCCAATTCGCGTCCGGACCACCGCTCGACCGCTCTCCCTGACCTCCGTCGCTTTTCCTCCACCTACCCCCATGTACCTGACGCTGCCGCTGCACGCCCTCCTCTTCGACCTCCTCGTTGTTCAGCCTGACGTGATTGCCACCAAAATGTGTTTACCGTAAACTGTATCAAACTGTCGGCCTGTGGTGCTGGCTCTCCTCCGCTCCGTATGACCCTTGATCGGCGAAAGTACGCGCGCTCTTTTTCTCTGTCCACCCGTACCTTCGTACGTATTCACGGCGAAACACTCGTCGATTTTCCCCGAGCTTGTTCGCCGGGTTTCATCGAGCGTACAACCGCCACTTCACCCATGTCCGTTTCAACCCTACAATCGCCTAATGAAACTCGATCGTGGAACGTTCCCCAACAATTATTGGATCTCTTTAGGATTAATCAGTCGGGAAGGTGATGAAAAAATATAACGTAACAAATTGTTCGAGTTAGAGCGTTGATCCGGGGTCAACCATTCTTCGAGTCAAGTTGCACACCGCGATTTCACCCAGACTTTTGGCATTGACGTTGATACGTGTAAATTCGTTTCAAGTCACGAGCACGTGTCGTTGGGTCGTTTTACATCAAGTCACGCAAGTCTGTACTCGAGTTCACTCGAAGTCCTTCGAATTCGTAAATTAAAGTCATTCGTTCGAGTTCGACGGTCTATGGATTCGGATGCAGGCTTCACCGCAGAACGGTTGACCCCTTACAGCGATGCCGTTTTACTTCCCAACTTTATAAATACAATTTAGGTAAGATTACATCGAATAAATGGAGTGCGCTTGAGGTATCAGCTTGGCGTTTGAGCGCATCCAGGTGGTCTGTACTTGTAGCAGCTCTTCCAAACCTCGAAAAGGCAAATCGCGGAGTGAAACCTGAAGAATATTGCCAGCGGCATCGATACGTGAGTGATTATGGTCCAGGCCCAGACACCGAAGAATTCAATGTGCTGCGGACGGACTCCGGCTCGAGATTTTTCCAGAGTATTTACCGACCAGAGCGCGATGTTCGCTACTATCAGGAAGGTAATTAGCTCTTTTCCCGGCTTATCGTACGTCGCCGAACGTCGCCTCCAGGCAACCTGGGTGGGAGAGTGACAAAAATGGAAAAAGTAATGTCGATATTAAGCCGCGTTCCCTGAATTTTCAAAACATTTTTCCGTATGATATTCGACACGGGTGTTTACGTTTGTGTTCACGTTTCAACGTTCGAGAAGTAAATATTTATCCGTCACGGGTGATCGGATGTATTTAGTATCGCGAACCCTCTCGTTTACCCAACAACTGTGTACGTATTCCCTGTCGCAGGTTCACAAACAGACAGTCCGACGGTATTCACGTGAAGCGGATCGTGTATTTCATCCTCGGATGTTGGAAAAATGTGTCAATATCATACTCGATTATCAGCTATACACATTGTGCGAACGTATCTATAGCTAGGTATACAAAACCAACCGTGACGCGGTGTACGGTGTATGAAAAAGCAGCGAAACAGTGATATCGCGTGTCTAATGGTATGAGAACGTACGCGCCGTTGTTCGACCTTTTACCACGCGTAAAGGTAAGAAGGTGTATTTTCTCACCCTTTATGTATTTACGCGAACGAAATGAAGATGCGTTGAAAAACATTGAAATTAAGAAATGGATCAATTAACGGTAAAAGGTGGCATGTATTGTCGGTTATGCCTTTTCATCGCCAACTTTACGATGAATAATCACGTACGCTTATGGTGTATGGTCGCATGTGCCTACATGACGTGCGATCTTATACCGTTACTTTTGATATTATTTTTTGAGAAAATAATGAATTCTCAACATTCTTCCCGAAATTGACGAATCTTTACGTTTCAAAGGTTTCTCCATCGTTGTAAAAAAAAATTTATCATATTATTTATAAATTTGACGAATAAAAATATAGTGTGGTGCTGAAAGGGCGTATCCACCAAACACGAGGCCTTTTACCTTTATTTATTTCTTTCGGCTAATTTTAGTGTAAATACGCGTTTTGAAGTGGTTTCGTAGCAAATGCCGTGGAAAAAAATCTTATACCATTTTACCATGAAATTCACTTTCTACATGCATACGTCCTTATATAAGGGAGGTGTTGGTATAGCTTCGACAGTCTAAAATCATACCTATTCGTAGGATTTTTTTTTTTTTAGAGAAAATTTAAACCCCTCGAGCCATCTGAGTTTGAGGACTTTATTATTCATAGTTTTAAAAACACTTCAGAATTTATTCATTGAAATTAATAACAAGATCGTGCGTATAAGTAGCGAACAACTACGTTTTCAATCCGGTAGCGCAGATTACTTGGTCAATTTTTATCCGATCGTCTTGAAATCTTGACACAATTTTTAAAACTTGTTTGTCGATTCGAGCTCGGGGCTAGATTTTTGAATTTCAATTCCCCAATTTTTTTAACATCATTCTGATCTGATGTATTGGAAAAAAAAATTTTTTTTTCAACATTCGAGCTGTGAGCTCTAACCCAAGAATATGTTTTTGTCTCAAAAAAAAGTTTTCTACCCGTTAAAAGTTGAACAATGATGTCGGGATATGCGCCATCGCAAAAGCTCCCGAGTTCGGAGTCGTTGGCTACTTATACGCCCCATTCCGCCATTTTGTTATTAATTTGACTGAAAAAACTCTATAATGTACTTGAAACTATAAATAATAGAGCCCTCAAACCCAAATTCTTCCAAGCGTTTTAATTTTCTTTCAAACTGTACCCTCCCCTTAAACCATTGGATACCTCGGCGATATTTCTTCCCAGTCGTTGCCCAACGAAAGCGGGGCACCCGTTATTGTAACGTGATCGGCCGGGCCTTTAGTGCAGTATATTAATCCTCGAACGGTCGTATTGCAGAGCTGTGAAATGCAAAACCTTGTTGCGCGAAACGCAGTGACGCGGCACGGAACGACCGCGTTCGGTGGCAGGTGTGTGCACAGTTTAACCGCGAACACAGCGTGTATCAAAGTGGCTCGACAACGTCACGGTATAATCCTGGCAGGCAACGGGAGAAATTTCTATCTAATTTGTTGTCACTTACCTTAATGAGCAATGTTTGAACGGTGCTTTGAACGAGTGCCAATATGTCGGCGGTCAAAGCGATACCCCAGCGTGGACCAGTTGTCAGAAATCCTCCCACCACGCTGAACAAACAGTGCAAGTAAACTCCTGCTTGAGCCGCCGCCAGCAAAGTCGCGTCCAGGTTCTGGCCCTTCGCTGGTTTTGGCTCTAGGTGTCGTAATTTTATCGCGCCTCCAACGGATGCCATTATACCTGTTGACGTGAGAAGAAGTAAAGAAAAACAACTCCTTTCCGATCACTCGAATCGCGATTTCTCGGCATTATTCGACAATGAAAACGAGTGAATATCGTTTAACATCGATGATTGTTTCACCGAAGTAAAAGTTGACATCGTGATTACGTATTTCATGATTACCTGTATGTTGTACAGCGATTACGAGATATTACTTGACAGATAAATTTTACTTTGATTACGCGATTTCTCATGATTTCTAAGATTTTATACGACTTGCAAAGAGATTCCTGTAATCCTAAATGATTTCTCATGACTACCGATGATTTACCTTGACGATTACTTATGCAGAATTTTATTCTAATTTTACCGAATTCAGTCCGATTACGGAGATTACGATACGATTTCGCATAACATTGACACCTCGGTCGTTTCGTCGAAACATCCCTTACTCGATACGATTTACTTTGTTCGATTTACCTCCAAGCAGTATGCAAGCCTCAAGGGCCGTGACTTGTTGCACGGCGATGTCGGGCTTTTCTTCTTTCAGTACGAAGAACATGATCAAGCTGAGTATGGTTGCAGCTATGATCAATATACCGGCGAACAATCCCCTGAAGAAAGAAAATAACGAACACGTTCATCGATTGTTCAATGTAGGGCGTTGATTGCTAATGGGTAAAAATCACCGAATCTTTTTTAATTGATGTGAGTGTATGTAACACCTTTGACCCCGTAGTAAGAGAAAATATCTCATCGCCGGACGCGACGCGGTGAAATCATATTTTGTCTGTACATTTCGGTGACGCGTCTCTTTATTATACGGATGGAACAAAGTAAAGGGTCGTGCTCCGTTCATGTCCGAGAAACTTACGATATTCGAAAATGAAAAAGCATCATGCAAATCTTTACAATCCTGACTCGCGGGCGCAAAATCTTGGCGGTAATTGAAAATTGATTAGAACACTTGCTTGTGTGCGCTGCTGCAGTCTATGCTCAGTTGGTGAATAGATCTTGTAAGACTTTCGCTTCTTGTCGGTTTCTCATCGATCCTTTTCCACATCTCGAAGAGTATAACCGCGCAAATTAAACTGAACTCAATAGTGCAAGGGAAAAGGAACGGGCTCGCATTCGTGAGAAGTCCCGACAATATTCCACGCCGACTTTCGTGTTCGTTTTCCAGCTGGTCAATTTCGTGACGTGTCTCTTGTATCAAAGCCTGTTAAACGAAAGTAAACATTTTTACTCGAACAAAACGAAGTGGCCAATGATTAATTAACAACCCACAGTGCTTGTGATTTTCGCACTCTACCTGCAACCATTCGCATAAATTCGTTGCGATCATGTGCATGAGACCCAATTTGGCGAGGGCGCCGTGCCTCGCGAGTTCCAAGTCTTTGCTGTTCAAAAATATGAAGTGCATCTGGGCTGTGACCAGAAGGAGACGCGCAGCCGGCGTTAGTGCGCGTAGAGCACCCGAGGAGGTCGCTATTTCGGCACCGATTTGCAACCCGGTGAAGACCAGAGAACCAGCACCGAAGCCAACAGCGCCAAGTCGGAGACAGAAGCTGCCGTACTGCTGAGCCTGGAGGTATCACCGAATTCGGTATGTTTGAAAACCAACTTTACCAACTTAGGTGTAAAATACTTCCTTTGAAACAGCGTCTCTTCGACATGTAAAAAGCACGCAACCGAGGAATCACCTGAATTATCGGCGGTCTGCCCGAATCCACGGGAAACTCGTAGATCTTTTCCTCCATGTTGTGCTTTATCAGCAACCTCTTAACCGCCTTGTCCCTCATGAGCGTGGTGTAGAGCATCACCACAAATGCCACACTCATCAAGTACAAGTAGAGGTAGTAACCCTGTCGAGTATGGAGAACGAAATTTTTGTTATCCGATAGTTGGTCGACAGGAGTCAGGTGCTGTATGAGGTGCTGTGTCGTCGAGTCTGCGTTAGTCCGTAAGTTACACAATCGAATGCCAATAAGTCGGTTCAAAACTCGCGTTTAAGCCATCGGAAGAAAGAGACTTGGATCGATGGGATCGGAGTGTTTGGGAGAAACGGTGTTTTTGGATCCGTCGAGTACAGGGTACGCTGCGAAACAACGTTGGGCTCGGAATTCCCGCGGTCGGTTCGCTACCATGTTTTTACAGACCTGATCGTAAGCCGTCGGCACACCTTTGCTAACGCTGGCGGTAACGGGTATGGCGACACCAACGACTACCAGAAGTTTCGCGTAAAGTGTGCTCAGAGTTGACATAAGCTCCTGGTACTTGTGGTTGTACTTCTTTTCCGTGGGCGGCGTCGGCGGCGTTGGCGGCGTGGGTGGCGCTGAAACAGGAAAATCGCGCCTCCGAGGTCAACCAATTTCTCCGAAAATACCTTCCAGTCGCGCACCCCGTGCTCAAAGCGGTTCAACTACCGTCCACGTAACTTAGTCCAAACTTACTCCACTCACCCTTCGCGACGTCCATGTTCACCAAGGGTCCTGCCGCTGTGCCAACCGGCGTTAATTGCAACATCGTTGGCCGGAGAGGGTGATGGTCTTGAATATGAGAAATCGAGAGTTGGCTTTCGTGCCGCTGGCCATAGTCGTGATCGAGTGACACGGCCGAGGGGAGGGATATATTACTTCCCAGTTCGGTCATCAGAGCCCTGAAACGCGATGCGAAAAATTCACATTGGTTATTATTAACATACAAGCGATCGTCGAAGTGGTTCGTTCGTTAGCGAAGACCACCTTCGACTTTACGCGACTTCGATGGATTGGTTAACCGAACGAATGCGTTAACAAGTCCGTCCAAACTATTTTTAACGCTCCTGTTACTCGAGGGTATCGCAGAGGTTGCTTTTTATCCATTCATCGTCCTTGTACGACGGGGCGAGGAATCGAGCTTCGCGCATACGTGCTTGCGGAGGCGAATGTTGAGGGGGATGAACTTAAATGGAACTGTTGAGCCATTGTGTTTGCTTGATTAAATGAACGAAGGTTCAATGACGCTTTGCACCACAGTTACAGATACTATTATTACACCCGTTGTTTCCGATACTCGATATACGGATGTACGCTGGGATGTGGCTAGACCCGCATTATGCGCCTCTAGCATCTTACGCACGCGCTTCCCTGAGTGCATTTATGCCCTACACGTATTTCTGTTATCTGTCAGTGAGTGAGCGAGTGAACGAGGATGTGTGTAAACGTATTGTAAGGCTACAAAGTGGAACGCATCTCGTATCGATTGCATTTCTGTCTGGGAACTGAAACGGGAACGCCCGCTTTTCTTTTGTACCTATCTCTTGCTTAATGGACCTTTTGACAGGAGTAAGTGAAAATTCGATACCGCATCGAGGGGTTTCAAGGGTCGTCAAAAAATGATGCAGTCAATCAGTTCCCCCTTCGCCCTACATCAATTAACGCTGATACAGGCAATTCCTTTGACAATGATATCGTTTAAGAGAATATTAATACTGTTTCGTTTGCTAACAAAATCTACTCAAATTGACATATCGTTGGGATATTGATTAAGAATTGAGCCAAGTTTTTAAAATTCATATTGATTCTATGCTGTTGAAAAAGAAAGAAAAAAGTTTTTCGTATCAGTTACCCGAGTAAAGCTCTTCTCTGGTTCATGACAGCGTTTGCTATGCTTTGTCTCCTCAGACTCAAACGCTTGTGGGGATTATCTATTCGTTCCATGTTGATGTGCATGTCGGGAGAATGTTCGCTACCCGCAGGAGGCGGCATCGGAATTGGCTCGTTGCTCATCTTCGAAAAAGAGTTACTCAGAAACTCTCGAAGTTCTGTAGGAAGAAGAAAATTTTTTTTTTAAAGAAGTCGATTTTCTGTGATAAATATCACGATTTAAGGAACAAGCACAATGGTATTATTCAGGCTTGTTGAAATTTATTTATAAAATCACAACCATTATCAATATTTGTACTGCTATGCACCGAACTGTGAACGTGATAATCATTCTTATTTTCGTATACAACGTTACGTCGGTGTGTGCTCTATTCTCTTTAACACGGATCATGACGAAAAATTTGGCCCGCGTGATTCGTAGCGCGTTAATATTTCATGCTCTGTTTGACAAATCAATACGTTTGATTAGTATACGTGCGAATGACTGACACCAAGTTAGCGATTGAAGCGGGCCAATGGCATTAAACGTTGCTTCCGACGTATCTGTACAAAGACATGCTCTTGTAGACTTGCGAATATCGAGTATCACCCACTTGTCCGAAGACTGTTGTTTGTCACATAGTTATTTACGTACTACTGCCGTGATAATTGAACGTTAATCCAATGATGCCGGAATTTGGAACAACATCGTTGTTGTTAGTGACTTGGATCGGAGAAACAAATCTCCAAATTCCTGCTCTACAGTTTTATTAATAGCAATATTAGTTTTTTGTATTTTCTCTTCTCGCTGTCAGTCGTTTAAGTCATTTTTCTCTATTTGTTCAATTATTTTCTATTCTCACACATAGCTAATGTTACAAGCTTATCAATATTGATAAGTACCTAATTCAATCTTACACTTTCTATCTATGAAATGTGAATTTTTTACGTTTTATTATTCGCGTGCGTCTAACATTTGGGGCATAAGACTTTAAACGGTAAGTCGATCGATATAAATATCTGAATGAAGCGGAAAAAAAATCGACGAACGTATAAATAAGAAAAATTGCTTACGTCAATGCTGTGTGCGGTATTTTCTTGGTCGGTTCGACTGCAGAAATTCCCCCTCGTTATTTGCAGATTCGCAAATCCTTTCCCAAGGATCAAAGCGGATTAAGCGTGGATTGAAATATATATGTATATGTATGTATTTTTTTTTCGAATATTTATATACGTATTTTTCGCCTTTTTTCTCTTCCAAATTTCAAACGACGTTTCGCGCGAATCTCTTACTTTCTTGTTTCGCTCTTTCGTAAAGTAGGCGTTATATAATGTATGTATGTATGAATGCGTATGTATATACTTAAGGCAGGCGAGGAATCGTTACTTGAACAATATCCAAAGTTTATCCAGTGACAATACGAAGTGCGGTGAAAACTTTTGTGTCACTTCCGAGTCAACCAGAAACTCACGTGGATTTTTTCCTTTTTTTTCCTTCCTCCCACGCGAACTTTCAATTTATTCCTTCGAATTTTTCGCCTCTTTGAATTTTTAGCAGTCGCTGCTCTCTCTTTCTCTCTCTCTCTCTCTCTCTTTCTCTTCGGAACTTCGATCGACACTCACGTCGGGTTTGTTTCGCTTTAAGGGTGTTTCTTCATGTTTGTTTTTTATACTTGGCTAAGCACCGGAATCACCTCGTTCAACTGGAGAATAAAAATATATACGTTTATACATAGGCATATGATTATCACCAAAGAAAGTAAAAAAGAAAAAAAGAAAGAAGTTTATACTTTGAGTAAATCATTTTCACAGTTTTTCTAATACGGAGAGTAACGAAGTTTTGTTATTTCCCAAAGCAGCGATGTCCGTGTGAAAGAAAAACCGCCCCTTTACTCTTCCCCTTTATATTTTTTTCCTTACAACTTATGGTAAGTAAAATGTTAAATTCGTTCTGAAATCGGTAGCTCGTCACGAGAGGAACGGGTTTTGGGTTTGTTGGCGGTGAAAAAGAATTCGATTCGCTTTTTCCTCACAACAAGTTTGAGAGATGATTTCTTCCCCCTGGCGTTTGAATCGCTCGTTCAAAACTCGCATCCGTCGTATTTTCTAGGCTGTTTTAGAATGCAGATTTTTGTAATGGATTCCGCGATCGAAGTGTTCACCGCCTGTCTTTTTCTTTTTTTTACTTTTCTTCTCCCTTCCTTACTTTCTTCCTTTTCTCATTCCCCAAGACCTCTTTCGCCGGGATTTCACACTGTCCTCCAGGCCTCTCTTCGAGAGCAGCAGCGACGGGCGCGAAAAGCTGGGACGCGAATTCGTAAAATCGTCCGGTAAGCGGCAATATGTAACCTCGGCATCTATCTTTGCGAATTAACACGTCTCTTCACGCCCCACCACGAATTGCTTGCACAGCGACGGAAATCTTTTTAGCGTAGATCGAGACACGAACATGCCACGCCTTTAGGAAGATGCTTTTTGCATCACTGCACAATTATATTTACAGCTTTTCAACACGCCGTGTTTACTCTCGCGGATTGTCAAGCTTAAAGTGTCACAGCTGATCGTGTCAAAACGATTTCAAAATTTTTTCGCAAAAATTCATTCGTCTACTCGTTTGACTTTAGATGCTGGAATTCATTCTCCGATCGTTAATTACAGTCGGTCAAAAATAGTCGGATGAAATTATTCGCTTGTTCACTCTTACTTCAGACAGCGTGATATGTGCGTCACTCTACGACCGAGACGCGAAATGGAACGAAAGAGAAAATGTCCATGTTTGACTTTTCCTATTTCGATTACAGAACTTTTCGGAGTCGTTTAAAAATAAAAAAAAAAAAAAAATAAACAAAAATCACTGAACCACGATACTTCGGTTGAATTTAGGATTTTTCATTGTTTTTGATAAATAAATATACCGTCGAAGTAATTTACATATTTTTCGGTGTAGCTTGAAATTTATATCGATCAGAGGGAACGAAATATTCTCTAAGACGCACAAATTTCTAGAGCTAATTTTGTCGATAATTTTCCTTCGAATTTGATTCCAGTAGAAAAAAAAGAAAAAAAAAAAAAAAAACATCTGTACGAAACAATATTTTATACATTCATTTTCAGCGAAATTTTATTCATTTATTTATACATGGAAATAACGATCAACAGATAGGAAACAGAAACGAAGCGCAGTTTCGATGCTATTGACACACGGCAATGAGATTTTAAAATCTATACACGACGAAACAAGTTGAAGGATATTATTATAGGCTGGGTGTTAAGTGATCTAATTTTTAGTACACTTGTCGAGCCATATCGAGGAAATAAGTATCTCGTGGCAAAGATAACAAGTGTAATAGCGCCTAGGTTCAGACATGCCGTAAAATTCTGTAGTCTGCACAATTATAATCATTCGAGTACAGAGAAGAACGTTCGTTGAATAATTCATTCGCTTTCTTTGTGACAAATCACATTTTACTTTAACTTCTTCGGATACAGTTGTGCGGATAAATCGGCGATAGTAATGAAGAAACAAAAAAAAAATAACATCAACACCGACAAAAGAACGAAATAAAAAACAAAAAAGGAAAAGAAATTGTCGAAACTTTTTAATCGGAGAGCGCAAATCACGCAGGTGAAGTGCACGAAGCTAGACAGAGCTTTCAGGAGGGTTGCAGAGCTGGGCAGAGAACGGAAGTCAGTTCACCGCTCATCTGCGTCAGGGGGCGGGAACAGGGGAACCGGAAGTGCCCGGATATGAGCTTCCGGCGCGAACAATTTGCAACGTGAAATTGAATCATCGACTCCGATAATCGTCGCGTCTGCTCGAAGTTCTGCAGAGGTTGAACGGTGACTCGAGTGGAATTATCAGAACGATAATAAGGGGAAGATTTTATGAAAAATATAATTCCCTGGCAAAACCTTCGGGAAAGGGGGGGAAGGGAGAAAAAAATCGGCTTAAACTTGAGCTGAATAAAAGGAATTAGTACCGTCGGAAATGAAGCTTTAATATGAAAATCGTCGTCAGGTTTTTCTCTCTCTCTCTCTCTATATATATATATATACATGTGCATATTATATTGAAAATTGAATATAGATATAAACATAAAGCAAAAATTCAGCTCGCATTCGAATTGCAAATACGTTTTTTTTTTTCATCGTATCTACTTATTCCGGACACCCGTTACTGGAAATATTTACACCACAGTAGGCGCAATCATCGCGCGTGTACCAATTGCCATTCACCCTTTTCCCGCCTTCCGTGTCAAGCCGAGCGTTTACAAAATACAAACTGAATTCCGCTATCAATTCGGTCACACTCGTTACTGCACAATTCTGTCCTACGTTCCATGTTATAACCGAAAATTCGCGGTGCCGGGAGGGACTCGAATTCAAGGATCGTCGATATTTTTGTCGAAAGAAAAAAAGGTAATTGGGCGGAGAAATTAAATCGCATTCAATCGAATTATCAGCCCGCTCATTATATCGCGAAGCTAATTACCGAGCTCCGCTGTTCGTCGAGGTGTTAATACCGCGTACAGGTATGAATAATTCGAAACTCTGCATTACCGATATTATAGAGAACGTAGACGGTATCAACGGGCGTCGAAGCCCTCAGACGAAACATTCAGCGAAAGCTACACACGCAGTTTGATTGAAATGTAACAACAATAGGAATCGAGGATCGAATTGCGTACAGGAGGTGAACTATTGCAGCACGATTATAGTTTATTCGTCAATCAAGAGAAGGTGACCGACGAACCGCGACACATTTTTTGAACCGGCAACATGTATTACATACGTACACGAACAATATAAATCGTCGATGCATTATTTAACTTTGTTTTAAAGGTACAGCGTACGACAATATATATTTATACATGGGTAAATACAGGTGATCAACGAAAGCGGCGAGGCTTGTCCAACAGAGACTCTGTACAGGCATATCAATATCCATCCTTTCTATTTACACAACAATCTATACGTAGGGAAAATTTATTCCAATATTTTCAATTAAAGTTAGACAAAGCCCTGCGGTTCGATAACACCTACAGCGCTGTGTGTTTCCAACAACGATCGGCTTCCACCTATCAAGCTAAAAATATCCATCCAACACTTCTCGCGCCTTCCTTCTATTATTCGACTTCACTGCAGTTGTACTAAAGTCCTCGATTCAGTTTCCGACGATTGGCTGTGTTCGGATGGAACGACATGACACTTGAAACGGAGTCGGAATATCTGCGGAATTTCTATTTTATCCTCATTTGTAAATATATAAATTATAATCGCTCGATAAGTTGTTCGAATAAAATTTCAAATCTTTTCTTAATAATCAACGATGCCTAATTTTGGGGAAAATGCATCGGCTTAAAATATTTCAATTCAGCTCACTGCGAAAACAGTTAGTTTTTGTCTGCGGAGCAAGTCGCAGTGAAAATGCCAGGGTGAGGTCAGACGCTGTGAACGGCGCGGGCGTGTAAAATGAACGTAAACGTTCGTAACCGCGTTTAAAGCCTTGGAGAGTTAATTTTGCAAATTGGCAAAAAATTTCCGACGAGCCAATATGTACCATCTGCCCGTTACACTTGTAGAATGTGTATAGAGTTTCAAAAAGAACGCAGCTCTGCTTTACTTAATATTCACGCTTCCACGGTTATTTACGATTATTTCACCTAAAGCTGCGATGAATAATGTAGCAAGAGTTTTCCATACGTATATACTACATACATATATATATATATATATATATATTGTTATGGAGTGTATATCGAGTGATTCATCGTATTTTAAAATCGTCGATATTATTTTCATTCTCAATATATATACAAGTATTCGCGTGTGTTTGAAAAATATATCGAAGCTCAGATTTTTTATTTCCTTCTCTTACTACCTCGCGAATTACAATTGCAACAGAAAATGAGGGAAAAACTAGGATTTATATATATATATATATGCGTAATATGTTTTTTCCTCATTTTCTGTTGCAATTGGAAATCGAGAGGTAGTAAGAGAAGGGAATAAAAAACCATATGCCGAATTTTATACCCTCGATGAGAATTTTCTACAGAATATTGCCATGTACCGTATGTATCTAGTGTGAAGTTCAATGAACTGTAAAGATGCGTAATACTTTTTTCGGTATTCGTTACTGATCAATATGTTAAAATTTATACCTCGTCGATTCTTCGGTATACATTATACGCGGTAGAAATGGAAAATAATAACAATAAACCAGTTTTCGTATTGGAAAATAAACAACACTAAAAAATATTTTACCATCAACCGATACATGCGAGAATTATTTATTTCACATAGTTGAGGTCAGGCAAGTCTTACGTGATTTTCAAACAATTTCAGTCTCTCATCGAGCCGTTTCCGGGTTCGTTCGTACCGTGCAAACACCCGTTATCGATTCGCGACGCAATTCGTATAGGTATGCTGGACAATAATTAGATGCGTATATAGCGAAGAGCTCGCCACAAATGTCACGAGCCTGTCAAGAGGACTGTCACCCACCGTTGGAGGGGGACAAAGATGACCAGCAGCAACCAACGTACGTGCAGCGCGACGAGCTGCCCATCAGGTAATTCGACTCGACAGTCCAATATCACTAATAAATATGAACGAACTTACGAATGGGGAGTAAAAAAACATCGAAATAAATAAATAAATAACCGTATATATATATATATACATAATGGACACGGGGTGGATAAAAATTTCCTTCCCTCATCGATCAACAATCGCTATCTCAATTAATTTACATCGAGGTGCTTCTTATTAAATACTGGGGTGAGCCAAAAAAAAAACTAAGCTATCGAATTTATGGTCTTAAAAGGACCTATATTTACTAAGAAAAAAATTCTTCCATTGGGAAAATTTTTTAGCTCAATTTTGAAAGGTTTCGGTGGCTTTTTCAAATTTCCCGTTTAAACAACATGAAAACAAAAAATTTACCAGGCATATTCTTGTAGAACATTAAATTCTTCAAAAAAAGGCCCTAGAGTTGATTTTTTAGACTTAAAAATTCGTAGAACTACGGGCCGTGAAAGTCGAAGTTTTTCCCCCACGGAAAATTTTTTTTCTCAGTAAACAGGTCCTTTTAAGACCAAAAAATTCGATAGTTAGTTTAGTTTTTTTGGCTCACCTTAATATACATTAAATTTGTTGATTGCCGTTTATCGTTTTTGTACAGTGCATCATACATATAATAATAATAATAATAATAATAATAATGACAATAATAATAATATCAGTATCCGAACCGAGTTTTTAGAAATTTATGAAATTTTTTAACTTTGATTAATCACGCGACGCGAAAGGATAGAGAAGGAGAGAAGAAAAAACAAACAAATGAAAGCAAAGGTGAAAGAAGAAAATTTTCGGAAAAGTTGACGACGTTAACTTGATATAAAAACTTGGATGAAGGAATGAGGGGAGTGAGAAATTCTCTTCGGCTAATTCATAAAAATCCTTCCCGTTTAGGCAGGAGCGAAGAAGATGCAGCCTTAATGAGGCAGGATGAGAAAAATTCTTGGTTATATATAACGGGAGGGGATATGAGGTACTCTTCGCCGAAGTAGCGAGCATTCAGTGACGTATCTTAACAATTAATCAAAAAACTACCCAGGGAAGCAACTCCGCGGACGTCGTGAAGGAGACATTAATCTCCCCCGGCATCCCGAGTCTTCGGGTCTTGAAGTTTTTCCTTTTTTACCTCTACCCCCCTCTTCCCCTCCATTTATTTCTGCACGCATTTTTATTTACCTTTGTTGCTCAGTTTCTCGCTCTCTCTCTATCTTTTGTAACGTTTTTTTCATTCTCTCATTTCACCTGCTCCTTTTTAGTTTACTTTTTGTACTTAGTTAGTCGTTTATATTCGGTTTATCTTTACCTTCATTTCTTTTTTTATTTGTTTTCAGTTTATTTCTACCGTCATCCTGCGCGTTGAATTGAATCGGTCAAAGATATTATACATGTGACATTTAGTACGTACGATATATCATGCACAGCTGTGTTCACGTGTTGCATTCAGAGGTACATATTTTTTTTTTTTTTTTATATCAGAAAGTTTCTAACTCGACGTTTAATCGGCAAATTTTTGTACCGTTTTTAGGTTTCTTTAGACCCTTTTTCCCGGGATAGATCGGGAGTATGATTTTAACTTAATATAATTTAATATATATAAAGCTCGATCATTTGTAATCTTGGACCAATTATAACTCGGATGCCAAAAATGTACTGCTGGTTATATTTTTATGATTTTTTTTCTCTCCAGCCACTAAGTTAATCACAAAAACGTTGTACAATTAACACAGAATTACGTTTGGTTATAATTACTAAACGTATCTTTTGTTGCAAAAATATGTTAAAAACTGATTCCAAGTGATTTTTAGAGAATAACAAACAAATTTACAAATAAAATGAGCCCTGATTGATAAAAATCGAACAAACCGTACGATTTTCGGGATAAAAACAGTTAACGGAGGAAAAATGCGATCCATTCAAAGTTATCAACGACTGAACTTTTGTCATTTGAAAACGTAATTTTTATTTTATCGGATAAAGTTTAAGCCAATGAATTTCAGATTTCAGGCTAGACTTTCATTTATTTACTTAATTTTTTTACCCGATCCGACTCTCATCGTCAGCGTTTCCATCCTACGTTAAATATCAATATCGTATCTATTTCGTAACCGTTTAGAAATGCCTTTTGCCTGTCTGCTGAAATGCTTTAATGAAACCACACGTGTCACAGGTCAGAGGTTAACGTATTGAACGCAGGTGACGATACGCATCTACTATATCTACATATCTATACGTCATAGACAACGGTGATTACGCCTCGTTATAATTCTGGACCGCGCAATGATTTCCTATTCATTGTAGTCGCTCCGAAGCATCCCTCTCTACATATAGGGAATTCCATGCGAATCCAACCAACGTTTTACCCTCACCATTTCTGTGATTATGTTTAAAAAACTTTCTACAATTGTCCCAATTTCGAAATTGTACCCTGAATTCCATTCGCATCCGATCCTCACCATTTTTTACTTTGTTCAAAAAACTTTTTGCAATTGTTTCAACTCCGAAACAGTACTCTGATTTTTTCAGATTTTTTATCCAACTGGTTAATTATTTATAAATATTTAAAGTGGTTTTGAAAAGGAACTTTTTAACAATTTTCAAAAACTGTCATTTCTATTTCAGACATTTCAAACCCTATGATGGAACGATTTTTATTTCTATTTTTTTTTAATCAACGCTTTCAATTGTTTGGTCGATTAAAACATTGTGTGAACGGTCTGAAAATTCCCGAATAATTTTGAAAACTATTATTTTTTACTTAAAATATTTCAATACCGGTTTCATTATGGAGCGATTTTTGTTTATCGTTGTGGCACATTCACTTCATAATGAAATCGGTCTGGAAATATTTTAAGTGAAAATAGAAGTTGTCAGAATTTTTTGGCGATTTTCAGATCGTTTAAACAATGTTTTAAATGATCCAAAAAATTGAAAAAGCTAAAACTGAAAAAGAAATCGGCCCATCATGGGCGCGGTCTTTAAAAGTTTGAAAAATATGCCATAATTTTTGAGAATTTCTTGAGGGTTTAAATAAGGTATGTTTCAAAATCACTCTCAATATTTATAAATAAGTAATCAGTTGAATAAAAAAATCTGAAAACATTCAGAGTACTGTTTCAGAATTGGGACAGTGGCAGAAAAAATGTTGAACAAAATCAAAAATGTTGAGGGTCAGACGTTGGTTGGGTTCGCATGGAATTCCCCATATATATATATGAGGCATTCCGTACCGATTCAACCTGGATCCGTCCCTCGACCTCTAGGATTCAGTCCACGATTTTTTATCTTGTTGTTTGAACTTTAAAAGAGAAAAAACGGGTGATAAATAACGAATCGTGATTTAAAAGTCATTAAAGTTTTGAGTGGTGTAAGTTTCAAACATGGAAAAAAGAAACAACTGACTCCGCGGGTATAATTGCATGATATATATATATATATTTATATACGAATTATTCGGCATCTAATCCGAGTTTCGCCTCGCACATAATAAAATAAGATTTTCACATCACACGTTTAAATCTACTTGGCGTGTGAAGAGTAGGCACCTTTGGAAAGAGAAATTCGGAGGGTGGTTTTGGGGTGTTTCCCTGCGCCCCGTTCTCGTAAGGAAATTTCATTCGCATGCGAATGAAATTTTACTAAAAATTGAAAACACGTCGCAACGTTCTCGAATGAAAAAAGAAATTTGCACGAGAATATCAATAATAATAACAACAACAACGACGACGACGACGACGACGACGGTATATTCGGTGGTGTCATACAGCTTCACAAGATTTTGACGATGCTTTTATAGAAGGATGAAATTTTATAAAGTTTCGGGTAAAATTCCATTCCCGCTGTTTGAAATTACATATGCCAAGAAAAGCGGAAAAAAGAGAGAGAAAAGGTTAACGTTTTCCGTGTCTGATTTATCTCCGATTCTCGAAGTGTAATCTTTGAATCGGAGATTTGTTCGGGGTTCGAAGACGTCTTTCTTACTCGCCCTCCGTTTTCCACCTTCCGCCGGCCGATGAGTTCCGCACGAGGAAACCAAGGGTGGCCGCAAGTTCCACCAGAAGGATTCACCGCTCAGGGATTTTCGTATAGGAACCTCACGCGATTATCGACGCGGCCCTTTTTGTCCTTTTCAACTTTTACGCATCGTCGCAGCTATACGTTGCGGCTTACGCGAGTGGTTTTTAGTTTCGTGAAAGAACTGAATATGCTAGCAAAAAAAAAAAAAGAAGCGATTCGACAGAAAAAGTTAGGAACAACGCAAAAGCGATAAAAACTTGTAAAATACCCACCTTGGTGTATGGCTCGAAAGTTTATAAAAAAGGCCTAATGACTCGGAAAAATTCAAAGCGATGCTTTTTCAAATATCAAAAAATTTCAAAATCTTTGTTATCGTTTCATACCTATACTATGTTCAAATGATTAATCTTTTTCCGAATGCTTCGAAACGTCGATTATACGTTAAAAAATTATTCATTTCCCAAGAACAGCATAATTTTATATCATTTCTTTAACGAATTGTAAAATTGAAAGCAAACAAGAACCCGATTCAATTTTACGAACAAAATTAGAAAGCAAGTCTTATTAAACAGTCGAAAACATTCTCATTTTCAGTAAATGACTTGTTGCGATTAATGTTAAATTTGAAAATATTATTGGTTTTACATACCGAGTTTATTTTATTACACACAATTGATATAAATGCGGAAAAGTAATACTACACTTATTGTTAAAGTATTAGTAACTACCTAGGGGTCAACCATAAATTACGTCACACAAATTTCATGGCTTCTGCCCTCCCTCCTTCCCCTTGTGACGTCGCTCATTTAACATTTGTCATTTAGAACTTGATTAAATAAAGTAACAATTTATACTCAGAATCAATAGGAAAAATGATATATTCTTACATTGCTTTTGGCTGAAAACAAAATTAATCATCCTGGGTCCGTGGACTTTCAAACTATTCCGTTACGTTATTCATTACTGACATAGCACCGACTTCGTTATCTTTTTGGACGACGATAGGAAAATTGGAAGTGTTAACATCTTCGTCTAACCATAGACCATCGTCGTCATTTTTTGTCAAATAGAGTCTTGTATAATTTGTCTATTTTCAATAACAAATGAACAACAGAACCAAAAAAGAAACGGAAGTATATATATGCGTCGAATGAAGGCGTTATCGGTCTTTTGGCGTGTGAATATTGAGGGGGTGCCTTAATCGATTTCAGTTGCGTTAATATTTCATATCAGATGTGACGTTACCAAGCTTATCACCTCCCAGTTACACTGAGAAAAATTTCATTTGTTACAGTAACTAGAAAAATTGAGTAAAACGTGTATCGTTAAAAAAAACTGTTTGAATATTGTTCGAATATATTAACCATTTTGCGCTATTGTCGATCCTTTGTTTGTAATTGCAACGCAAAATCAGTTTCTGAGGGTTTACTCTACATTTTTTAGTCGAACAAGGCTTTAACGTCAATTTATCGTTGCACAAGCATTAAATTTTCGCAACAGTTGCAAGAAAATATAATAGCAGTGATCGTTATGATAAATAATAGTAACGGAATACTAGACTTTCCGGTAACAGCTACAAAACTAATTTTCCATACGTAGTTACGTAGAACTACATTTTCCGATTGTGGTAAAAAATGAAAATAGTCAAGGACCGAGCGGTAACCGGAATTAAAAATTTCTCTCAATGTACAAAGCTCACTTTCACGTTGCACTTGGAACTAGATTTTATTGCTTTGATAAAAAGAAAAAGAAGAAGAAAACATTGAACGGCACAGCATGGCGACCGAAATTTTTCTTCGAGTATCCAAAAATTTCGACGGGTCAACTCCAGGGCGAGTAATCTCGAGAGCACGACGGGCATGCATACACAGAACGGACTGCAGGCAGGTTCCGTGCACTGTCGAAGCAATCTATCTCGTATACGATATACCTGTGCGAACGCGTAAGGCATACCCAGGGAACGTCTATTACAGAGATACGGAGATTTCCCGTCGAGTATGACGTATGAATTATAACAGCGGGTAAATCCGCGGGAGCGTAACGCGTTCAGCCGCTATCCTAAGGGTCGACTAATGCCGCGCCTCTGTATACGAGTAATACTAATGCCGGTGTAGCTACTAATACTAATAGCAATGCTCGGCTAATAGAGGCCCGAAGCTATGTCAGGCCGCGAGGCAACTCCTTCTAAGTGAGTTAATCTCAAGTTAACCTCGAGTTAAGCAAACCCCCGAGCCGACCCTGCACCCCCTGATGCTTGCTATCTCGCCAACTAATTATTATTACCAACTGGTGCAGCCAGATTGATCCTTGACTTCGTGTCTTACATTATCGATTGTCAACTGCGCCGAGGTAATTCGTCCGATCCGCTTGCAGGGGAAAATTGCAAGTCGATGTGTTTTTTTCGAACTTATGAAATATTGTAAGTCCCAATGAAAGACTCTCAATTGCTTGACGTTTCGGACCTTTGGGGGGGGGGGGGGGGGGGGGGAGGGATGGCTCTTCAGAAGCTAATAATATATTTATTAAGATATAAGTTGTCCAAGAAAAAAAAATATTATGTATGATCAGAGGAAGCAAGAAAGTAATAAAAAAAAGGTGAAATCATAATAAACTTCCTAAACGGAAAAAGCGTCAGAAAAGTAGAACAACGTTGTGAAAAATCAAGTCGCAAGAACGGCACGAGGTCGTTAATATGTAACAGAAAATATTAATATCTGTAGGAAAATACAGTAAGAATTTGATTTATAAATGCATGCCTCACAGTTTAAGAAGTCGAGGATTTTTCGGCGAATTCAGTTTGCAGCAGGATGATTTTCAAACTTATCTCTTGATGGAAATTTTACGCGAAGAATCGCGAGTTTTTAAGAATTCATACGAATTCCGGGCAATCAAAATTACACACCGATCAACTTGTCATATTGAAGTCTTGTTAATATAACAAGACAACGGATTCATTCTGTTGAAATATTGAACAGACGATGGTTTATTGGAGAATAATTACAAGTGTAAATACACAGTTACCGTATTTTCCACATTTATCAAAATTGATCGAATCTTGTCAGGCTTCTATCGGTTATAGTTTTTTTCTCCACGTTACTCAAGCGTTGAATTTTTGTTCGTCTAATAACAGCAGTGTCGAATTAAATAATCGTCCAACCGTTCGTAGCTTTGTTCGTAATTTGTTATTAACTCTGCACCAAGTTTCGTCGTCCGGGGAAAATTTCACATGTTTAAATAAAATATGAGATTATCACAGAGTTACAAACCCCGTATGATACGTACCTACGTACGGTCTCTTTACAATATGCACATTCGTGTGTGGAAATAATTAATCATTATGCTCGAGCAACCAGGCGAGGATCCGCAACGCTTTTACATTTTTCTTTTGGGTCTGCACCTTGCGGTATCTGTACGACGCTCACAGCGGCGTTCTCTTTTTGGTTTAAACTTTTTCTCGGTTTCCTGGAGCACGGTCACCGTTGCAGGCTGTAAAATTTCAAAATTCATTATTCATGTCAGCACGTTCGTACGCCTTCGTTTTACTTTAATCTTCGGAAAATGAGCGAAGAAGAAAAGTTCGTAACAATCAATTACGAATGTCCATGCACTGGGAAAAATGGTGCAGCTATTAATTGACCAAAATTCGCGTGCGTCGACTACCACAGAACCATTTCTCTGCTCAATTTCAAATTTCAACATCAGCCGCTGTTACGATTGGCACCTTAAGTCACAGTCTACAAATATTTACACTTTTCCTATACAGTGTAGGGTACATTTGAACCATGAATGTGTACAATCTTATACCCTGTTCTTTCATCTGAGATTAATCGTTCACCAACTATAATTCTTCCAGGCACAATTTCTTCTTTCCCATACCAAGGGTTCAGAATGGTCAATGGAATACTCGTATAATCAGTGGACGGAGCCGGATCAAAGTTTCACGAAGAGACTCAGATTTTTCAATTTTCAAATTGGATTCGAGGATGCGGAAAGTGTGCGTGTGTGTGTGCGTGCGTATGGGTGGGTGGTTGGGCGACTCGTTCGTGATATTACCCGCGTATCGTAGTTCCAACAATGCGTCTCGTACCTTGAATGGAAGTGACCTAATCTCTAATCCGCGTGGTCTTAAAAGCGGGTAAGTTTCTAAGCCGCAGAGGCCGCATGAGAAAATGAGGAAAATTTCCGGCCGCAAGTAACCGCTGTGCGGCAGTCGCTCTGGCCGATTGATCCGATCGTTGACGCGGTCACAAATCGTGCAGGTTTCGTCGACAACGAACCCAGCGTTTAAAAGGCACGGCTCGCATGTCTCGAAACCCGGACGTCTGCGACCATTCTCGTGGATGTCCACCTGTCGGTGTTGACGTTCCGGCTATTCGGCTTCGGTGCTCGTACAGCCAGGGGCTGATCCAGCGGCGACAGTTGGCGCCGGGAATTCGACCTTCCAGGGTGTCTGATCCTTTTAGTTAATTTCGAAGGCACACTTCGAGCACGTTCATCACTTTACAGGCCGATGCGCCCGGGTCTTATCGTTCCCCGAAGCTGCGAAGGGGGGAGGATCCGTAACGAACCGCGCTGGCGACCCTTACGCCCCCGGGGTATATTGACTTAAGTATAAATTTACTACCCTTACTCCCTCCTACCCTCTCCTCTCCTCTCCTCTCCTCGTCGCCACGCCTAGCGCAACCAGGTTCGGCTCCAGCTCTGCAGCTACCTTAAACCCACAGTCTGCATGCCCCTCTGCATAATTAAAATCTGCGGGGGGGATGGAGGCGGTGGAAGCTGGAAAGACGATTTGGTATAATTTGTTAATTGCTTCGACGACAGTATTATGCCGTCGATTTAAGTACCGGGAGAGGTTCCGCATCAAGCCGGACTCGATCTTACTGCAATTCCTCCACAGACGGTGAGTGCAATTGCTCGAATCGAGGCTTAGAGGCATTGGGAGTATTAAGGTATAATGAAAAATCGAGGGTCAAATTGCTCGCCTTCAATATATAATTATTATTGTACCTTGTACGGGTGGAATCTGTTCACGTGTACGGTGGAGATAGCGCACTTGGGAAATCAGTTGAATTCAGAAATCGGCAAAGAAATCTGCCCACGTTTTTTTCGGAAACAAGCTTTCCGAATACGTGCGAGACGTACACGTGGCTTTGTGACGTCGTTTGCACAGCCGAGATTTTTGACATCTGTAATACGATATCATTGTGCTATTCGAGAAGTAAAAGGTTGTAAGTATACCTTCGGGATTGACGGTGAAACAACACATTCGGGAAAATGTATATACGTGGAATACCGAAGAAAAACGCGGTGTACGAAAATACTCCACAATCACGTCGGGTCTCGAGTATTTTGAGATGTGGCGAAAGAGACTCGGGTGGAAATTGATACCGTTGTATATATTGTGTTACTTTTGGTACTCCCTCTTATCGGGCGAGCATTCTGTCCACTCTCTTTTAGACCTACGATTCATGTATATACGGGGCATTCCATGAGGTAAGAATCAAAATCAGAAACTTAGGATTTAGATTTGATTCAAAATTTTCCTTTGTACAAAAATGTACCGGTCGACAAATGAAGTCCAATTCTTTTTCCTCAATTTTTTCAAACACGATCCCTATGCGGAATATAATTTAACATGTATTTTCGAAACAGAATAAGATTCGTTTTTACATTCATTTTTGAAAGAACGGTAATTTTCAAAGACCTCTACAGTGAACCATGTTTTTTCCTGACCATCCAACGCATTCTCTAATATGATCAATTTATCTTAGCTCTTCAATAATTTGCTTTAAAACGTAATATTTATTAATTTGTTCCAAAATTTCCTGGGGATTTGACTTATTGCTGTTTTCAAGTTTCGTTAAGACTACTTGTACATTATTATTTTTGATTTCTCTTAAAAGTCCATTTATGACTGCATCTCTCGTTGATTGAAAAGAAAACACGTTGATGGAATCAGAAAGTAACGAATATATTGCAATATTAAATATTTATCACTTATTTAATTATTTACAATTATCATTTAAAAACACATATTTTCCTGTGATGTAGGTTTGTCAAGGGCTCAAAATTTTTTCAGATTTTAGATCATGTTCGCGTTGAAAATAACAAATGTAATCATATCCCCGACAGGGGTTGTTGAAAAATTTTGCGGATGTATTTTTCGACCAGTATCTACTTTCACCGGTAAAAAATTCTGCGGCAAATATAAAGACTTAATCTCCGATCTTTATAGATTCCTCAATCCCAAACTATCCCACACACACATGTGTAGGCACAAAAAAAGTTGGTAAAAAGAAACGGTTTCATTCGATAACCCGAATTATTCTTCCGATCACATTTTTAATCAATCAAAGAACGTTCTTTTTCCCATACCCGGTGATTTCGATAAATAAATCCTTTTCCCGCGTGAGAATACCGGACAACTCTTTCTCGACTTGGATATAAAAAAAAAAAAAAAGGCGCATAGATTTTCTCAAATCGTCCTTAGCCGCGAGCGAGTAAAGCACGTGATCCATGATTTTCGTTCTGCGCTCACAATTAGTCTTCAGATATTACAGCAAACGCCGCGTGCAAAACGGAGCGTCTTTGTCAGGGTGACCATGATGCCCATACCGTGATAGACATACCGCTGTAGGAGGATTCCAAGGCATCATGGGGATTCAGCGACACATGTATACGTACATTTATGCATACCGTCTGTGTGTGTGCGAGCGTATTCCGCGGGCGGCTGAGAGGTCTGTATACATATACGTATGTATATATTCAAAGCAGTTAGTTACCGGCCCGATCATCACAAGGGTGGTTGGTGTTTCGCCACACTCGGTAACTCCGTTATAGCCTCTCCCCGTATCAAACTGTACAACGTATACCCTAGTTTAGTTTCTATAGTTTCTGCCGCACACTGCCGGTGTACTTAACATAATTAGAATATGCTCCGGCTGCATGGTGCCCATCGGTAACCCTCCCTTCCCCCCTTTACTCCACCCTGCGGTCCCGGCACCCTGGTGCACTTTGTCTCCTGAAAATAGAACTGCAAGCTTCGTGATGCCGCGGGACAACTTCGTACTCACGACTTCGCGACCTGAAACAAATTATCGTATACGGTGAGTATGTAATATACATAATTATTAAAACAGCACGGCGCAGTTTATACGTGTATTGTACATGAAAGGAATGCTTTGATGCTATAATTTTGAAATTATATTGTGTAATTTGTAAATATTTTATGTACATTATATATACATGGACGAATAATTTTTAAATATTTATATCTTCACCGAAGTTACCAAAGTTTTTTAAGGGCACGACGATTGTTCAGTACTTGTATACCGGGGACAATGAATCTGAGACGGTTAATTCGATCCGACTATGGCGCTGTAGGTTTCTCTGCGTTGCCGACATAACTGTCTAGTGGAAAAAATTAACCGACTCAGATTCATTGTCCCCAAGTGTACCTACCGATGACGGAAATTTGAAAGAAGATTCAGGAACGTTATTCGGTTTCATTGCGATGATGAGAGTGTCACCAATTTACGATGCAGGTTTTTTTCCACCAATCGGCGGGGATGGAAAAAGGGAGAAAAGTACCGCTTTAAACCCGTGTAACTAAACAAGCTTGCCCCGTAATAAATATAACGATAGTGCGGAATATAAATGGCGAATTACAGTTTCGTCCGCATACCGTGCAGACTGCATACTATGCATCCGGCGACTCGTATACCGGCATATAACTATGTACCGCGTGTAAACCGGGCCTGTAGGTACATAGTTAGGTGGAACTGATTGGGCAAGGCGCGCACCTGTGAAATCGAAACAGGTGGGCGTGTTCGTTATACAGCGAGAGAGAGGCAACGTCTTGTCCGGTCGTTATCTGGGGGAGATTTGGTCCATCTCGTCATGCACGACGCGCAACGAAGAGATCTCGAGCCCGAAGCCCGCCTGGATTTCTGACGATAATTTCACACGGATAACAAGGGGCCGAGATTATATTGTTCGCGAATTGTGCCGGAGATTAAACAGCTGAATTTGACGGGTGTTATATGCGGAACACAAACCCTTCGTTTCTCCGGCGGTACGCACGTCGAGTCATCATTTTTTCTACAATTCCAAGCCTCGATTTTCCCCCCACATTATTCGCAGGTATATTCGCATTGGGAATTTTACAATATTTTTAACACGTCGTTTACGGTTACGAGTTTAAACGTGATATTTTTACGCGATGTAACGTGTACTGCGATTTTTCACTTTTATCAAATAAGGTGAATGATTTTTTTTTTTTTCATTCTTGAAGATACGTGTTTCGAGAATAATCACACTGAATTAATTTTCATTTGTACGATTCTAACAATATTGACACGCAATTTTGTACGATATTATTCGTTTCGCTCTATCGATTGATAGATAATTTTCTACCTTCTGCGACAAAGATCTTTTCGAAATAGCGTCGAAGTACGGAATCGAAACTGTAGAATTAGCGAAAACTCTCGTGCCAAAGTGAAACGCGTATTCGCAAGATACGGGATTCGGTGCTGGCCGCGAGTTGCTAAAAAGCATAAAAAAATCGCGGAAACGTTGCTAAACGTGAAGTATACGCTTTCAGAGGTGGAAAACCGGTTAATTGGATTCTTTGCCATTGTACAAAGTAGAGACAGAGCTGCGGGTCTGGTTAGTTGATCTATTAGCGCTTTTTTTCCCTCTTCTTCGTCAGGTCTCTTGTACGTAGAATGGCGCGAAAATAAAATTTTTATTTTTTGTTACTGTTTTTATTAAAAAAATTTTCAATCAATGTTTTTTCCCCACGCGGTAATGGCTGCAGGCGACTGCAGCTATCAATTGCCCTTTGTAGAAGGTAAAAAATGTCACCCTTTTCTCCACGTATCAATTCCCCGCCGCATAACGAAAAAAAACCGCAGCGATACGAAATTCTGTCCCTTACTCAAACTCGGTGTTATTCTCTTTTTGTTATTTTTTGTTTATTTATTTATTTTTCTGTTTTTTTATTTTCGGAAAAAGCTGTCAGTTTTACGCGAGTCTCGACATTCTCGACACTTGCAAAATGATAAGGAGCACGTACATTGTTCAACAAATTCGCGACAGAGACGAGGCATCCTTGACATATTTCTCCACCGATCTCTACCGCATTAATGAGACTCGTACGATGGGATTCGTAGGCGTGTTACGCCTAGACGTGTGCGTGGGAATGTGTACCTAATATACTTGCGTAGATCCATTGCGCTACAACTGCCTATGGGTATATGATTTGCAAGGGGAGGCGGGAGAGGTTCGCGTCGCGGCGATGGCAGACAGGCACGTATATGATCGAATAATTAGATTTCAGTCTGAAACGTCAATAACCATGTCAAACCATTATACGCCGCCGAACCGACCGAGCCTCCACGCGCATTTAACTAAGTTAACAAACAACTCGTTTAACCAAATTAATGCTCACCCGCGTCCTCGGCTCCATTTTTTCCCCTCCCTTCCGACGCCCCCTTCTTCTTTTATCTATCTCTCTTTTTTTTGGTATTTCGTCTCTGTCTTTTCCCGTTGGGCTTGTTTCGTTTTTCAATTTCAACTCAATTACACCCTTTCGAAGCGGACCACCACCCCCACCAACAACCAACCTCCGGTGAATCCAGAAACTCCTGCGGTAAATTTCATCATCATCGAAATACTCGAGATTATCATGCTGATACAAATTTTTAACCGAGCTTTGGAATCGGGCTAAATTGTTTAAGGGTTCAAAAGGGTATCTCTGACTCTTTGTAATTATCGAACTCTTTTCGCGTCAACGGGTGAATGTCCTATTTTTTTTTTTTTTTTTTGTTCTTTTTTTTTTATACGAACAATATTTTGTCGAGATTGTTTAATGCTGGTGAAAAACAGTAACGAATTTTCTATGGAAACAAGAAACTTTCTTCAGAATTCGTTATGTGAATCTGATTCGGTTCTTTGCTCCGAGGATTTAGAAAGACTATAAATGTGCAAATCAGATCCTAACGATTGAATTAACTTCAAGGCTTACGATGTCCAAGTTATTCAACCGACGAAGATGACTTTTGTTAAATATTCTTTGTAAGTTTCAAAAAGTTTGATTAGTAGTTGACATTATTGGTAACTTTTATCATAACAGATGGAAATAAAAGATACAAAGGAGTGTAGAAATCCGATTGAAAATCCACGGGATGATGAACAAAGGGTTATTAATTTTCGCGGGATCCGAGTAAATGGCCAATTTTCATCAAAGGCTTGCACAGAGTCCGATTCCCCGGTTCCCGGTGTATTTGACAAATTTTGTAACCCTGAAAGCGAGTAGCTTGACCGAAAAAATATGTGAAATCGAAAGTTCGCGTTACAGCTTTATGTAATTATTTCGCTTTACTAAAAGAAAATATAGAAGTGAGAAATTATAAAATTGAGATTCAAAAAGCGTAAGTGAAATGTAAAGTTGTATTTTATTCTAATAATATTCTCTCCCTGAGATTGAAAAAAATTTTCAATCGAAAATCGGAACAAATAACTTCAAGTTCAAATCCTTATGTATAGCCTCCGAATAAATAACTTTATATTGATTACGCATGCAACATTATTTGATCATACATACCATTAATTAAAATTGTAATCAGACGAACGATACACGATTTTATTTAAAGAATGATAAAGAATATAAAATACAACTTTGCGTAAAATATCACGCTTTCTTTCACGAATTTCTCCTTGCATTCTTACTCACGTTAAGGAAATCTTGGTTCAATTAACTTGAGCTCGAAACGAAAGATTTTAAACCTTAATTAAATTTCCGCACTGTACGATCGTTGTAAAATAAATACCGTTATCCACGTTTGATCGAATAACGATGTCGCCTTCGACGTTGGCAGCCATTCATTCGAAAATACCCCACCAAAGTGGCGTTAAAACAATATAACATCACCGTAGAGCTGAGAGATCGGACGACGGCGTCGCGACGCTATCCCCGAGACGCAAACAATGGCGCGGGGCGTCGGTTTCCGGTGACAACGATACGATTGTGCGGCCGCACGCCGAGGCATATTTTGCGAGAAGTCAGGCGAATTCCGCAAATCAGCATTCCCTTCAATCTGCGAAGCACCATGGCTTGTTACACGCTTCTCCATATCTTATTACCGAGACCCATCTGACAGCTGGGGGTGTTTCGCACCCCATTGTGCACACCGCAACATCAACGGCTAACTTTCGCTTCATTGTTCCCCAGAAATGCAGGGCAGGTACGTACGAACGATGCGTTTGCTTTTCCATCCGCGTTTTCACTCTTGTCGTACGTTGTAACGAGGTTCCGAGCAGTTTGCACAAAGCTCCGTAATTTTATGCGATATATTTACGCGTGGCGTAAAACTCGATCGGAAAGCTCTCAATGCTATCAATTTTCAGTTGCAGTTACAGCCTTTCTCCGATGGCTTCTGCTTGCTTCCTTGTAGCTGAGAAATCGTGGTGTACAAAAGCTCTGTCGTTATCAAATAAGCTCATTATTTCACTCGGGTGTTATTCGATTAAACTTGGAAAATGTACATCGATTCTTCAACTCTAGATTTTCGTCATATTAACGGTGTTGGTAATATTGATATGATACGTTAAATATCAGTACTTGTTCATTTACTTGACCAAGAGTTAGTAGTGAATTAGGTATTTACCAACTTAATATATTCACATATGCGATAGTTTTTTTTTTTTTTAATACAAAGGAAATTATATCTGAATCATAAACAAAAGCTTAGCTATCGATTTTTTAATTATTCTAGAAGTCCCAAAATCGTGAAAAATATAACGTATTTGTTACATTTTACTCTCCGATCACTTTAGTATTAAGGTTCGAAACCAAATTTTGGATGTTCGGGTGTTGGGATGTTGAGAAAGTGACGTCACCCAAAATTTTTTTTCTCTTGACGTCATCGATCTGTAGTAATCGAAAATCAGCTAGCCGAATTCCTCAGTCTGGAAACAACCGCGCAGTAGAGCGGACGGATGAGAATCGCGCTCCGCAAATTTCGAGTACCGGGTTCTCAACCTCCTGGATCCTGTGCTCCGGGTAGTGACCTGATGAAACTCGACTTCCAGAACAAGCGTTCCGTAGTTCTGGCTGTCCAGATCCTTGACTTGGTGAATTTTGACCTTTACGAGTAATTTTCTGTGGTTCCTGCGCTCCAGGACCATTACCTGGTGAAAATCTACTTCCAAGACAAGCGCTCCGTAGTTTCTGCGCTCCAGGTATGCTACTTGGTAAAACTCTACTTGCGGGACAAGCGCTGTGTAGTTTCTGCTCTCTAGGTCCGCTACCTGATGAAATTCGACTTCCAGGACAAGGGCTCCGTAGTTCCTGCGCTCCAGGTCCTCTACCTAGTGAATTTTAACCTCCAGGATAAGCGCACCGTAGTTCCTGCGCTCCAGGTAATTTACCTGATGAATTGTGACTTCCAGGTCCTCTACCTGGTGAATTTCGACCTCCAGGACCAGCGCTCCGTAGTTCCTGCGTGTCAGGTCCTTTACCTGGTGAATTGTGACTTCCAGGTCCTCTACCTGGTGAATTTCGACCTCCAGGACCAGCGCTCCGTAGTTCCTCATAGTTCCTGCGCTTCAGTGATTCACCTCATCAAATGCGACATCCAGATCCTTTACCTGGTGAATTTCGACCTCCAGGATAAGCGCTCCGTAGTTCCTGCGCTCCAGGTCCTCTACCTAGTGAATTTTAACCTCCAGGATAAGCGCACCGTAGTTCCTGCGCTCCAGGTAATTTACCTGATGAATTGTGACTTCCAGGTCCTCTACTTGGTGAATTTCGACCTCCAGGATCAGCGCTCCGTAGTCCCTCATAGTTCCTGCGCTTCAAGTGATTCACCTCATGAATTGCGACATCCAGATCCTTTACCTGGTGAATTTCGACCTCCAGGATAAACGCACCGTAGTTCCTGCGCTCCAAGTAATTTACCTGATGAATTGTGACTTCCAGGTCCTCTACCTGGTGAATTTCGACCTCCAGGACCAGCGCTCCGTAGTTCCTGCGTGTCAGGTCCTTTACCTGGTGAATTTCGACTTCCAGGACGAGTCCTCCGTAGTTCCTGCTCAGTGCAGTGAGCAGTTAGATCGTGAGGTATGTCATTAATCTCATATCATCTGGAAAAACACTGATAACGAGCAAGCGCAGCGAGCGCACGAGCACAAAAATCAGCTACACTAGGCATCCGACCCCGAGCGAGCTTTAGCGAGCGAAGGTTTTACAGCTAGTTTAGAATTATAATTGGACACTTCTTTTATCACGTTTGTCCAGTTAAATATTGTATTTAATTCTTGAAGACACTGACATTGATATTCATTTTAATCAACAAATATATAGCAATATTGAATTGACTCTTGAAAAAAAAAATCAAATATTTATGTCATTTTATTTCATTTTTATCAAACAGAGTAAGTCATTACTGAGTAAAATTGAACGGACCTATCAGATTTGTTAACAATTTTGAACGATTCGAAATGAGAATTCGATAACCAAGCTCTTGCTTACAATTTTACTTTTTCGATCGGTATTTTAATCGATTTCAACCGTCATAATACCGCGGTCTCAGATTCACTCCATTTTCCAAAAGAAAAGCTCCTCGGATTTGCAAACGCAATGTCAATCGTTACACGAGTGTTAGGCTCAATCAAAGCGGCCTTAGCAAAGAAGGAAGTTATTTCAGTTCCAACTCCGCCTGCAGTATTTTCTCTGGCGAAAAGGAGGACAAAGTAGTTGGTAAAGTCACGGAGGCTTGTGCAAGAATGAATTTCCAAGGGTTGAACGGGGACGAGAAACCGTACGAGAAAATAAAGAAAAAAAAAGTATAATGTAGAATTGGACTTTCTGTTTTCTCGCTGGGGGTAGCTAACACGCGAGGAAGAAACGTTTCGGTGAAAAAGAAACTTCTCTCCTCGCGGTTGTAGCAGAAAATTAAAAACAACATTTCGTAAGGAAGTTTATTGTACATTTATCACGAGTTGTTATTGTGCCGAAAGTTTTTCGAAACGTTTTAAAGAAAATTTCATAATTCATTATCGCGCAAATTTTATTTACAGATCGAAAGAAATGCAATTAAAAAATGAACAACCCGTCAGAGTTATGAACAAAAAGTCGATCATTCGAAGTTGACAATTTCTCTTTTTACCACATCGATAATATAATTCGTTTTGCAAACGGTCTTTCTCTCATTCCCGTATGGATAAAAAGAATAATGTCCAACGCATCGAGTTCACGTTTGTTACAATGTTCAGCTGTAATAAATAATCAATCCTATAAATCGCAAATCGGAGTTACCGTAGGAATTACACCGTCGTGAATTCTAATCGAGAATTGAACTGCATTACATAAAATATCGTGTATCCGAGAGGAAGGCACAGGGTCCACCCTTAAGCTTTTGAAGTTCTTACACGTACATACGTACACGTATGTACCTGTTATGTACTATACCTTAAATAAAGCGAGTGAATCACCGTCTTCGGTAATCGCGGGAATATTTTTTTCCCTTCAAAAGGTTTACATCAATCTATACATATATATATATATATATATGTTCTCGGATCTCTTTCACCCGATTGAAAAATGTAACAAGCTTTCCTTTCGTTATTCCCTCTTCCCCCTTTTCTCCTATCTTCTTCTCCTTGTTCGTTGCGCCCTTCGTTCTCCTCCTTGTCTCGTATTTCTTCGACGTGTATATATGTGTGTGTGTGTGTGTATGCGTGTGGGTGTGTGTTATATACACGCTTGTTTCTTATTTAATTAAACTTCTAGCAACCGGCGCCGTAATGAATGTAGATATCTATCGTCTTTGGCTTCTGAAATGGCTCTTCCACACTCTGTACTCCTTTACCATCTCCAATAAGACAATATTTATATCTCACTTGTACATAAAATTTATGTTTGTATATACATACGTATCGTATATATATACGTATATGTGTATCGGCAAAGATACGCGAACTCATTCTATCGTACTGATGGGAATTTGCCGGAAGTGAGGGCAATGAATTTACAACCTGCAACCAATTCGAAACCTCTCGTGGTTTTAATCAAAAGAATATCAACTCGATCGTTTAATAAGATTCAATTTGAATCGAGACAACGCTTTGCCTCTTCTGCTTAAAACCAACACACCACTTCAGCCGATAATAACCGGAATTATCATCGAATCATCAATGAAATATTGAAATTGCTTTCTTTCAATTTCCAAGGAATCGGAAACCGCTGATCGATCAGGCTCATCTTTCGTCTGATGTTATGTTTTCCAGACGCAGTCAGATTCACGCCGAATCTTAGTTCAAATATTTCTACCCCTCATTTTTAATTGCTGTATTTTTAATTTTCAATTTCAAGCGTTTTTCTCTTCCACCTAAAAAGTAAATAACAACCTTCCGACTTATTTCTCGATTTTCATTCGTTCCGTCAATTATATAATAATAATAACAAATATTAAACGGTCACTGCGGCAATTATATGAACAAATAATGAAAATAAATTATAAAAAAAAACAAACATAAAATACAAACAAAAACAAAACAAAAAAAAAAAAAACCGGGTAAATCAACGATAAAATCACCGTTGAATACAAAGTACGAGAGAAAGGTAAAATAAAAGGCAAAAATTCATCGCGTAGTTTAGTAACAGGCTAACCGTACCCAGGACTCCGAAAAATATGCCGGGTATCGTGATCGTCAGAAATCCGTTTTGAATTAATAAATTGGTAGGGTCCTATTCGCAACAATTAAGGCTGTGATTAAACCGCAAATTCCTCTTCTTCTTGGTCTTTTTTTTTGATTTTTTATACATCAGAATCGAGTCTTTAGAGTAGCGGAATAAATATCCGTACTTTTGGATTGATATCAGGTACATTAACAAAATAAGCACACGCGAAAATATAAATATGGGTATGATTTGAAGGCGTTGGCAGAGTGGTTTAAGTCGATGGTGAAGAGTTGGAATAAATTTGTGGAAAACGGCGGTTCCCCCTTGAAAACGCGAAATGCAAATTTCTCGTTGGCAATTTGAAATTTTACGATTGCTAAAACTCAGTTTTGCCTCCTTCGCATTCAGATTCTGCAGCAGGCCAACCGTTCGAGCTGCTCGCCGCTCGAGGCCTTGTCACATTTGCTTTTAACGTCCTTCTAAAAAGTCCTCGAGCTGCCATCGTACAGAAACGCTCTATATACGTTCGCTATATATATATATACATACATACATACATACATACATACATATTCGTATATATTACATGCACCTGTAAGGTGCCTATAGAACGGCGAAATCGTTTTCTGCACAAATGCTTGAGGAAAATTCACCCCACGTTCCCTCAATTATATCGACTTGGAGAATCCACGAACCATCGGGGACCGGAACTAGCCGAGGATCTAAACGTACCTGCGGCACATAGAGGGACCGGAAATGACCCCTGCCACTTAACGAGATCTCCTCTATCCTTCCGATTCAATTTTATTTTTTTTCCTCAGACGTCTTTTTTTTTTTTTTTTTTGCTCTCATTTTTACGGTGTTTTCTTTTTTTCTTATTGCGATTCACCGAACAATTTCTTTCACATATTTTGTATGTTCGCGTAATGATTTTTCAACCTGTATTTCACTCTCAAAATTATGGTCCTTATTATTTTCATTCATCTGCAGGTGATTTTCTCTTTTTTTCTCTCTACAGGAATAATTCGGCGGAAATACTCGATATTTGACTTTCTTACATTACTCTTAAGTAACTGGCATAAAAATGTCGGTAAGCTCTTGTTTCATTTGAATATTCAAATGAAGAGAAGTTATCTATTTCACCGATATCACATGATGTTTTTACAGTGGAAGAAAAAAAAAAAAGAAACGGCAATTTTAAGGACAATGTTGACTCTAGTAGTTTCATCTTTTAAGCGATTTCTCAACTTTGGGTGAATTCCTAACAAATAGATTTTCAGGAAAGACAAATTCTCAGAAATGGGTTTATTTTCTTTCTAAGTTGGATTAAAAAATAAATAAATAAATTGTTACTCTTCGTCTGAAAATTCGATGACCTTCTAAATTGTTTTTGGAATTTTTTGGTGGCGAAACTTGAAGTAAAGAAATCAATCTTTGACGAAACGTCAAAGTTTCGAATGGTCCGAAACCCGACGCTCAAAGTTCCGAAAGTGCCGAAATGAGAAAATTTAAAAAACTGATACATCGAAATTCTGAATGCGACAAGATTTTCAGTTCCATGAATTTCTGGCTTGATGAAATTTGATGTTTATTTGTTATTTTATTAGTTATAGATATATTACGTTCGAAATCCTGGTCATTCTGATTTTTTTCCACCCACTCGTTGAGTAAAGTACGGTGTGTAAGTATATTTTAACTTTCGGAATACTACTTTGTCGAAACTTTATTTTTCGAAATTTCAGTCTACCGAACTTTACTTTTCGGAACTTTTCTCTATCGTAACTTAAATTTTTGGAATCTCTGAGCCGTCGGGTTTCCGACCGTTCGAAACTTTGTTGTTTCGTTAAAGTTTGATTCCTTTACCTCAAGTTTCGCCAGGAAATAATTCGGAATTAGGCACTTTCGGAGATTTTAAAATTCGGAACTTCAACCCCGCCCCAAGATAGTTCCAAAATAATGGTGAAGTGGTTTCGAAGTTGGTTCGATACTTTTGCACGAATACCTGCACCGCGTAGTATTTCATGGTGGTAAAACTGTATGTGGTATAAAAAAAGATAGTGGAGTAGGGCTTTTTACTGCCCGCTGTAACTGAAATATGGTTGACGATAACGATAACGAAAGCTTGCGTGTTTCGGTATTGGGGCGGGTTCGAAGGGGATGAGAGAAGTACTTTCCCCACATTGTCAATTGTTGGCCGGGTGCAGCCGGCTTACGCCCGGATCACGGGCCATTTACTCCTGTTTTATCCGGGGGATTAAACCGCTAATTTTTGCGGATGAAATAGTAATGGTGTTTACCGCCGAATTTACGAGTTTACGATTTAAACTGGATTTAACTAGGATTCATGCCGCGCCAGGTTTACCGAACTTTTTACTCGAACTCGATCCGCGATCGCTTCGATTTTTACCCCGTTTACGAGTCATTTTATCGTCTCGGTTCTATCGGACATTTGAAAAGTTTATGATGTTTCATTTTTTTCGTTGCGGGTAACTATTTTTATCGAAGAGAAATTCTGCGAACGAATAGCGCGTCACTTGTGCAAATCGACATTTTAATTAGCTTACAGTTTATTCATCGTTACCGATTTCATAGCTACATGTACACGGAAATCAACAAGCTCCAGCTTTTATGTATTGAAAAAAATTAGGATAGGAAAAGAAAAATTCTTATCCTGTTATTTATTCTCAGTCTAAAATAAGTGATAAAAAAACGAAAACTTTTTTATTCGGCATCTTTTGAACGTACGATTTTCGAATTTACAAATACAATCAATACAATGTGAAATCGTAAGATCGTGAAATTCAGCCTTATCTGAAGAATAAAGAAAAATGCATGCGAACACAGATTTATTTCCCATTTATTAAGGAACAAATCATTCTAAACAACGCGTCGAAAAGTGATCGCCAATATTGTAAGTAAAATTTATACGAAGTTTCGCGTCAGACTCGGTATATCAGTAACATTTATAATACGTGTTATAACCACGCGAAATTTAATTACTGAAATAAAATATTGAAAAATATCATATGCGGCGAGTGCGTAAAAAACGACAAGTGTATTCCCCGAAATTGTACAGGATACTTTTTTTTTCTTTCTACTTCCATATAGTTTCAATCAAGAGTGTCGCGCGTTAAATTTTCGTCAGTACATAAAAAAGGTGAAAATTTCCCGAGGGAAAATGTGTATCACAGCTACAACATATAGGTATGTATTATAAAGCACGTATCGTCCTATAAAAATCGACATAACGCCCGATATAACGAGGCGAATTTTCACCAAAGAAAAAGAAGAAGAAGAAGAAGAAAAAAAAGAAAGGAGGCGCAAATATAAGAAAAAAAAGAGACAGTGAAAAAATGAAAAATAAAATTCATACCAAGTGAGTAAAGTCCGAGATATACATACACGGACGTAAAACTGGCGTCTAGGATCTAGGCAAAGCTCTAATAATAGGCTGGTAAAAGATGAGATGAGATCCCGCATCGTGGACACTGAACAGTGCACAGGGATAATTTGGTATGCATTGCAGGCTGCCGGTATTATTATACCACAATGTCATATACCTTGCGGGTATATAAGGTACATATTACATTATATTCAACGAAAGGGATTTTCCGGTAGATGGTTCGCAGCTATTGCCCCCCCTCCACCTCCACCCTCCATCGCTCTCTTTCTCTTTTTGCAAAGCTCCCAGGGAAGTTCCTGGCGGTACTTTTTTTTTTATCGCGTGTACATACGCGTATGTATGTACCTAGGTACCCATACTAGATTGGTAAAAATTGTATTTACCTGAATGCGCCGGTAGGCTCAACCGAGAAAACGAATCGCGGCGCACGCCGTTGCGTTACGGCTAAAATTGCCACCCTTGGGATATAAAATGAAATTTTATCTCTAGCTTTGCTTCTAATTTTATCGCAAACTCTTCTTCTCTATCTCTACGTACCGACGTATATCTACGCTTGTATCGTATACGTGAATGTATGTATGTATATATACATATGTCCCTTGTATGGTTCGGAAGTATCTAACGCTGTTTTCAGTACGCCTATTGTCGTAGTACAATATTCCGGAATCAAATGAGATGTAAACGAATACGGCTGTCCTTTCTAATTAACCCTTACGGATCTACCGGTCTTTCTTACTTTATACCCAATGCGCTACTAATCGTTATGATAATTACTACTGCATAATTAAGCTCTGTTTGAATTACCGCATTTTGTGTCTACCGGGTTAACCTTTTGTTTATATTTGTTTAACAATAAGACAGGATCCAAGATTACAGGTAAGAATGAATCAATTTTTTTTATTGTCATGTATTTCAAGAGATTGACAGATTTTACGAGATTTCGAGATTAATTTTACGTTGTTTATAGAAATTACAAGGTCTCGTATGGTTTCTAAAAAGTTTCATGTCATTTTCAATGCTTTCGCTAAGTTTCAAATCACTCCGTGTCACGATATTTCGAAAGATTCCTCTAGCTGTCAAAAATGTTCAAAGAATTCGAAAGATTTCGAGCGATTTAAAACCATTTCAAAAGATTCCGCTGCATTCTAATGTTCACCAGATCGTCAGAGACGATATTAATTTTCCGGTCCGTTTTGCGTCGCAAAGGAAAAATGGGAATTTCCCAATTTTCCCGCAGTCTCAGAAAGTTCCTCGATAAGAAAAAAAAAATGCGAACAGTATGAAAAAACCGATTCTTCTATTTGTAAAAATAATTTCCAAATGCAGTGGAAAGGAAGTAAAGGAACTCGGACTTTTCTAATCGAGACCCTTCCCTGGAAGCTTTGATTTTAAGACTCTCGAGGCGTGCTGTTCATTTTTATAGAGGTGGTTAGAAGGCGGCTGGAAGAGGCCGGTATACAGGTATAGTGACCGCGGTAAAGGGTGGAAGTTTACGGAGATTGATGACCGGCGAGAAGGCGGCTTTTCCTAGGGTGGTTTCGTACAGAGGACACGGGCTTTATCGCCAGGTTTACGTTCATCGTTTTAATCTAGGCGAGAAGCCGATGCTGCGTAGTCGTATACGTAAGTATAATAATAAACTTGCCGCGCGGTTTCATTTGTTTAATTGGTATTTAGCTAATGATTTTACTAACTGCCTCGCTTTGCTAATTTTTCTCGGACTGTCCGCAGCAGACTCGCGATTCTTTTTAACCTGACGTTTCTAATTCGCTCCCCAGATTTTACATCCGTAGCATAAGCTGTGAATTTTTCCCCTCGTATATTCATTGTCGGTTCGGTGCTCGTCGGGTAAGTTCGAAGCTTACAAACTTTTCTCTCGCCGAGCTCGATCTTTCAAACTTCCATCCCCGCTTCGTAGCCTCCGCGTTTATTCTCACGATGAAAACAATTAGATGATAGCTCCGTTTCAATTTTCTCACAAATCGACTCTTCGAAATACTTTTCGATATCCGAATCTTCCGAATCCTTCGTCAGAGAGATTTGATATCCGTGCTTTGTAGAGAAAGTAATGTTCTTCGGGAAAAATCTGTTGAGAAAAATAACTACGACGTATCCACACAGTCTCGGCGTCAAGATTTAGTTTATATTTTTGAAGATAAAAAATTCTCTGAGAATTTTATTTCGCTGTGAATTCTTCCTAAAACTTGGTCACAAATTTTTAAAAATTCTTGCAAAGTCTGGCTGTAAGTTAGATTTCTTACAGCAAATAGAAACGTTTCAAATAAAATATAATTACTGATGAATTTCGCGCGCTGTTATTTGTAATCGGAAAATCGTTGATAAAACGTTCCGCATAATACTCGGATATTTAATTAAACGATTTTTCGACGCAGGGCGCACTTTCGCGACTCCGACTTAAACAAGGAATTTCGTAATTTCGTCCTGCATGTAATCGTACGATTTTACAGAGCCTTGATCGCTTTCAACGTCGTCGCGTCGGCTCCCAATTTGGGCGGATTCCACGCTCTCTTCGTTCCCTATTTCCGGGGGAATCCCCGCCTGCCGAGTCTTTTTCTAATCTCGGCTCGGCCAGAGGCTGCACTACGAGTTAATCTACGATGGCGAGAAGAGGGAGCTTTAACTAGCCAATATGCATGGGAAGCTCGGCGCTCTCTGCGTGCATCCCCCGGTTTCCTCGGTTTTGGTAACAACGACCCCCAAGCTTTGAATTTTCATCAAACTCGAACAGCTCTGCGTTCGATCGAATTTACAATCCGTCTTTGTGCGCGCGGCGTGTCAACTCACATCGCATACCAACTGCATTTAAAAAAATCAAGTGCCGATGGAAAATTAGTATTATTATTGGTATAATGAAGCTTATAAAAATTTTGGGACATTTTTTTTTATCTCATCGTTAGACGAGGCAAATTAATTAATTTTTTCCAACGAAATATTGAGTAAATTTGTGGGAATAAAAAAAAATATATATATATATATATATATATATATGTATAGAAAGACTTCCGTTGATTCGAAGTAAACATTTTTACATTATATTATAGAGTTAAAATTTTGAAGTTTCTGGCATTTAATTTTTATGACTCGTTCGCGCATTATCCAAACATAACACCATTAATCACACAGTCTGCAGTGGAAATTTATTGATATCAATCAATTTTCACGCATTCATATATAACTTTTTTTTTCGCTAAAAATATGATATGTTGTATTTCATACCAACAGTAATAAACGGCCGGGCCGTTTAAGTGGTAAGTGGATTAAATTTAATTCACATAAATATCCACATATAGCACATGTGTACGCATACCAACAAGCTTTACACACATGTCAAAAATTGTGTCTCCTCGCGACGAATCTCAAATCTCTAATATGTAAACATATTCAATGGCACACGAAAACAACAATCTTCGAAATACAGGTGATGAGAGAAATTAACGACACTGTAGTCAGGGCGGCTAGGTGGTCTAGTGGAGTAAGTCTCCGGTAAAGCATCTCTAGATACCAGGTTCGATTCCTGGCTCCGTCGTTAATTTTTCAACTCACCTGAAAATTTCGAAATTGTACTCTTATCTAGCAATCATATACAGTGTATTAACATTGCGGATTGTATTTTCGTAGGTTAATCCGTTGCTGCTTTATTTTCCAGCCACTATGCATGAGTTACGAGGCATACATAATTGATTACCTACCTGTGTACACCGATTGTCGGATTCTGATTTGTTGTTACGTCCTTGTAAATTATGTATAACTGGCAAATTGACATTATATGCATAATATATGTGTTCACTCGACGTGATTATGACACCAGAATACATATATCGGTGTTTTGTTTCAGAAATAACTTCCGTAAATGCGATATTTTCGCATGCTTTTTTCACTGTTGTTAAAACAACACTTCCATTACCTCTCAGTGGTTTAACGAATAGCTTAATAATAAGCTTGCAGCAATTTTTTGTGAATTGCCAAAAAGAAGAAATATCTTTACGTCTGATTTACATATCGTAGCGATTTAAATTTCTTTTCATATCAGATCACGTAAAATCACGTGCGCCAAAAATTTCGATCATTTAAAGACGGTTTCTTCGGGAACAAGGCGTATATATTATACCCGTGTAACACCGAGCTCGAGTATTCGTGCAATTCGTTATTACTCAAGTTTCCACCAGTAGTCATTTAGTTTCAGTTTAGGAAAGTTAGTTTTCGGTATACGGGATTAGGGAAGAACTAGTTTCCCTCACAGTTCTCCGAGATTAAATTACGATTGCTACGCGTGTAGGAGCCTCTCGGGGAGAGGCGAAGACTATTAGTAACTACTGCAATTAGTTACAGTTTCGAAAGCTTAATTTTTGGCAAGATGCTGACTGCGTATATGATTTCCCGTTAAAAGCGCTGAAACCGGCTGAAACTCGCTGTATCGAAAGTATTTACCGCAGTTTTGACTTCTTCTTATTGTTCGGCGAATAAAACCGCTCAACGGCAAGAAACAGGGGTGAAAAATGAGGGGACAAAAGCGGGGGAAAGAAAATCGGGGAGATAACCGCGGATTCTTATAGGCTATTGGTTTATAATAATTAGAAGTATCAGAATCGATGAAGACCGGGCGCCTTTCTCCCCAAGGGGGGGGAGGAACTTTTCCGAGGGTTGATACACCCAGCTGAGCTCTACAGCATCTAATTGCAATTACGTCATAATTAAGGGAGGCGCGTTAATTAAAGATTAAGATACTTTAACGTTGGAAACTTGGCTTAAAAGGGACACCCGGCAAGGCATGCACCAACCAAAGTGTTAATAAAGTCTCTACTCTAATCCGTTCGTAATCTAAGCTTAAATTTTCCCCAGATTTATATGCATCATATTATTATTATATATATATATATATATATATATATATATATATATATATATATATATATATATATATATATATATCTTCCTTGGATAGGGAAATATTATTAAGACGGTCGTCAGATTTCCACGAACTTTTTACCAATAACGAATTACAATCTTATAATTTTCAACGATTTCCCGCCTTGCGGAATGCTAGCGTCTGTGTGAAATGATAAAAAAAATTCATCCTTCGGAATATAATAGATTGATAAATATTCGATGTACGTGATTAAGTAGTGATGAAATGGTAAAATGTCTTGTTCGGAATTGGCATTTTCTTCCGTATCGTGTAATATCGTGTGTCGCAGAGTCGCCGCGCCCTCAATTTCAGGGGTTATTTAAAGGGAGCGTATAGTAGCGAGCGAATGCTATCATGAGCTTTTATGCGGGGTTTGATTCGATCCTTAAAATCGCGAAAGCTGCTCACTTTATTATTCCCAATCACGGGACAGTCGTCCGGGTTTCCATAGCCTATTGGCCGGCGGTTGTAATATCCTTAGAAATTGAACAAAGTCGTCGAAAGCTCTTGCCAGTTTTACTGCAGTCACGATTCCGCGTCGTTTTATATTACGAAAAGAATATCCGACGCCTCGAGTCTCGCGCCTTCTACGTTTCATCAAATATTTTTCTACCACATTTTTATACGTCCAGCTTTCAACGCGAATAACCCGCAGACACAGCGCTGCTGTATGATCTACGCGCGTCGTAGTTTAAGCTCAACATTCTAGTTCAAAGTTTTTTAATCAATCAGCTCGAGGCTCCTGAACTTTTTATTTCCGAAAAATCTAACCGACGAATTATTATGTATTATATAATATATATGTTACGGGTAAAGCCCAAAGTCCGGCTAAAGCTAGTTGTAGTATGTATGTTGTGTGTGGGTGTAACTAACAATAAGTTTAGCCGGCTGAACCTAGTTTTAGCCAATATCAGACTTCAGCCGTAACATATATATATATATATGTATTATTTTTCTGTAAAGTTATTTTTTTTGTTTTTGTTGATAATAATCGATCAAATTTTCTAAATAAATTCCTCACAGATATTTCAGTCCGCGTAACAACTTGAGGCTAATGGGAAATCTGATCGTCGTAACATGTTCGTCATTTATGAAAAAACACACGTTTATTCGTGCGCAATGGAAAGTTCTGACCGTTGAAAATGAATTTTTCGCAAATTTAACATGTTCAAGGGATCGTCTGATGCAAATATTGATTTCACCGTAAGCAACGAATCAGCTGAAACCAATTGAGTAATGAAACGTAAATAATTAGAAAATGGTGATGGTAACAACGCGCATCGGTTTAAATAATACTTCTCGCGTTAAAAATCAAACGGTTATAGTTAAATTGACGTTGAAAAAAATCTTGAGATTTCATCTGTTCGTTACGCCAATCGATGACTTACTCGAGTCGGATCAAAATTTACTTCCACGTATATAGAGTTAATTTCGCTGCTATTATTATCATCGTCGTCATTATTATTATTGTTGTCGTTGTTGTTGTTGTTATCGTTCATAGAATAACGCGAAGGGAAATTTCGCAGGAAATTGCCACGGAATTAACTCGCGGGTCCCCCGATTTTCCGTGAAAATGCCCAATTCTCAGGTATGATGGATATATGTATATCTATATACACGTATGTACGTACACACGTATGCATGTATACATCTACCTAGCAGAGGCTCATGAACGGCGCTGAAGGGAAGCGAATTTTTCCGGGGATAGCAGGATAGATGGGTTGAAAAATTAGGTATATATTCGATTACCGAGGGCATGAAATCCGGGCTCTCCTCTCCCGTTTTCAGGCTCGCTTCGGCCCCGAGTCCGCGAAGACTTTCCCACCGTGCAGTTTTCAGTTTCTAGTTCCTAGTTTTCCCCGGGTAAACTCGAAAAAAGAAGGAACGAACTGAAGCTAGCGCAAATTGAGCTTACAATCCAATCAGGCACCCCGCTTCTCTGTCTACTACCCTCGGAGGCTCGCCGTGAGCGTCGAGGGTTCGGGATGAGTCGGGGGGTGGGGGGGGGGGGGGCTGAAAGTGGATGCGGATGTGGACGTGGACGTGGGTGTGGATGTGGAAGCGGTGGGCGAGCAGCCAGGCACCGACAGAGATAGAAATATTCTAAGTACATTTTTGATGGGATTTTTAAATGAGCCCCAATTGTGTTAAACAGCGCCCTGGGCTAGCCGCCCCGCCAACCGGGGCTTCGACTTAATACAAGATTTTCTTAAATAACATTTGCGACTTTGCAATTGCCGAGTGAGCGAGACGGCTAGCGGGGCGAATCGTTCGACTTGTTAGTGCCTCAGAGATAAGGTGCCGGATCTTCTCCCTCTCTCTCTCTCTGCGTTACCGAGTGTTTATTATCATCGGCATCATCGTCATCTTCGTTATTCAACTGAAGAGTATTTCTTATCGATCTATCTTTACCTGACCTTAATTACTTATTCTACGTTATGTTATCACTTTACGTTACATTGGTCTCTTCTTTTTTTTTTCACTTTTGTAGACTGTACGTGCAACTAACTAATTATAATCGATTCGACTGGTTTCTAGTACTATCTGAATTTTATTCGCTTTTCCTCGCTTATTACCTTATTTAAGTTTTCAGTTTTGTCATTTCGCTTCGACGTTTCATGCTTTTTGTTGTATAATATTGTTTTTCTTGCTTGTGCTTTATTGTTTTGTTTATTAAGCTGGCCATTCTGTATAGTATGTTTTGCTAGTTCGTTGTATTCTATGTTTGCCACATGGTTATAGCATGTATTTCATCTGTCAACTACACTACGAATTCGCGGTCATTGTCAGAAAGAACAGTGACACGTGTTAAATTTTCCGGTTACCTACAGGCTACAGAATTAATTTTCATTTTATATCCAGAACTATAATTTTCGATTACGGTAAATATAATGAAAATATTTCAGGTCCGAGCATACAGTAACCGCAAGTAGAAATTCATATCAGTGCTTTTTTCCTCCTTCTTGACTTCCGGAAATATATTCTGCATGCCGTATTAAAATGAAAGGCACTCCTTTTTCCCCTGAATCCATCGTGCGAATTGAATATAGATATACAACGTACTCGGAGTTGTAGTACTCAGTTTTTTTCTTCTTTCATCTTCTTTCCAGATTTTTTCTTTTCTTTTTTTTTTTCTTTCTTTTTTTCTACAATTCTCCACTCGCAGACCCTACAGCGTATATTGCGTCACTTTCATGCGGTTCGCGTTTTATTGCGGTTCTGTAGTATCCTTTGATCGATAGACAGAGAGACGAGCCGAGTGTATAGAGCGAATAGGTTCAAAAGGTGCATTTGATTGACGCTATTACCACTCGGACACGCGCAGCCAACGCGATGCGTGATTCGGTGCAGGGGATGATTATTTCTTCGTTTCGAAGTTACATCGTTTGGTTGTTATTTTTTTTTTTTTTTTCTTTCTGTTTTTGTTATTTCTACCTATTATCTCGTATATCTTCGCGCCTGAATCAGCTGCTTGATTGATCAGCGTTCGCGAGAAGAATCGGAACGAATGGGAAATGAATAACGATAATAAAATGCGATGTAGGACGAAGCTTAAGAGCCGTTTCAGTGAATATAAATCAAACCCTGTTTTGTGTTCCTTCTTAAATATACGTGTGTGTATATATATATATATATATATACACAAGTATAAATAAAACGTGCGTGAGAAGCAAAGAAAGGGAGAGTGAGAGAGTTTTAAACCATTTTCAAATTTAATCGCATTTCGTACTTATATACGTATATATATGTATATATATATATTCTTATATACCTTCGTACCGAGTGAAGGGATCAAAATTTAATTAAACCAAATCAAGTCGCAGAGAGTGACGTAGAAAACTTGTTCCCGAAATATTCTCCCGTGCCGCATATCCGCAGGAAACGATCGATGTTTATACTCGTGGATTATATCCAGATACAAATTACACACCCGCGGGAGATTATTCTTATTCCGCACTTGCAGTTTTTAATACGAATACTCTATATTAATTTGGTTTCATTTTTTTCTCTCTCACTCTTTACTTCTCTTTCATTTTCAAGGCGTGTTATCAGTACAGGTTGAGATCGATACTCGAGAGTTGAGAGAGATACTTGAAAGGTACTCGCTTCGATGCTCGATCGACGCTACGCGAAAATTGTGAAAATTGTGAAAAAGTATGCAGGTAAAGCGGATAAATGAAAACAACAAAATGGAACGTAAATAAAAATTGTAACCGCAACGAACTCGAGAAGCCATCGCGATTCGATCCTTGCAAATCAAGGACCTCGGGGTAGTTTCTACAGAATACGGGAAATATCTCGTCGAGGAAGTGACGGGTGTACTTTTAATATCTACGCAGGCGTACCAACTCTTCCCGCGTATAACAATGCATGCATAATGCATTATATTTAATACAATGTTTAATACGATATTAATGGGCGCTCATTAAATTAGAAGTTTTAATAGCCGCGGAATTTCATCCCCGGTAAGAGCTTAATTGGCACTTAATCTCGGTAACGGGGTGTTCAGGCACACGCCAGCACCCCCTCTCCCCCCTCTCCCCCCTCATCACCTCGCTCTATACCTTAATGCAGCTTACCAAGTCACACCTTTTAAATAATAAGCTATTCACACGATGAAACGCACTTGCCCTCCTGTAGTTTATCATCCTCTTCAAATTCGTAAATTCTGCGATTCCACGATTAACCCTTACGCTGCAAATCGGGGTCAAAATGATCTCAAGGCGTATTCACCGTGAATTTCGTATGAATAACATCCGAAATAGTATTGATTTGATGCAAGATAAATAACGAAATATCGTAAAATTCGTTAATTCATTCTCTTTCCAAAAATTCAACCTCACTCGTGCAAAGAAATACATTTTTTTCGTCAGGTAGTATCTCCATATTTTTTTTCCTTATTCAATGAATTTTCATCTTAAAATATCGAGTATTCAGTGAGTTATGATTTTTTGAACAGAACGATCCATTTTCCGGTACTTAGTTGTTTCGTGAATTTTTTATTTTTCATGCTAAATGTAACCAATTTAACTTGAAATATAACAGTTAATGAATATTCTAGAGTTTCCTCAATTTATTTGAATTAGAATCTTCGTTTCTACGCAACGATTTTTGATGTGGGTTCTCCAGCTTCCGATCCCGGTGTGACATCAGTCTTATACACAGGAGATGCGCAGCGTAAGGGTTAATCTATATTTTTTATCTTACAGTAATTATATATCGCGGCGTTATTTTTTTTTTCCTAGTAAATTTCTCTCGTTTAATTTCTACCGAAAATTGCAGTTACTATTAACGATGAAGCGAGTCTTTTACGTTCACGATACAAAATTTCATTCATTTTCCGTAGCTGGATTAACAGTTTCGACTAATCGCCTATACGTGGATTATTTTACATGATATAAAACGAGCTCACCGGCGAAAGATTTGTTTTTAAAAATTCATCGCGTATTACGGGATTAACTAAAAAATTGTTCCATTCCTCCGGTAGGCGGGGGTAAATCCTCTATACCCGATATTTCACTCTTCGCGCGGTATAGAAATTTGCTTTACGTTTACCCTTCAATATAAAACAGCTCGAGGCTTGTGTCGATTTTTATTTTTGAGCGAATAAAAACGCCACTTTGTATCAGTCAAAATCCGAAGAATCTGCGAGACTCGTTTTTAAGATTTCCTCAACTTTATCGACAGTTTGAAAAGACTTCGCTCCATTCTTTTCTTTTATCTCTTTCACACGCCCCGAAACACAACGAAGGTTACTGTAATTGACAAGATGTGTGAAGAAAAAACAAAAAAAGAAGAAAACAAAACGAAAAAGTAAAGAGACAAAAAACGAGCCAACTCATACAGCAAGTACGTGCAACTTACTGTAAGTACGAAGAATTTGCACGTTCTAAAAAACTTTGCTAAACTTTATTCCAGTCGTACTTGAAAAAGTTTTACATGATTATACATACATATATAGACGGTGTAATAACCGGAATAATAAAATTTGCCAAACTGATCAGACTTGCGAAAGAAGAAGCAGAATAATAAAAACAACAATAACAACAACAGCAACAAAGATTATCGTTATTTACCGCGCTGGAATCAGATTCTCATGGGGTTGAGCAACAAGCTGGAAGTTGTCGTCGATTCGGAGTTAATCGTGTCTCGGAGACGAATGAAGTTTCACAGAAGTTTGTCGGTGCGCAGGGGTTGTCGGTCCTTAGCGTGGCGGGTTTTCTTTACTTTTTCTATTCTGTCGTATTTGTCCCGTGATATTTCTCTTCGTCCAGAGCTTGATCGTTTATTTAATTTCCTTATTCCTCCTCTGTGGAACGCAGATACGCAAGCTCCGGGAGTTGTGCTTGCAATTTTTTCACGCGAAGTACGTGTTTGCCTTCGGAAGATTGGCGCGCGACTGACTAACTGGGGCTACGTTGGGCGACCATCAACCCTCTTGTGCTTCTCTCTCTCTCTCTCTCTCTCTCCTCCACCCCCGTCAACCCCTTCCGCCCCTCTTTTCTCTCGGTTTCGCACCCCGCCTCGTGTCCCGTTTCTCTTCAGCTTCATTACAACACCCTTTCCTTTCCTTTCCTTTCCTTTCCCCCACCCCTTTTTTTTCATCCACCCCACGGGTTCCTTTTTCTTTCCACAATCCCTCCTACCCCCGTTTTCATTCCCCGTTAGTGTTGCGCGCGCGCCCCTGAAAGACTGACTGCCGGCTGCTGCACCCTTACAGGTTAGACCTGCGGTCGGGCGGACTGGGACGTCTTTTTTTTTAGTATGCGATATTCCCGGATACACTGCAACTAATTAACCCCGTTGCAACCTTACGAAAGCTCGCCATCGATTTTTTCAAACTTGATCTTTTCCGACGACAGTGAGTCATTTTTTTTTTAAGATGGATTTTTTTAAACGATTTTACAAAGGCGTGAATTTTCGCCGCAAATGTTACAACCGTTACGAAGCCTCTTGAAATGTTTCTTTGAGGAATATTTTTTTGGAGATGGATTTTGCCTTCCGGGAATTTTTTTTATTTTTTTATTTTTTTTTTTTAACAGCATGTTATGGTATCGGTGCAGATTAATCGTCTCTTGAGCCGTTCTACCGAGGGTAAGATTACGAATGATAGCTATGCTCGTTGAGGAAAGAGTAAAAATATTGTTGTTCGATATTTACGAAAGTGCAGAAAAAATACTTAGACATGTGGGATGGAGAAATGAATTAATGGGGGAAGAAAACCATGTGGAACATTTCAATTTTTGATGGGTGTATAACGGCTACTGACTCGGAGAGGCGTCGTATCGCAGATCCTTATACTCATCCTTATACCGTACTCGAAAACACCAGTAAACTGCGGTCGTAGAACGAGGTCATGAAAAAATTCCCTCGGGGCGCATTCTTCCCGCAAAAACATCCCCTTTCAAGGTGTATACGTTGTGTACTTTTTATCCGCTGCAGGAGGAAACGAACGGCGAATTTTGACAGAGAGCTTTTGGAATTGCCTTTTCCGATCGACTTTAGGTTCTACCGTGTCAACACTTTTTCGTGTTTCAGAATCACTGACGTGATTCTTGCGTCTGGTTGGATTAAAAATATTTCAAGAACTGTCCCAAATCGTTTATCAAATTTCAAGGGGACCGGCTTTCCTTTTGCCAGGGAGTTCCATTCTGAACTATGATATTTGTTTTAGCGTCCAACTTTACTCGATGATTCGGAAAAGTTTTAAAGATATCCGCGAAAAGTTTGGGCATATTTTTATCGACCAACAAAAATCGGTACTGTACAATTGATTGAAAATGAAAGAAATTAAAGAAATTCCGTCAAATCTCGTGTGGCGTTTTTTGCGAGGCTAGGTAACGTTTCGATGATTGCGTAAAATAAGAAAATATTTTTAGATTAAAATTTGGAAGGTGGAGATTTGAGGTATAAGAGTTTCTTTGACAAGAGACTGCTTACGTAAAACTTTCTCCGACTTGTACTCTCGCGGGAAATTCAAATCTCGTTTCATCTTTCTCTGGAGAGGAGATTCCTCGAACACCGTTTGCATAATTATACAAACGGAGTAACGCTCTCGTTATATAATGTATATGTATACATAATATACATATGTATCTTTCGTATTCTTCAAAGCGAAACATTCTAAGCGGGTGGTTCTGGCTTTTCTGCTGTATACCGAAATGGAACGAAAAAAAAGTGAAAGTTATATTAAACAAAAAATAAAAAAAGAGGATGAGAAACAGTCGGTTTCTGAGTGCAGGCACTTAACGGGGTTTTCCCACAGTTAGTTTCTTTGAACACTGAGTCGGTGAGATTCTAATTCGACGCAGTTTTTACCTGTAAATTATCATCGACGATTTCTTGAAACGCGAGAATACGAGATTATGTATACAAAATCATAAATTACCCAAGTGTTTACCAGCTAAATAATTTTGTTCATGCTTGCACAACAACTGAAATTTCTCATTGTTGTTATTATACAGTTAACATAACTATCATTTTGTATGATCACGGAAAAATAAAGTTCTTGGTACTAAACGAAGATCACTTTTGTAATTGTACAGCAATGAAAAATTCAATACGTGCTACTGTTTTTTTTTTTTTGATTACGATCACTTGTACTGTATTTTCTTGCAACCGTTGCGAAAATTTAATGCTTGTGCAAGAATAAATTGACGTTAAAGCCTTGCTTAACTAAAAAAGTAGAGTAAATCTCAGAAACTGATTTTGCGTTGCAATTACCAAAAAAGGATCGACGATAGAGCAAAATGGTTAGGCGTAAATCGTTTTTCGTAATGCCAACAATATTCAAACAGTTTTTCTTAGCGCTACCTGTTTTACTGAATTTTTCTAGTTGCCGTAACAAATGAAATTTTTCTCAGTGTAGCGACGAATGAAATGTTCAAAAAGTCACGAAACCACCTGAAAACCGGATGTCGTCTAGCGGTGGTCAGACCGTCGTTGTTAGCAAACGTGCGAGAGTAGACAACCGTCACATGGCTTGCGTATAAATAAGGTCTAAGCCTTCGCCTGGTCGAGCCGTAATTACAACAGGGCTAAGCCGGATAGCCTGGATCAGTGATCCTTTATGCCGGTCGGCGTTCAAGAACCTCACCACGGGCAAAACCAATTTGGAATTAGTACAGCATCGCAATAGAAAGTTGAGGAAACCCCCTCGCATGCCATGCAATAAGAGATCGCGTTATTATTACCTGTTATAACTTCACCCTCTGTAAGGATTTATACTACCCACCACCACCTTTGAGGGCGTAACGCGACGGTCCTTCTTACCAACGCGTAAAGACGTCTTTATCTACCTTCGGTCTCTCGCTTACTCCTCTCCGCTTTTTTCATATTTTACACACCCACGGTGCTCGTGCCGGATTAGAAATACACGCCTTGGTGAAAATTTGTCGCCTCCAAGAACTTGTACAAACAACTCTGACTTATTCCCCGTCGCTCATACTAGTCGTTAACGACAATCTTCTCTCAAATTTTTACCGTGAACACGCTAAACTTTATCCAGCTTTCTACATGCATACGACACATCGATTCATTTTTATCCATCGACTAAAATTGATCGCGGAGTTTCTGGATCAAATAAATCTGGAACTGCTTGACGTGTGTAGAGTTTTGCGAAACGTGGATCGCGTGGTCCGTTTGAAACTGTCACGAAATGGAGAATAATAAAGCGATGCTTCTGTCTGATTCTGGCCGAGTTATAGACAAACCCGTGTATACTCTATACGTCTATGGTTTTCAACTTGACGTAACTCTGGTACAGGAATATATGGTACGTGTGTGTGTGTGTGTATACATATGTACAACAATAAATTGACCGTAGTGTATCGATACATAGAATGATGGTGGGTGGTACCATCTGGATTACGTCACGTGACGGGCATTTGCTTATGCACGCGCTTGTATTTTCCCATCGGTAGAATCGATATAAATACACAGACATGTGAATATATACAAAGAGGTAATAGTCGGGAGCACAAAACGTCTCCAATAAAGCCGTGCCTTATATGTACCAACATATTCGAGTCTCGACTGCAGCGATGTATAGATTTTAATTCATCACAAAATCCGATTCGGTGACTCTTTGTGCCGTTGGATCGAAGCGGTCGCGAATATCTGAAAGTTCGGGCTTTTAACACGTTTCCCGTGTTTATTGAAAAATGATCATCGTTCGATCGTAATTAATCAGGGTAATCAGCGCTCGATTGCCCGCAGATGTCGCTGTTAGATGTATATACACGTCAAACCTACGCGATATTGTTGTAACAGACTGAAGGAATTAGGGATCGAATTAGGGGCGAGGTGAAGGAGGCGGAAGATGAACAATGTCACGTCCAGAAGCACTCAGCTCACCGGGTCTTCGCAAATGGACACTAAATACCTTCGATCCTTTCATTGTGTTGCGGGTATCATTCCTGAGGGATGATGGGTCGTAAACCTCGGGACCCGGGGTCTATAATTTCGACAAATTATTTCGAATCTACGACGTTGAGCCTCCCACTTCCGTTCAAAGTGATTTCAGACAGATTCTTTCATTGAAACGATTTTTTCCGCAAATTCAAGTTTACGTTAACGCTTTCCGAAACATGGTTTTCCTGGTACAACGCAAAGTTTCAAGAGTTAATTTCTTGGAACATCTTTCACTGCAATTAAGGCGACGAATGAACGTCCGAAAAATCGAAAATCGACCAGCTTGTTTCGAATTCTTTTGGAAAGTTGTGAATTTTATACGGAAATATTTTTAAACCAAGAATGTAGGCACATGATATCCGGAAAATCTGGTACTAGGTGAGGGATATTGAGACTTGTGTGCACTACTTGGAAAACTCGATCGAGATCAAAGCCCTGGATCTGTTTCATAAGGAAAAGGATGAGATGAGGGGGAACTGAGGTAGAGAGACGCTTTACATGCGATTTACAACCAAGACGAGTGTCCTGGCTGAAATTATGCTTTTGCCATTGTCCGCCTTGTCTCTCGCAGGATTCTCAAGTCAGCCGCAGGATCACGCGATTAAAAATCGACTACAATATTCTGCAACGCTTTTGTTATTTTGGTTGTATCGTAAGGACGTTTCGAAAGAAAAGCAGAGGTTTCAAAATTGCAACTGAAGCCAATTAACTGGTTAAATTTTACTAAAAAAAGATGATGTGATTCAGGAAAAATTTTAAAACATTGATTTTCGAGGGTAGACGCTTCTTTACTAACAATTCCAGGAAAATTGCATTATTTCAACATTCATTCACCGAGAAATTCACAGTTCGTCTGATTGTAATAAAAAATAACTCATTTCATTCGTTGATGAATTCTCTACAAATCGTTTAAAATACATTTTTTCTCGTTTCAATCAGTTACTGGATAATATTGGATATGTGCGTAACATGTTCATAGTGAACTCGTTATTCAGCGAAAAACAGATTATCTATGTCCAAAATCTACTTATACTACTTACTGTCAGAATATTCGCCGAGAGTTCGTTGACGAATAAAATGAGCTTTTAATATGGATTTTTCGATGAAAGAATGATAGAATAATGTGATTCTTTCAACGCGAAGATAACGAGGTGTTTCTCAGTTAGGATTCATGCCATTTTTACCATTCCTTATCTGCATCGGGAGAACTTTCTTAGTTACACGTATAAACTGGATTAGCTTGAGTGACACTTTTTAAACCTTTGATCGATCATGTTTTTGGGTTTAATATTCCACCGACTTGACTGTACATTCGATTAAACGTACTTCCGTTGCGATAACGTTCGCAGTAACGCGTAAAAACAATATTACGAAACCGTGTGAAAAGCTCTTTCATCTTCGCGATTGTGAAACGGTGAAAAAGTAAATTCAGTTTTTTCGTTACCACGAAGACGGAAACGGAGAAAAAAGAAACTCCGCACAACCGAGTTTACCTTCGTTTTTCTTTCCATACTTATTTATTTATTTTTTTCCCCACGTTCGTTAATTTTTTCGCCGCGTCCTCGGTGTAATCGCGGTTCACTAGCTACCGGCAAAGATACAAAGATAATTGGTCATTCGGCTATGATAGTAAGAGACAGGATGTGTCGGTGCACCGCCTCGCACTTTGAAGACCCGTGAACACTTTGAACAGATTTGCTTTGGGTTTTGCCAGGTCCCGGCGTTGTTTCGGGCTCACATTCTAGTTTAGATCAAAAGACTCGACGAGGCATTCCCGTTCAATTCAGCCGTGCTTAAGTCGGGCTTTCGTTACTCTCTTGTGCTTTCGCCGGTATCGCCGTTGCTTTGCTTCCACACGGTCTTCATTATCACGTTGGCGAAGCGGTCCTGGAAGTCCTCGAGGTCCTGGAAATGTCCTTAAATTTTTCTTGTCCTTAAAAAGTCATGGATATATCCTTGAATTTCTTATTCTATCCTGGAAATATTCTATTATTATTTTTCCCGAATATCCTTGGATAACCTGAAAATATTCTCGAAATGTCCTTGAATTTGTCACGGATTTTTTGATGGACGCCATGGTTATACCTAGAAGTTACGACTGTACAACGCGAAATTTTGAAATCGGAAGACTCACGGTTGATTATCTAGCCGCGAAGCGCAATTCGGGTGAAAGCAGCTGGTACACAGGATTCGAACTTCTTTAAATTTAGGTTCCTCGACTCTTCCGGTAATTAATTACACATGCATCTCATTTTTAATTTTCGGATTTCTTTCGTTTCTTCTTACAATTAGTGCTACACGGTAATTAACGTCCTTCAATTATATCCGACTTTTTTTTCTACACGGATTCGCGGTCTCGAACGAACTTGCATCGGGTGACCAAAATAGTTTAGTGGAAAAAAAAAAAAAAGAACTATTCCCGAAGAAGATCAGATCCTTTCATCCGCCCTTATACACGTCCCTCCTTTCGACGGTTGATGACACCCATGGATTTATATCTCGTGGCCTACATACGTCAAAGATCTTTGTCGGACGAACGATGATTTATCGCCTCAAGGTTTCGTTGTTGGAGAATAAAAAAGGAATCATTTTTCTTTCAAACTTCTATACTGCGCCGATATTTCCGAGTTACGTTTTCTACGGAGAAACTGTACCGCCGGAAAGAAACTAGTAAGAATATCGAGACAAGGTATTTGCGTACAATTTAATACCGCAGCATTTAATAATGTTTCATCGCAATTACAATAATGGTTAAAAAAATGTTTCTTGGAACAATATAGGTTATATTGTTTAACCAACGACTCGAAACCACCAAATGGCGCGGCTTATACGATCGTTCCCCGACCATCGGGAATGGCAGTGCGTAGGTATATTGGGATGCTGATAGCCGGGGCGAAGTTTACCTTTGGCATACATAAGCTAGGTGGGTAAAGGGTGCGAAGCGATTTACTTTGCGCGTCTGCGTGAAGAAGGGGCGTCGAGGCGAGTCGAGCAGAGCGTAGCAGCCGGGTGATGCCAGCCAGGCAATCATTGAGCGTGTGATCTGATTGCGAGCGAACCAATTCGAGAATCTGCCGTCAAGATCTCCGCGAATTTACGACAAATTTATAACCGGCTCTACGCTCGTGCGATCCAGATGCCGGAAGCATCTCTCGAGCTTTTTAATTCCGAATTTACGTTGAAAGTAACGCCACGCTGGGACGAAATAACTTCATTCAATTAGCCAAATTTACCGGGTCGAACAAACTGAACTGGTTTCAGGTACTCGTTTGATACAAACAAGTTTTTTGATCCCGAAACTTGAGGTTGAAACAATTTTAGTATACAGTCTTAATTGACCGAATTATTTTCCACACTCGAGGGAGCACGATTATTTATTATAAAGAAAAAGATGAAAAAACATGATTTTTTTTTTAAATCCCTCCCATCGATCTGAGGCGAAAAAGGTGTTCAAAGTAAACAGAGTTTTGTTTCGTTTCTGAAAGTGCAAAAAAAAAAACAAAAAAGAAGCTCCTTTCTGTTGAAAAAAAGTATTCTTCCAAGGAATTTGTTTATTTCAAAACAATATTTTTTATAGACTCAATAAAGCAGATAAATTGTTCTCTGAAACGAATATTTACTTTGGTTGGATACACACACTCAATAATTCGTGTAGCTGAGACAAAAAACCGATTTATTTATGTGACATAAACAAGAACCAACAAGATATTATTTCAAATTCAATATGAATGCGTTCAACTGTATAACAATGTGAAAAGATTTCTCATTTAAATCATTATACCTACGTTTCCTTGAATGTACAGTAATTGGTTAGGAACGCAAATTGCCTTGTTCCAATGAAAAAGCGAAGGAAATATGGGAAAAAACCCGAACATTTTTTCGTATCTGAAGTAAATGGATTTCTAAAATAACCTACATGAAATTTCTCAACTCTAATGAAACGTTACGTTTACTTCATATCGTTTATAACTCCCGTACTGATTCGACGGGATTCAAACACCTAAATCCTGAAGCTTGCAAGCTTAGAAATGCGCCAGGGTGATAATAATTTCTCGTAAACACACCGACGCTCCACCCTTATACTCGTAATGCCGTAAATTTTTCAGCAGTGTGTATCAATTATCGCAATCTTTAAGCATGGCCGATCGGTGTTTTGTCTCATCACGTTCTACCCGTCGCGTTCGAAACGGAATATAAATAATCCACCACGCAGCGTTAAAAAGAAGAAGCATTCCCTCGGCCCATTAGTCGCGGTTAACTCTGATCTGTAATTATTGTGAAAATGGGAAATAGAACCCTTGTATTTAATTTTCGTCGGTGTATGGTGTGTGGGAGGCTTTAATGAGGAAGGATATTGCGAGGCGCGAGGGAGGCAGACCGAAAAGGATAGATAGAGGATGCGAGGTGGCGTTAGGAAGTTAGGGGGTAATGCACCCCGTAGAGGTACAACCTAATTAGCCAACCCAGCCTGTCAAACCTGGAACTTGGACCGGTTTCTCTCCCGCATCTATCCACTGCGAAATACGTTCACGGTTCGATTATCCCTGTTTATCAATTTCATGCCCGGAAGGACCCCCCACTCCCCCCCCCCCCCCTCCCCATATACGTATACAATTGTAAGCAAATCGCGAAATCGAGAAATTTTCTTGCAAATTGGTCAAAAACGCAGGATATCCTTCGGATTTTACTGGCGGTATGAAATCGCGGTTTGCCATACGCTGCGTTCACTTTTACCTGAAGAGAGGGAAGGAGAGAGGGGGAGAGGAGGGGGAGGGGCGGAAAGATAAAGTGAGGAGAGACGGAGAATGATAGAGTTGGATTTATCTAGCCAGGTTACGAAATTTGCATGTCAATGCTGTGTAATATAAATTACATGTAATTACCTCTCGCTTTCCCATTCCTCATGAATTTTATATCGTCCATGTATACTTTAGTCCATATAAATCGTTGAAAATATAACGCAGTGGTGTGTGTCACATGAACCGATAAATTACGCGCATTTGTAACACATACTTACACACGCGTATTATTACAGTTGTTGCCGATCGATTCATCGAGTGCATCTCTGTATAAAATATCGTCGAATTCTTTCTCGAGTTCTAACTATTCTTTAATTCTACCGAGTCGACCAGCCATTAATTGAGCATCGTGATTTTCCCGTCTCACTTGTATAATTAACGAGAATTTTTAAAATTATTATTCACTTATCATGTGCATTCATATATATAAATTGTAATCTTCTCAATTTCCGTTTAAATTGAAAAGTTTTGCATCAGAACCAATAAACACGAGGCGAGATAACGCGGCTTGTAACACGCATTCGGAGATTGTTTTTAATTTGCAAACTTTTTCCAGACAAAGAGCAGAAGTTTTCAACGTAGAACTGTGGAAGCGCAACCTCCGACGCTTGGCTTTTAACGACCGGAGAACCGGATGTTGAATGGGATCTAGCCTAATGTTTACCTTTACAGCCCGACATTTCCCCACCTGTACCGCTTTCTATACCTCCAGTATCAGCTGAGAAAGAACATCGCTGAGTTGTTCTAGAATTACGCGCTATACCGGCAGGTACGAAGATAATTAGAGAAATATCACTTAATAAAGTTTCACCCTTAAGCTCGGCTCGGGGATCGTTTTGTCTGAGCGAAAACGCCCCCGCTTCCGTCTTACGAGAAACGGTGTATATTATTTACGCGATTTTAAACTTTTTACGACACTATTCGCTACATTATCGACAGGCGCGGAGAGAACAGGTTCTTCGGAAACGAGCAAAGAAAAACGTACCTCCCGGTCATGTACAACGAATCATTTATTTCGTTTCAAAAATCGATGAAAGACTCTTCTCGGCTGCGGTAGAATTTGATGAAGCGCTTTTAAAGCGTCCGGTATTCCCGGGGCGAGGATAGCAGGTGGAAAGCAAGGTGCTGAAAGTGGATGGTACATTTCATCGAGCATACAGTGGAGCTTTGCACGCGTCATTTGTCACGCTTTTTATCTATTAGGGCGGTTAGGTCCGAGTCACGGATCGATCGAGGCCCGACTCGATTCCCCGCGATCTGCACCTGATCCCTAAGGTCTTATCTGCGCCTGATCTCCGTTATTCCCCTCGCCCTTTTACCCCCGAATCGCAAACCGCGCCGTGATTCTCTTACGGGCGCAGCACGGTTAGAACGCGCGCTCGAACAAGTGTTTGTTTAAAGCCCTCGCTGTGTCCGCAAGGGTGCCGGGACGAGGGGCGGGGGGGGGGGGGGGGGGGGGGGGGCTGACAGGGCGAGGGGCTGGATGACACTGATTTAGACGCTATAAGTCAACGCCGACACGCAATTACCCCCGTTTTTCCACCTTTCCTTATACCCGAGCCGCAGACTCTCAGCCCTGAGGCCGTTTCCCACCGAAAGAAAATCGCGAAAAAATGAGCCCGGAGAATTCGCATTTCGAGAGGATATCCGTCCTCCCACGTTTCTTTTTTTTATTCCCGCCAGTTTATATTGTAACCTACAACGACCTTGCTCCCGGCCGCCGTTCACCCTTTCACTCAAGAAAGTCATACATTTTACCAGTTGGAAATCAGATTGGTGTTAATATACAAGGAATCCGAATTACCGAAACGTTCTTTTAAATCGCGGGGTGTCAGTACGGATAACTGAATAATCGTTGGAAATCATTGAGAGATAGGGTTCGGGAAATATCAGCGAGGAAAGCTTTGGAAATCAGAAAAATCGTTGTATAATTCTTGCAGTAAACGCCGAATGGTCTCAATTCGTTAATGTTCTATCGATTTCTATATTGTTACGTGCTTTGGTTAATTTACAATTAATCCAGTGATTTTCATTCATTTCCAATGACTCCCCAACGTTCGGGATTATTTACACTGATTTCGTACGATTCTGCCCAACGCAGAAATCTCTGAAAATTGCCTAGAACGTTGAGAAAAAATCGTTAGCAACGTGCTGAGATAACCTTTGATATCAACGTTAAATTAAAAGTCAAACGGAATCAATGTTGATTAATTGGAATTGTTCATTCGGTTCCGAAGTGAACCAGATCGGTTCAAAGCTTTCGTCAAACCGATTTTGTACGTTCGTTGATGGCAGAAGGAAGCTTCATCTCGTGTTCGAAGATCGACCTGCACGGGCAGCAAACTAGACGTATGTTGCGTCAGTCGGATGAATTATTGATTCGATGATCTTGTTAACTGTTAAAAGCGGTTTCAATTGGCTTATTGCTCCGGGCATACATCTCCCTTTTCATCCACATGTACGACTTATCTTTCAAGCACAGGCCTGACAGCTCCGGGATATGTTTATGTATAGGCACGAAGCCACGCGGGTCTGCTTTCAGCACCGAAAATCCCGTTTACTCATTTGAAAATTTTTTTCTTTCGCTCCCCTGATATTTGGGGGAAAATGCAGAACATGCGAATTATCTCTTCGTGAGATAGGGAGCTCAGATTGCGGTATTTTTACTCTCGTTAACTGCAATTGTTATTTTTTATTTATTCACTCACGTTGCGCCTAGAATCTTGGGATGGTCGTTATCGGTAATTTATCTAGTCGCGACTAGGATAACTCGAAACATAATTATTTTCACCATCGGTCAAAAGAGAATCATCAAATATCATTGCAATTCAATGACAGGAGTCGACGAAATGAACGTGTAAAAGCTTCTTACATTTACGTTGTTGCTACTTCTACAAATCTATAAAGCGAAATATAGTCAAAACTATCTGAGAGAAATCGCTTTTCGTTACAGTGGTGAACTTCATGATTTTATACAGCGAAGCAGAAGCAATTAGTTCCAAGTGTCTAAAGGTGCGATGTGGATAATATTGAAAAATACCGAAATCTAGAGCGACGATATTCTCTTCGAGGCAATCGAGCTTCCCTGAAATCGGACCGACTCGATTCTGGGCTTATAACTCGAGGGCGACTCTTGATTTTCAGATTTCGTTCCGTGTCAAAATTGCCCCAGGAACACGGGGGAAGAGCAGACCTCCCCTCCTGTCGTTTACCATCAACTCATGCACGGCTACCCAAGTTTCGCCCTGGGCGCAAGAATTTTCGGTAGCGACGGGGAAACGGCTATATGTATATGCATCGCAAAGACTGACAATGAGCCATGCTCGATATAGGAACGAAAATCTCTGTTGCGAGTCGTTTCGTTTAACCTAATTCTTATAGATCAATTTTCACTCGCGGTTAAATGCACAACTTTTTTATCTCATCGTAAATAAAATTGTACAAGACACGATTTGAAGCTAAATTATCTTCGGGAACAGTTCATTAAAAAAGACTGTACGTCATAAAAAAGAATGACAAAAAAAAACACACACACACACTGTACAACGATTTGAATCAGATTATTTTTCTTCTCGGATATAGCGATTAAAAAACTATCTTACCGATGTTTGCTATATTATTGTACTTATTTCAATGAATCGGTTGTGTCGAAAAGTTGTCGCGTTCTAATTGGTGGCAATTCGCTATTAATTAGCCCGATTAATGAACCATATTCAAAGCGGACGTTTACACACACACACACACACACACACACACACACACACACACACACACACACACACACATAATATTGTACATATCTGCATTCGTGAAACACAGTTATAGAAGGACAGAGAGAGAGAGAGAGAGAGAGTAAAATTTGGCAACTGACGAGAATGGATATCGCAGGATGTTCCGTCTGTCGTAGATAAGCGCGTGTAGGTGGAGATATTACGCCGCATTCACGGTAGGTGGTACATGTCACGATCGAGAGATCTGCGTATCTCCATCCTTGAGCTAGATAGAAGTTGTTCGGCTATTACAGGTAACCCAAATCCTTGAGATTCGGTAGAATACACCAGAGGGTTTGGCAGAACGGGGAGAGAGTCCTACCGGAGAACGTGAGGCTCGATTCGGATTCCGTGCAGTGAAAGGAGGGCGGGGGTGGGACAGAGATGAGGAATGGCTGAGGGTGGAATTCAATTTCCATCCTAACCAGAGAGGACCTCGACTCGCGATTCGTCCCAGCTAGCTCAATACCGTACTGTATCTCCTTCGCTACTGATAACCGCTGATTTCACTCCCTATTGAATTCATTTCTCTCCCTTTCCTCTCTTAATTCTTTTCCGCAAGATAGAAATATGCCAAGTCTTCCCTATACGGAGCACCATGAGCTATATACATATATGGCATTAATTACACCGATGATTGCAGTTAAAAGCTTTTTAATATTCTGTACACACGGGGATCGAAAGTCCTTTTTTTCAACACTTACTTTTACGTATCTTCAAGTTTTTGGAAAATGAATCACGATAGTTCGGCACTTCCAGACGAAGCGATTTCTTCGTTCAAATCACTATAGCTTCCGGACAGAAATGTTTCAGCAACTCGCGTAGCTTTGGACGTTGAATTCCTACTCTTGGAAAACTGGGAATAACGAGGAACGCATGTTATTTTTGAAGATCATTTTGGTTCTGGGATCTCCTCGAGGGATGTCCCTGGCGCACGGGGTGAGGTTAAGTTACGTGCCTTGCGTTAAGCAAAGCCTTTGACCGCTGCTGGGAATGCAAATACACTTTGTGGCCCCCCGCGATGCCTCTAAGCCACCCCAACGCCCGCCCTTATGACGTTACTCGAACTGGAGTGTGGCCGAGATTCGTCGTCATTCGTCGAGGAGACGCGGAATCCGGGAGGCGTGCGGGGCGGATGAAAAAAGGGGGTCGAGCCGAGGGAAAAGGGTTCGGTTAAACCGGCCAGAAGTGTGACCACTTCGTGTTCTACGCGTCCGTTTGTCTAATTGCTTGCTTTGCATAGAGGCTTTAAGAGAGTTCGTCCGAACGTGATGTCATCAACGGAGACGGGTCCGACGAATTGTATTTACGAATTGTCTTGTACACCGGGGTATAAAATTCGCACTGAGAAGAAATTCCAAAAGCTCGTAAATCGGGATGAAACTCGTTACCCGGGATGCGGAATTCGATCCTGCTGCGGTGTCGTGGGTCGATTATCTTACAGGTATGCTCACTCACCTTCTCTTTTGTTTCCTCTCCGCTGGTCGGGCTTCTCAAACTTCGCGTCACCCGGTCAAAGTGCAAATGCAAACCGAAAGTCCAGGAACTCCGGAATCCCGCGGGGGTCGCCGATGGAAGTGATTTCGAACGATGTTCGACACACCGAGTCCCCGGGTACTCTGTCCTCCGGGGCCTCATCGCCGCAGTGCCCACGGAGCGAAACGTGACGGGTGCGGCTTTCCGGGTGGGACCGGAAGCGGCGCGTATGGTCGATGTGTAACAACCGCTCAGTGCTGGACAATAATCTCTTGGTGAGATTTATTCTTCCAAACGACGTTCTTGGCTATCGGCCGTGAGGGTTTCACCGAGGATGGGTGAACAGGACTTGACTTACGACGCGTTTCCGATTGCGCCGGATTGATGAATCCAACCGAAGCGGCAATTTCGTACCTTGTTCCCGCGGCGGGCTTTGAGAAACCCGCGATGAATATTATCCGTCTGCTTGTTGGGCCGATCATTCATTAGAATTCAATACCCAGTCTTTGAAAGATTCCTAAAAAAGAAGGTAAAAGGCAAAACCACGAGGAAAAGAAAGTTAAGTTGCGATCGATGAGAGTCACGGAAGCAACGTAAAGCGAGCCTGCTTTTCACTCATCTTGTTATGCTTGCATGCTTTTCTGCGAACGGCGTAGTCTCTTCTTCGAAAAAATGACAGAAAGAAGGAAACTGAAAATCGGTGTCAATACGAGTCTAAATTCAGCCTCCAAACTCGATCCTACCAAGGTTCGTATACAAACCTACTTTGAAGAAAACTGAACCTAAGAATTCTACTGCGACCCTCTTACTCCTAAAAATTTAAGATCAATCCCTGCATCGAACCTCCAACCCCTAAAAATAAAAGCACCTGTAACCTCCTCTGTAGATATATTATTACAGTGACATTCAAGTGTTTACAATGAATAATACAAGCGCTATTTTGACACAATTTTGATAAGTTTCAAAAAAATATTTTCAAGGTCCGTTTTTCGATAAAAATCAGTGCGTGTTTAGAACGGGTCGAAGATGAAGACGTAACGACCTGCATCAAAATGCCATAAAATCTTGCGATACAATATCGTTTTCCAACAGTTCAATCGAGAGCGTTTGGTGAAGATTGTTCAGCACGAGCTTCCGAGTCCTAAGTACGAAGATCCAGCGCTAAAGTGTCGAATCCTAGACTCATATTCCCTTCATCCGTTCTCCCAGTCTTTCTTATCGCAGGGTGAATATCGTCGTTCGTTGTTTTTTCGCGGATAGCCAAGAGGGAACAGTCTTGCCCCGCAGACGAGGGGGCGTTGGAAATTCGTTAAGATTTTTCCCGCTCCGAGGCGAGGCGAGCTGCAAGGTAAAAGACGATGGAAGGAAACTTCGGGCTGCAGGGATGATAGAAGGATACTGTGCAGCCGAGGCGAAAAATGAGGAGAAGAAAATAAAGGCACGGGAGAAAAATGCACAAACGCACAAAATGAAAAACAAAAGACACGCGGGGAAAACTCTCGGCCGGGACTCGGGGAAGTAAATTTATGCTAATGCGTCTGCCTTGGAGACTTTCGCCCTCGCGTCTACTTGCACCTACACACCTTATTCCTCACCTGTAGACTTAAAGTTTCTTTCACGCATATCTAATATAACTAGCCGAACGGTGCACCGAACATCCTCGCTAATCCTTTCGCGGCTTACACAGATCCCGATTAGTATCAACCGCTGTTTCTAAGTGAAACTGGGAGTGAGTGAAGACACTTTGTGCTTTCAAGCATTTCAAACGAATCAGCGTTTTTAAAAGCAGAATACGAATTCGGCACTTAAAAGTCTACAACAGTTTCTTTCTTCTCGAATCGAAAGAAAAATATGTTATGCAGAACCTTAACCCCTTGATTTATCGTTTCAGTTACCCAACACATGGTATCTTGGCCTCATAACGGAACTTGAAGAAAATTTTTGATGGATTTTTCATTCGGTGTATCCAGTTCGAAATTCAGAAGAAACCATGAATCGCATGAAAAGGTTCATCTCCTGTACACGATGGCTGAAAAGTGGAAAACTTGATCTGGTAATCCTAATTTCAATTTCTCCATGGTTTTCATTTGCAAACAGCTGTAAATTCTAGTGCAAAATTTGATATGGACAGTTTATTTTTCCGTATAAACGTCGTTATCGCGTTATTCACATTGTTCCGGAGACTAATTAGGTCTTATTCAACAACGCGTCGTTAGCATTTTGCAGCCCGCAGCGCCTTATCGCGCAGGGCTAATTAATTAACCTTGTCAAAAATTGCAGTGTGTCTTCATCCTGACGTCTTGGACGTACGTTATCAAGATTTGGACGAGCCTGAAGTGAAGAAACGGTAGCCAAGATTCTATAGCATTGGAAAGGTGAGTTGGTGATTCCGTCTTATCCGACGATGAGTAAACATTGTCGGTTGGATTCTTTAACTTCGAAATAAAATTATGAGAACTCGGAGACATTTTGCGAGGAGCGACATGAGGAAAATAACGTTGGTGAAAAGGAAGAGAGTAAGAGAGAGAGAGAGAGAGAGAGAGAGAGAGAGAAATAAGCTAAACAGAAAAGAGAGGTAAAACTAACACAATAAGAGTCGAAACGTATATATGTAGGAACTGCGAGGACAATGGGTGAATGGAATGAATGGCGAACAGGAAACACTTCCCATCTGAATTTTGAATGCCTGTGTCGTGACTGGCGAGGTGTGTCGATGAAACTAGCCGACTGAATTGACCGTGGCTCCAAAGCACATACGACGTGCGTTAAAGTGCAGCCCGCGTGAACATTGCTACATCCGATTTATCGAGGGGGCCGGTCGCCCCTGTAAAAATGGGCGCGGTTGTCACCTTTCGAACTTCAAACTTTAACCGATCACTTTGTTCTCCTTTTCCCGTAAACACAAACCAACTTTGGCCGGTCGCTGCAAGCATTCGCATTTCCCTGTCATCATTTTTTAACTTTCAAACGATGAAGCTTGAACAAAATATTTGAGAAATAGAGAAGATGCTACCTTGGTAGAATGCTTTAGGATTTTATATTTTCGTAGGATTCGTCAGAGATTTCTTCCAGACGAAAAACTGCAAGCAATGTAGCTACGCCAAAAGAAATTTGTAGTTACGGTTGGACTACAGTCCTTGACTATTTTCATCTCTTACTATGACCGAAAAATATAGTTTTGGCTACCAAACGAGAGTGCATTTTGTAACTGTAACCAGAATATCTAGTTTGCGTTATATTTCTTTTTTACTATGGTCAAGTCGTACCATATTTTCTTGTAATTATTGCGATGATTTGATATTGGCACTAGAATAAATTGATAGTAAGACGTTATTTAACTGAAAAAATGTATGAAACTCAAAAAGCAGCTTAATTAATTGCAGAAAATAGCTGCTTGTATCACATTTTCTTGTAATTCGAACAGTGTTTAGAACTTTATTACCTATACCCATTACATTAGAATTTTGTAGGCATTATGTAATGGTTGAAATTTTTCTCAGTGCGCCATAAAATACTACAATAATTCTGACGTTGGGCTCTCGATGATTGGATCAGATATTGTGAATCTTGTAACAAACGTTGCGGTAAGAAGGAAAGTGTGGTTAAATTCTTGAAGCTCGGCTCGAATTATTTCTGATTTTATCCATTAAAATTTCGATCCAAGAAATACATTGAACGGAAAAAAATGTCGATCCGTACAGAATACGGAGATTATAGTCGGGAGTGAAAAATCATTTCGTGTGGTTTTCGATCAGTATTAATGCGAGGGCTGGCTCACCTCGAGTTAATCCGTGAAACAAATACCCGGAAATTCTGATCGCAAATTAATATTTAGCGGAGATAAGAAACCGATCTTGCAAGTGAGAAAATTGGAAAAAGCTTATAGCGATAAATCATATTCTGAACTCTCGGAACGATGATTGTAGATCATATCTCTTTGCGAATCTTGAATCGTCCGCTGATTGATCTGTCTAATTTACAATCGTCCAGAGGTTTAAATCATTTTGGCACTGTCTGCAGAGTACTTTTGCCAATCTTGACGCAGACGACCCTCCGGGACACGAAATTCGCGCGTCAAGTGAAGTGCTCGGTGGTTTTCTTTAATCAACTTGCAAAGGAGCGATCTATTCTGCTGGAAGTGAGCACTGCGAATTATTGTATCTTTTGAACGACAGAACGGTGAACGGGTGCGTGTAACTAAAGACGGGTATTTCTCATCGAATTTCTAAATTCGAGTCCCTAGTCATTAGCTCTGAGTCACATGCATTTATTATCGATGTAACGTTTTTATTTAAATGCAAGTTATTGACTTTTATTGCACTACGGCAAATGCAGAAAACGGATAATCAATTGAAATACATGTCCCGAAAAATAAAATCATTCCCACACCGTGTTAAGAATATTCCATTCATGATCGCATTGAATGAGATTTGTGAACGGAATCTTAAGTTTTTATAACCTGGCAACGCTTCTAATGTGTCAATATGACGGTTTCTTTCCAACACTGAAATGAGTTTGTGCAAAAAAGCAATACTACATCTTCATAACTTTGTATAAAATTGTCGTTTAGACATCTCTGTTATTTTTCTTCAGCTTATGTAGCTTGTTTGTTAATTATCAACCGATGTCTAGCGAAAAAAAAAAACGGCAAGACGAAAGAAGTTATTCCCTCACTTTATAATTTATTTCAAACTTATTTTTCTATATATTATAAATAAAAATATGGAAGACCATAAATAGACCTGATTTAGTAAAACTTCGAATTTCTGCGATAAAAAATAATCAGCTTGGTACAAAAAATTTTGTTAAAATCCTAATTGAAATTTTGGACTTTGATGAGAAACATCCACACATAGTTGGAAATTTATGAATGAGAATTCGATGGTTGTAACTGCATGTGATACACGCAGAAATATTCCCTAAAACAAATTGTTATCGCGTCACGTTTCGAGGCAATTATAATCCGTGCGATTTACCGGATTAATAACTTCGCGATAAGGTTTAATGAGATTTGCGGTAGCGAGAATTGGCGTTGGCAAAATTGGGCTCATCGGTTTGGCTAATTCACAAGTTGGTAAAAGATCCCGTCAAGACAGCCGTTTGTCGTCGTTTCTAAGTTCATTTTGACTCGGATCTGATTAACCGACTCACGGCTTCCGCTCGTCTGGCTCTCCTCACTGTTGCAAAGGATTCCCGAGTTTTTCGTCTACGCAATTTTCACCAAGACCAGTTCGGGCATGCGGCTCGATATTGCGCGAAAACTCGAAGGTCCGAATTAATTCGCCTCAGTCGTAATCGCGAGCAGGCCAATTTTCGTTTCTTCGTTAAGAATATAACCCGATGATCAATCGGGGTGTGTATCGACCCTCGGAACCGGAACCCGATTACGAGGGATTCGTGGCCGGAAGGCAAGTGGAAATTCTCAAGACGTAAATGATTCTCTGACGAACCATTCTAATTGCGACGACGTGCTTTGTCTCGTCGCGCGGCAATTACTTTGTGCAAAAATTAAAAAAGAATACCTCCCGAAAAAAAAATAACGTATACACGTAACCGCGTGTGACATTCTGTAACATCATTTATCCCTCGTCGAAATTCGCGGGGCCTTGACGTGTTTATACAGACTGCAACTCGCGTTCCACTTCTACGATTCATCGATCCCTTTGTTGGATTGTGCAGATTTTGCGCTACTCCGAGTGACGATACATCGGTTGAGAACTTCGGCGACCGCAGCTCAGAAGCCAATTTGGTTAACACCGAAATGGACAACTTGTCGATGGAACCGCAACGAGACCCCGATGAAACACCGAAACGGAATTCTCCCGAACCCGTTTTCAAGCAACCGTATCTGAGGTCAGTACACATTGCGTCTTGAAGTTGAGATTCGATGCTATTTACCGCAAGGAAAGCAACGGAATTCAAGAATTCACTCTTTTTGTCATATAGAAACAAAAAAAGAAAAATCGTCGTAAACGCCTTGACGTGAAATATAGGTAAAATGTATTTTCTTTATCGTGAGGTGACACCTTTCTTTCGAAATCCAAGAAAACCGACACGAGCAATTTCGCTACCGAGCAATTTGCGAAATGTCAGAACGTGTTACGAGGCCAGTGAATTTTGTCTGCTGTTGTTCCGTTGATCAAATGATAAAGGAATCATCGAGGTATGCAAAACAGGGCGTGTATTTCTCAAAAACATATTTTCATTCCAGAACCGCTTCCCAGTACGCATTGCCGGAAAATGTGTACAAAAATAGCGACGACGGAAGGTTGAATTCTCCTAATGTCGATCAGGACCCGACGAGAGACGCTGGGAAATACAATCCGGCTTTTCATTCCGAAGAGGATGATACATTCGGTCCGACAATTCCGAGGGTGAACAGCCAGGTGGGCTAAAATTGTTCTGCAATTGGACTGAAATTATTCCAAAAATAAGCAACTTCGTGCAATTTTGAAATTCTGTACAGAGTCTTCGTAGCAACGGCGGCTCCGATCCAAGACTCAACAGACGCAGATTGGACTCTGGTCAGTCGGGTTACAGGACTCCAAAAAGACCGGCTAGTCTACATCTTGATAATGCCAGTCACAGAAGTATCACCTTGGATAGAATCAGTTCCCAACCCAACGTAAGTCAAAGTCATTTATAAATGATGTGCGAATTCGTGATTTAACTACAAGACTGCATGACTTTTAGAATAGATAGAACGTTAAGCGGTAAATTGCGGTGAATTAGTTTAAGATCGTGAAAATAATTCTACGACGTCATTTTTCTCGCTTGAAAATTTCGAACGGAATTGAAAAATTGCGATGACGGAAGTTTTGTTAGTTCGTTATTCTTTTCGAACAACCACATGTCATCGTATAATCAACCGTGATTGATGAACGAAAAAGACAAATTCCAGACGGCTTGAATCTTCGTTCACGTGAGCGAATCCGTAATTTCCTCGATTACTCAAAGTTGACAAATGCATTGTTTCCGTCCCGCAGGAGACATTAATAAATATAAGTGACGCATGCGGCGAACATCGAGGCGGCAGAATTAAGATAGGATTAAAAACCGATTTATACAGTTGCCTTGATTCAATCTGTAAATTAGATTAAGAGCGATCGCTGGTCAGATAACAGGTTCGCGGTATGTGCGACTTTATCGCGTACAGATGAACCTGCGTCGTACCGATAAACATCGTATATTTTGATTTCTTCGCATTTCCGCTCATCGGGATAATTATACCTATAATTATTATTATTGCTATTACTATCAATCGATAACGATCAGCTGAACGTTCATTCTCGTGATCGTTAACCCAAAGTCTGATCACGGACTCCGCGTCTTTCTATCGTTCAAAAATCTTGACTAGGTTTAGGTACTATTTAAAGCGAACATAATACAGGGACGAGGAGAAAATGAAGGGAAAGAAAAAAAAACGGAAGTGGAATTACAGCGTCACTTGTTTTCCAAAGTAAAGGCGACGAGGCCGAACCTACTTATGTCGGCAAATGAAGTTTCACGAGTCGATATTCTCGTTAGCTTTTGAGTTAAAGAAAAATGTATGTAGGGAAAGTTGAATTGCTTTGAAACTAGAATTTGCTGTCAAGAAATCTTCCTACCTCTCTCACCCCCCTACCCCCCCCCCCCCCTCCCCCTCTCTTTGCTTGTCTCTTTTTCTCCCGCTCCTTATCTTTAAGTATACATTTTTTCTCAGCGCGAGAAGAGGTGTGAAAAACCGATGCACTTAATTCGAACGAATTGATTTTACGCAGGGTTCAGGGTTACGTGTTTCACGGAATATGTTGACACAGAGAACAGCGAACACCTTGTGAAAGAATTAAGCAGTCAAGTAAAAGACGACTACAAGTGTACTCACAATTGCGCTAATTCCAGCAAAGTGACATTGCTGCTTGTGTTTCGTTTCTATCGGTAATTGAGAATCACCAATGTTCTACTCGCAGCGAAAGTCAGGGCAGCGAAAGCCGCAAACATGAGACTATCTTAGTTCTAGTCGAACACTTCGGTCAGTGCGGTTTGGTCTTTGATCTGCAATGGTCCATTCCTGGAAACGATCCAAGTATCGCCAAATTATCGGACAATTATTAACAGTTGGTATTCTTGAACCTCCAGTGAACGAAGTGTAGTCTCACACAAAACTACGCTTACCAACAAAACATATCTCAAAGTTTTAGATGCGAAAAAAGAACATTGATGTAATCAGTTTGTATGTAAGGAAGTGTTGAAAGTGTCGTTTAATCTTTGCATAACGCGATCGGCATTTACTTGCACAAGGAAAGTTGGCTCAAAGTTGCGGAAGGATGCTGGCCTCGGTGATGACGCGTTGTAAGTTTACTAGATTTACAAATAGTTTAAACAATCCTTAACAAAGTTCAGAGAAAGCGTCGATTTATCGACACGTCAGTGTCACCGATTTCATTCGCCGGTGAGGAAAAATTGATTGAATATTTTTATTTATTTTTTATTTTTTTTTGACAAGTTTATTGAAATCGCGTAAGTTAATGGCGAGGAAACTGCCGTTCCAGTTTCCGGTTCGAGGATACCGGGAATAATGAATAATCATGCGCGGTGAAACGATCAGACGAGGAGAACGATTTTATAGACGAGTAGATCCTGTCCTCGCAGGTTGTTTTTGGTTTTTTTTTTTTGTTCTAGTCGTCCCCAAAATGCAAGCCTGTTTTCATTAGCTCGTGTATGACTGGTTGAGTGGAGAGGGTACCTAATCCCCGACACGATGCCTGCCTGCCCGTTAATTATCCACGAATCGTCAATTTCGTCTTTGAAGCGAGCTCCGCGCGTCGTGTCGCGAAAATTGAAGTAATTAAAATCCGCGCGACGAAGCAGAATCGAGGCGGGTATCGATAGTTATATTTACGTGGGTTTCGTTGGCGGTGCAGTCATCTACTTTCGGTATCGGACACCCGCTGCCCGTTGCCCTGAAGCGTGCCTCTTGTTACATTTCGCGCTTCAACGCCTCGCAGCGAAGTGGAGCGCATCCTGGGGGACTTTCTACTCCTCGGAAATATTCTACTAAAAATACACGGACAATTATATGCACAAACTGGCAGCACAACCCGTTACGCAATTTACACTTGCGGATAATTGTCCTTTGCAGCTCGTTTCTTTCGTCAAATGCACAAGCTAGACGTATTTTTACACCTAGAGCGATCGATTGTGTTTGAAAATTTTTAGTTTTCGAACTCCTTGACCGGAGGATGAGTGCATGATGTGAACTACTTTCGAATGTTACTAACCGAGCACAAGAAACTGATGAATTACGACCTTCGTTCAGTTTTCTCTTTTGCCATTCAGGTGGTTTGCACATTTGAATCTTTTTTCGAACAAGAAATTTATTGTAATTATAGGGAGTTGCGTTGTCGGTAATAGTGGCAGAAAAAGGTTCGCGAGGCATGTCAAAACATCGAGTTATTATTCTGACTTGTCGTTTCGGGCTTTTTATTTGGTTTCAAAATCAGGCTATGTCCAGGACTGATTCTAGGGATTCTTTGCGCAATCTTGGAACCTTACTAAACTTTTATTGCAGTCGAATATTACGGTGAGCACAAATCAGAGGCGGTGAATCACACAAGTAACGAACGAATATCGGACAGTGGGGTAAAACTGATGTGGCTTGAAAATTCCAAGTTTCCATAACCTGAATCGATGATTCATTATTTGTAATTAAGCGTTGACGTTGTCGAAACTCCGGCTGAATTTTCGTCTGCAATAGAATATTAAAAATGAAATTAGAACATGATCTAATTTTCTTCTGTCTTTTTTCATAATGTCCCAGAATCGATTGGAACGAAACTGGATTTCGGAGCCGGTGATTCGCTTAACGTAAAAACCACGCACAATTTTCGTCGGCTTACTCGGTAGTTTTTCGATAAAAATGAGAGAATGGGGATTTATCCGGTTGAATGCTCTCGGTTAACGGATTGTTTTTAACTTGTAAAAACTTGGCAGGTATATCCTTCTACGATAAGTCAGTCTTTAAACCAAGTTTTGATGTTTAAACTATCCGCGCGCTTTCTCCCCACGTAATAATTGTTACAAGCTAATTATACATACTAAAAAAAGCACGCCTATGCATATAAAAAGTAATTTCCCTATCGCGTGAGAAGTAGTTACGATGTATTATATAAATTTTCATCCAACCACACTCCGATAGCTCTAAACCGTATAAAATAAGATAAATTCGATCGTATACCAAGTTGTAAAAAACGTAAATTGTTTAACGAATGATTTGAATCAGCGAATAAAAAGGAGTCTGCCTTTACTTGATTTCAAAGATATTCTATCGCTTGCAAAAACTGATTTTGGAACAAGAAAAAATGATTTCATCGTTTACGACCGTCTTCCATGTCGGATCGTATTTGGAATATCTCTCAATGCATGAAAATCTCGAGGATTGTAAAAAAAAAAAATTAATTTTCGCCTCAAATCATCTCCGGATATCTTCTGCAATCACAAATAAAAAGTATACAATAGAAAATGACCGTTTACACAGGGAAGCAGTAATGGCAGCATGGTACTGCAGCTGGTGCTGCCTCCGGGTGCCCTGAGGGACATGACACAGGAATCCGGAAGTCCGAATTTCTCATCGGTTACAGACATTCCCAACGAATATTACACACGACGTAAGTTCCAAGCCTTGAATCTTCCGGACTTTGGCCCATTTCGTATCAGATCGTTACATCTCGGTATAGTTTCTTTTACGTTATATTCATGTAGTCCTCTTCGCTGGAATTGCAACCTCCACAACGATGCCGCTTGCAGGGTTTTCTTGTTACTATATAAAGCTCACCTTGTTCTTAACAGGTCGATTGGCCGAAAATCGATACCTTTTATTAATAGTCGGAACAAATTTCTATTGTTTTTAATAGCGAATTCAATTTTGTCATCTTCTGATCGTAATAGGTATCATTGCAATAGTGTAAAATGAAATGTCTGACGGTTCCAACATGATAAAAAAGTGTTTTCCTGAATTTGTAGGAAATAGTCTTTTGAATAAAATGAGTCATCGTAGAGAGAAAAGGAACGAACCTATTACACTATTCACCACTTTAACGAAATTTTAAATGAAGAATCGATATCTAAGCTCTGGTCTGTAATTTCAGTATTTTCTATTCACGAAACGATCTTCGTACATAACTACTCAATGCACGATCAAACTCTAATAAAGTTAATAAAAAGTATGAATTTTTGGTCCATCAACCTCCGTAATAAAAACAAACAAAAGTTTCTCCCACCGCGGCAAAAGGAAAACCTTGTTTTCAGCCCCAAGCGTTGTCAGTTATGGGATCGGAAGTAAAGGTCGTGGGACCGAAATCCACTCCTTGAAGTCGCCCGGACTCAGCAGAGACTTTAACAGCTCGGCAAGTTTGCATAGCGAAGCTGTTAGCACACCCGGACATCATCCACCGCCATCTTCGTGCGATGAAAAAGCACAAAAGTTCAGGTGAAGTAACGATACACGTGTTGCATATCTTATCTGCGTATGACGTAGTGAATAACATCCTGAGTAATATCAAGATTAAGATGAAACTCACCTTTGGCAAAGTGACAATTACGCGCAAAGATCGATCATTGCCCGGAGATACATATTCATTTGTGCGTAAATTAGCATACAAGCAAATGAAACGGTGTTAGTGAAACGGCTGATTACGGCATTCGATTACCCCGCAGCGATTTTCGAACTCGCGATAAAATGACGACCATAATTATCGTCGCTGCAGCACCGTTTTTAACTTTTCAGAAACACATCAGATTATCATTATTATGCCTGATGTGAAATCAAATTTCAAGAATTACACCCAAGGTACATATTTTAGAGGAAAATCAGTTGCCGCATTTGTTATATCGCTGAATAGTAGAATTTCTTGATAGAATTTATGTCAGTTATGCATGGATGTATGTACATGCATTTGTTTATTTTTTATTCTCTTTTGTACATGTTCCCGACGTTTGTATTGTCGTGTATTGAAAAGTGCGATCGAACAAGCAACAGTTCTGCATCCTGAGGGATAATGATAATAATAAAGGAAATGAGGAAACCTCGAAGATAATAAATAACGCGTATTTACGGGTTGGGAACTAACGATACTTCAAACTTTCGCGGCTGTCGAAACCAGAGACCGCGGTGGGATTTTATACACGGTACAGCGTTGCAGTATCGACTGATATTTTGTAATATTTTATATCTTGTTTGCTAATAATTGCAAAACATCTATTCAATTTTTATTTCTCTCATTTTTCTCATTTCACGTTTAAACGGTACTCTTTGCGGTGACTGATCTGCACGCTATAGACACACTCTCGGGTAAACTCGTAATATAGCCGTAAGCTTGAATGATGATTACAAACTTGAGGTGCACATTTTCTACCGTGAAAATCGTGCTGAATTTTCATTAATTTTACTCTTTATTCTCTTACCACAGAACTACTGTCTCGGTGGTACTGTCCTGTATTTACGCAGTTATATTGATCCCATTGGCCTTGGTTATTTACATCGCAGACCTTTTGAACGAAAATTCTTGGCTGGCTTCGGTGAGTTACACGCACATACGACTCTATCCAACGCGATAAGTTCACCCTTTATTAACAAATTATGAATATAGAATTATTACACGTTTTACTTTGGACTTTTTTGTATCTCGGAATATCGTATTTCCTGCAATTATTCGCTCGTTAATGGATTTCCAATAATTACGTACCAATAGCTTGATACATTTTGCCGGCAATTAACTATGTTCCAATTCAGGTTTTTCCGCCGTTACAAATTGTTCGATAAACTAATTATTGAACTTCGTTTTTTCACACACATCAAAAGTTTGCCAAAACATATGTGAACTCTCATCCATCGTATTAGTTTCCGACCTGTTTTCACGTCGTATTTTTCTTTCAGGCATTTAATCTGTACTTGGTCCTCGTCGGATTCTTGTACCTGATTTATCTGTTCTTTGACATACGGTTCTACGTCAGTAAAGGAAAAAAATATTTCAAAGCCACGACAAATTACGATAAAGAAGGTAAGATTGTGTTAATGCGATGGGATGACGTGCGATCAATTATAAACAAGGACCGAGTATAAATATTCTCTGTCACTGATTGCCACTCGATTACATCACGTTCTATAATTTATTGAAATTTGATTTATATTTTTACAGCTGGTAATGATTATAATTTTTTTTTACTCAAATTGCATCTTCAATCTATAGTATCTCGTGTATACTAATCGTAAGATCTTTAGATACGCCTCGATCGATAATCGTACACCTGGTCAATCATTGTCAATATTCAGGATTGATAAAAGCAGATTTTCATCCGTGAATAGTTTTAAACCAATTATAAATTATTAGCTTTTCTTCTCCTAGTGTGATTGATAATATTATTTATAAGCAGCTGCATTTCGACTGCTCAATAATTTGATGCCAACCGTTATTACATTTTCTACAGACTTATACTCGTTTTTCATTTCGTGTTTGATCAGTAGAAATAATAGATTTCAAAATTGGCAAAAATAAATAATTATTCACGTACGCACAATGACGTACTGTTGATTCTAAGCCCTAACCATGGTTCAATATTCTATGATGAATTGATTAATAATTCATTACACTTATTAAACAACAATACATCAACCACTGTTTCCTCGATATTCAAAATCCGGAAATAATTTGGATTAAAATGTGGCAACAGGGTAGGAAAAATAAAAGGAAATTGAAGATCATCTAATTTCAGATGACGTCAACTCGGTGGATCTGAATATGAACAACATCCCAGCACCGAATCATGCATTTTGCTTTGCATTAGGGAGACATGCTGGCAGTATTTACTTGCGAGTTGGTGCAACAATTTTCTGTTTTGGTCATTTAATACATAGTGGATTAATACTTTTTTACGAGGTACGGAGGAGGTGCAAATTCTTAAGTTGTTCTCGTTTATTTTCTTTTCTTTTTGAAATTACATTGATTCCACGATGAAACCCGTTCTAATTGGAATTCCAGATCTTGTTTCTCACGTCCGAAGAATTCTACGCGTGCTTCAGTGCCGTTGCCCTTACTTTCGACATCTTATACCCTACTTATTCGTTCTTCCTATTGTTCTTCATCTATAAATATTCAAACGTAAGTATATTGTTGATGTTTGAAAAATTTATTAACAGTTTCCCAATGATAGTCTGCAATTTCGACGCTTTAGGATAAGCTTACAAGTCGCAATTCGAAAAATGTCTCTCTATTGGCCTGCATATCGGATATTCCATAGAAAATCAATCAATTTAAAATTTTTTAGGTGATCGGTAGAAGCTCGAGAACTTCATTATTATTCTATTCGTTGTATTCAATCACTTTTGAGTATGAATATCCAAATCCTCCTAATGTTGCATCTTTTTAAAAATCCTCGGAAAATTCGTTCCATCATGAAATCAATCGTAAAATAATTGGAACAGAAAATCAGATGTTTTATAATTTGTTGAGAGTTTTAAACAAGGTTCGATTATTTGTAACTAAAAATTGACCCCATAAAAAAAAAAAAATTTAACGAACACTAATTAAATGTTTTAGAGATGTTAGTATTATCTAATAAAAATCCGATAAAATTATAAATAACGTGGATTGAAACTGGTCGTTTTTGGAATACCTCATATACGACTCGTTTTACTCACCGGTTAGTATATTATTATTTCACCGTGAGTGTGATTGCCTCGAAATATAATATTCATGAAAATATATAAGCCCGTAGTACCGGCTGTAATTTTGCTAAATGCAACTGATTTCGCACTATTCCAGTCGCTGCACACATCGAACCAAGCCCAATTATCTATGTATAAATAGATTACTCAGCATAGCACATCGTGTTTTGAACTCACGTACACCAATGCGAATTAAACGCAAATATGCGCAAGCGAATTTTCATCTCCAATTCTTTCATTGTAATTCGCGCATTTATCCCCTCGGTGTATATACGACAACGATTGCTTATAATAATATTAACCTCAGAAACAATTTCACCTTGTATCCTTCGGAGTTAAATTCTCTCTCACCAATTTTCGTAGATTTGTGTGCCAAAGTGTGCAGAATATATCTTTTTCTAAACTTCCTCTTTCCCTCTTTCAAAGTCGCTAAAACGATTTGAAATATTCCGAAGTTATCGATTATTCTGTGTCCTGCGTTCAAATTTTAACTAAAATCCTTTAAATTGTTTCGACAAATTACTCAAGAAATTCTGTGCGATGTTTCCTGAGTGTTTTTTTTTTTATTGTTTTTATTTACTTTACATTCTCTGAACTCTCGTTTGATATTTTATTTTAGTTACCTGCATTTTATCCCATTGTAAAAAAATCGAGTCTCCTCGTAATAATCAAGGGAGCTGAAAAATCCGTAGAGAATTTTCCTCAACGCTTATGTGATATTTCAGGTGATTATCAACCACTGCAAGGAGCTTGCAAGGATATTGATTATGCACACGATAGCGACTAGCCTATGCTTTTGGATATGGGCAATATTCAGGGAGAGCACCGATTCGTTGTCGAGACACGCGAACGCTGCTGACGCGGTAAGCATTCAACTTGCTTTATCCTTCGCGTTATTCTGACCGGAGAATAATAATTGCGAATGGTAATACAGCCGAGATAATCCTCTGTATCGAACACCTTTTTATCAGGAAACCGAGGAAGACACATCCGAAGTAACAGCCCTCATAACTGAGGACGGCGAGGCTTCCGTCGCCCTGCCGTTAACCTCCTACCAGCAGAGGGGAGCGAAAGATTTGATAAAATTCTTGAACGGAAGCTATTTCACCAACGAATGTCACCAGACGGGGCTTAACACAATCTACGAATGGTTTTCTCCGTACCTATACCCCTTCACCATAGAGTACAGTATTCTCATCGGTAAGCCGCATCATTCGTCATAACGGACGCATTTTTCAATGTAGATTCCTTGCACCTCGAGGACTCTGACAAGAAAAATACCCGGGATATGCCTTGCGGTTTTTCTGTATTTTGTGACAAGGTTTAATACGTCAGAAAAGACCACGCGCGTATTTTTAACGTGCCAGTTCGGCCGTTTAAGAGGTAAAAACGAAAAAATAAGCGATGCCACCCCTGAGAAAAAAAACTATGTACAATAAAATAATGTCGAATTGGTTTTGTCAGAGCGTACTAAGAAAATTGATTTTTGGGGCCAAGTTCTGGGGGCGGTTTTTACCGTTTAAACGGCTCCATTACCGCGTAGAAAAATAAAAGTCTACCGGTTTTTTGATACATTTACACTTGAGGTACTTTTCTTGCGAGTCAACAGATCATGATACCATCGTCATTGATTTCTAGTCGGTGTATTATACGTAATTTGGGACAACATTGGGAACTGTAAACGAGGCGGTGGAAGTTCCGCCGATGGTGTACCTTGTCCTCCTTTGGCCGGACCCTCGGCCGGGAGCAACATAATCGTGCACGCGGATTGCCACCATGCCAACAGAGGCCTATTCGCGGGATTGTTGGTGCTCGTATTTTCTATAGTATCGATAATACTATTTTTCGTAGCATTCAGCGACTCGTGAGTATATCACGGATTTACGGATCCGTGCATTTTCATTCGAGTTAATCGAGCGGTGAACGCGGACTCCAGCGCGAGTAAACATTCCTGGTACGTTGCAGGCAGTACATACAAGTCGGGAAGACGATTAACAGTGTGACGGAGCTGGTTTTGCTCTCGATAATGACCGTCACGGCCCTCCTTGCCTACCATCAGATAAAGCAACTGGACGTGAATCATCACCCCGTGTCCCTGCTGGACGATATCCTGCTGTTCATAGCTGTGCCGGCGTTTTTCTTGTACGCCTTGTTCAGCATCGTACCGGCGGTGCAGAAACAGGACTGGTTGAAAATATGCACACTTATAATAGGGGTGAGTTTGACGCTTCTGATACGATAATTATCGCAAATTTCATAACTCGATTCTGCTTTCTCCAGATGATTCAGATCATGATTCAAACCCCCCTGATCATCGACGGTCTCAGACGTTGCTCGAACACGAAGAAGCTGCGCAGCAAGAGGCCCGGTCGAGAGTTGATCACGTTCTTGATCATCTGCAACGTTGCTCTCTGGATCATCGAGACATTCGAAATCAAGTCGACGAGCAAGCAGGACGACAGATACGATTTTTACGGACTTACTCTTTGGACTATCCTCAAGCATATGACCATACCGCTGACGATGTTCTACCGATTTCACAGCTCCGTCTGCTTGGCTGATATTTGGAAGAGTGCTTATGTACCAGGAGAGTTTGATCACCATTAACTTATTGTTAGATCGCTTTTGATATCCAACAAATGATAATTACAATAATTACCCGATCTCCTTCTACCGAACATTTTTTACACTCGACAGGTCGAAGACAAATTCACAACACCTTTGTAATTGTTTATTTACTGTCCTATGTTAGCATGTCACTCCCTAAGAGTATAGTATCGTTGTTGACTAGTACTTAAGGAATTCCGTGTAAGATTATATCATGCGTGTACTGTGTGCATGAGAATTATGATTGTGTCTTGTAAATAGTAAATTAAAATTAATATATGCACGAAGTTTCTAATGATGAAGAACCCTTGGCATTCTATTGGTGTTTCATCGCAATACAAATTTATCAAAAACTCAGTGTAAAATAGAGATTATATGTACTCTTGAATGTCGGAATCCTTGTTCGATGGATGTGCATTTCGTTGGATAACATCGTCCATATGTCCGATAATTTTTTCCAACGAGTCCTCGATGAGTGTTAGTGGTAGATGAAAAAAATAATTCCTCTAGTGTTTCAGCGCGTAAGGTAGAGACTGAAACGCCACTGCCAATTACCATCCGAAGCAAAACACGGCATGCGAAAGGTTAGTTGATATTTTACCGACATCTGCAAGCTTTGCTGGAGGGATCTACCTCGGTTCCCGGTTTTAGTACTGTCCTCATTTGGGAAATGGCCTCATTTGAAAAAAGCATAAATTGATTTATTTTACTGATCGATTAACGTCAATGAACAGCCTGAAAAGACTAGATGTAATGGAGATCTGAACTGATTCCTTTTTGAAAGGTTTACCACACACACTTTTGATCATAATTGAGGAATTTTTGATTCAAGGGACAAAAACCAAGCACGTATGAGATGGGTATATAAGTCAGTCTTGAAAATAATTTGGAGCTATAAAATAGTATTCGATATCAAATTCTAGAAGAAAAGGTCAGAATTTTGAAAACAATTATTTTTTGCTGTAGATTCGAGAACTCTGGTTGGACGTGCTCTGGGGCTCATTTTTATAGGAACGTGAGTCTTTGCCGCGGAAAGTACGAAACACATTGCGGCCATCTAATTATTGCTGGATTATTCCCAGCGGATTTTCGAAACCTGATATAGACGTATTGATAGTGAAAAAAAACACAACAGCGCACAGTTTAATGTCATTGCAGACGACATATCAGAAAAAACAGTTAAAAATCGTGAGAAGTTCTGCATCTTTTGGATGTATTGCCTCAATTGTTAGTCTTGCACTGCTACAAATGTCTTTGCCGCAATCCTTAGGATCCATAAATTTTCTGCTTCAGATATCGCAAAAAGAATAAGGCTAACACGTATTATATTTTGCGGATCAACATTTAGCCGATTTTAATTATTACTGAATTGAATTCTTTGATGCACTATATCGACGTAATTTTGCGGGAGAAATTGATTAAGCGCAGTCCCAATGCGCTGCGAGTACCGTCTGAAAAGTTACAGCCGAAAAACGAAATATCTCTCTTGTAATTTTCAAGCTGCCGGTCCTTTGCTCTCTCTGATGTTTCATTTGCGTGCATGAGGGTCCAATGAGTCCTAGATACGGTGATATCAATCGTTTCTAAGATGACAAGGTTCTTGCTTCAAAAATCGCAATTAAAGCAAGATTACCTCAACTGAAATAAAAATTAGGGGATCAGAGGAATAGCGCATTTTGAATGGTTTGAAAGCTGCCTTGGAAACAAACAACAGAGAACAAGGATAGGTGACTGAACTTGCCAAATAGGCGAATTAACAATTAGTGTACCACAAGGATCAGTCGTTGACTGAAGAAAATAAAGACAGTTGCCCTAATGTGCTTTGGTGTGGCAACCGAAAATCGTCGTGCGCTTGCGCTCCCGGAGATATTCCAACAATAGAGTTGAGAACTTATTGCAGAACATCGGAGAGTTACCGATTTCGACGTGATGCTGGATGCATTCTCCTTCCCAGTAACACAGTCTTCGAAAAATGGTAAGCCCAAGCCAGTACTTAGCCTGTCTGTACTTACCGACTTGTCGGCGATACGAGAAATTGATAATGAGAATAAATTTCTTCAAACATTCGTAGAAAAACAGGGATTTAATTAAAGTATAAGTAACCGAGAGAAGAATGTATACTTAAATCATAAATACTAGTAGATCAGATGTAATAACGCTGCAGAGACCAAAAAGTATTTATGTATATGCGGTCCATGTACGATATTAATATATATGATCCATTTACGATGAATACGTGATGCATACTATAAATTTAATAATTTTCCGGGAGACAAACTAGATTACCTACAATAATACATCTACAATATGAAAATGGAAGAATTATTCATTTCGAAATAGGATTCTATTCGACACGCGCTCGATGTATTCCGTAACATTAATATTCATAATTATTCCAACAAGTTTCATTTGCTCGCTCGATCTTAAATTTTCGTAGGCATAGAATCGGAACGCTGTTTTAGCTAGTCACAAGCGAAGTATCTACGTTGGGTAGGTAAAGCAGAATTGTTTTTTGAAAAGTGTTCGTACGAAAAGAAATTCGGAGTAGCTGTAATACATCACGGATGCGCTGATTTTAATCGAGATGAAAAGGATGCTTCGTATATGAGACGGTATTTAACGCAGTGTCCTGATTAAAAGGCCTGAAAAGTGAATGTCGGCGATTGTTTTGTTTTTTTTCATAGGGAGAGAGAACAGAGCGTCTTCAAACTTCGAGTGTATTTTAACAAACATTTAAAAGGTACGAGCAAAAATTTTTATCATCCGACTGTCGCAGAACAGCAGCATTATTAGCTGACCCGTTAACTGAAGAATATATCTAGTCAACGGCTGACCATCGAAGGGCCTAGCCACTTGAGTCTCGAATCAGTAGGAAAGATAAAATGCGTATTTCTTGTCTCATTGTGAAATGTTGAAACTAAAACTGAAATCATTATGCATCATATCATATCATCGTACATCATACATCATACATCATGATACATCATACACAGTATTGAAGTTCGAAACCAAAGTTTGGATGTTCGGATGTTCGAAAAGTAACGTCACCAAAATTTGACGTCATCGATTTGAGATTCAGCTAACCGAATTCTTCAGTCTCGAAACAACCGCGCAGTGGAGCGGACGGATGAGAATCGCGCTCCGCAAATTTCGAGTACCGGGTTCTCAACCTCCTGGATCCTGCGCTCGGGGTCCGGTACCTAGTGAAAATCGACTTCCAGGACAAAAGCTACGTAGTTTTTGCGCTCCAGGTCCGCGACCTGGTGAAACTCGACTTCCTTGACAAGCGCTCCGTAGTTCTGGCTGTCCAGGTCCTTGACCTGGTGACTTTTGACCTTCCGGACTAATTTTCAAGTTTACAAGTTTGATTAATGGAAACGTCATGTTTTATACTATCGAACCAATAAGCATGCTTCGGAGAACATTTTGAATCGGTAAAAGAACCAAACGACCAGAAACAAACATATTGCAATTGCAATTGGGCATGAATCCTCACACAATATTTTTGACGTGTTCTAATATTCGAAATATTAATTAGTATTCGAGGTGTAACCCGAGGTGGTTATCGGTGATTGTTGGAGGTAGTCGGAGGTGGACGAGGATTTGTGCACGGTGAGTAAAACATTTTCATGATATTTTCTGGCATTTGTAATTGTATTTTGTCTAAAATATTTCAAACTTGTCATGTTTACAATAAATTATTTCAATTCATTTTTCGCGCAAGCACAAATTCAATAGTTATAAATGCGCTAATGATATTTACTATATTATTAATCAATTAATTAATTATATCAATCCTTACATAATGTTTTTGATGTGTTCTTATACTGAGAATATTTATTACTATTCCAGGTGTAACCCGAGGTGGTTAGCAGTAGTCGTTGAAGGTGGTCGGCGGTGGTTGGAGGTGGTCGAGCTAGACTAGGAGGAGGACGAGGAAGACGAGGAGAACAAGGTGGACGAGGAGGACAAGGATTTGTGCTCGGTGAGTGAAACATTTTTATAATATTTGATGGCAATTGTAACTATATTTCATCTGAAATATTACAAACTTGTCAGGTTTACAATAAATTATTTCAATTTATTTTTCGCGTAAGCAGATGTTCAGTAGCTTCAAATGCGATTATAAAATTTATTACATATTAATTAATTGATTGATTATATTAATACTTACATAATATTTTTTATGTGTTCCTATACTAAAAATATTTATTACTATTCCAGGTATAACACGAGGTGGTTAGCGGTGGTTGCGGGTGATCGAGGTGGGCGAGGAGGAGGACGAGGATGACGAGGACTTGTGCACTGTGAGTATAACATTTTTATCATATTCATTAGAGTAGGAGTAGGATCAGGAGTGGAACTAGGAGTAGGATCAGGAGTAGGTGTAGTAGGAGTAGAAGTAGAAGTGGTAGAAGTCGGAGTAGGAATAGGAGTAGTCGTAGTAGTAGGAGTTGGAGTAGAGTAGGAGTAGAAGTAGATGTATGTGGGGAGGGGATATTATCATATCAAGTTGTCAGTAATAAGCAATTGCGGGTAAAATATTAGCTTACTTTTGTAAGTATTTATGAATATAGCCTCTATGAATATTCATTGTTGGTATGTAAGGTCTGGCAACGTACCTACTTTCTGTAAGAAATGTTGAAAATTTTTAACATAATTATGTTTCAGATCTGTGCCCCACCTAGTGATCCACTAGTACATATCCTCCGATGTGACATCGCTCCGCTACGTATGCAGAAGAAAAGATTTATTAAGATGCAGATTGCTCCTCTCTTCTTGCTATTGTGCTTTCAGCCATTGTTGTGCTGTGTGTTTAAAATTTAGGACAGTATATAATATAGAATAACATGTACATCTACGAATATAGCACTGCAATAAATCTTATAGAAATGAGCTCACATTGAGATTTCTCTGTATTTATAACTCGACGCGAGAAGGCAAAAATCAATGTAATGCCATCTGTAAGGTAATTGGACTCGTATTTGCACTACGAGAACTCGTTGGGCATTTTGCGGTGAAATTTGAAGAATTGTTGTACAAGAAATTAAATAACTATAAAAATGGATAAAAAATATTATCTCTAATAGTGAATGTAGCTAATACAGCTTTAACCGTATATTGATTATGTTAATGATCTATTCTGACAAGATCGGAATTAGATAAGCTCTCTAAATACCCTTTTCTAGTCTATTAATTTATATCATGTATATGTAAATGTATATTTCTTCAGTTTGTACCATCACTGCACTAGGATTACCCTTGCCATGTTTTATGGTACGCTTGTGTAATTTGTATACTATTAACCTTACGTTTTACTCTATTTGCGACAAGTTGCGAGTGTTTCTAATTTCTTGGCAATTATTTATGTACATGTATGTGTAAATATGTATATATATATATACTTATGAATGTGTATATACATATATGCACATATTTAAAACTAGACTTTTACAATAAACACAGAGGTTTTAGTATATTCACATACGGATTTCTGTGTATAGGTATACTTGAACTAAAATATCCTTATCTCTAATACGGAGTTCTTCGTAATTCGCATTTGTTCTTGTAACCCAATGTCCTACATACAATGGCAAAAATCGAGATCCAACTTAGCTGAGTCTCAAAGCCCTGTTCACATAAAAGCAGCTATTCGATAGAAATTATAGTTTATAGTTTACACAGCCCATTGCATGATATTTCATTATAAATACACATGTTTCAATGTATTTAGGAATAATTTATCAAATGTACAGAGGTCATGTGCAAATAATAAATGAATTGATTCGACCGCAGTTTGATGTATTCATTAGAGCTATAACAATAAATTTAAGCTTTGTTACTTGTTTTATTTTATTATGGATAATCAAAAACATTACCGACTATTCGTGCTGTGGAAGCATGGGGATTAAACCAAATGTAGCAAAAGATTAGAAACAGTGTACGTAGAGTACGGGTATTTTTCTAACAATGCAAACACGTGCCGCTAGCTTAGTTTTGACATATCTAGAATACCACGCCTTGCGAATTAGCTTTCCAGACAGAGATGAATGATGAATTTTAAGGACTGCATTATCGTTGTTGAATACTCTATGCCTCATGGAAAAAGAAAATCTGTAACGATAAAATTGATGCACCGGATCATCGTCGACTTTAAATTTCGAAATGTCCTACCATTTCCGAACACCTCCAACCATCCTATTTACCTATATTACTAGATTAGCTATGATACGAAAAGAGAAGAATTATTCATTTCGAAATGGGATTCTATTCGACGCGCGCTCGATGTATTCCATAACATTAGTATTGATAATTATTCCAACAACTTTTCATTTGCTCTCTCGATCTTGAATTTTCATGGGCATAGAATCGAAACGCTGTTTTAGCTGGTCGCAAGTGAAGTATCTGCGTTGGGTGGAGGAGCAGAATCGTTTTTCGAAAA